>NC_059134.1:56298321-56607012 GCF_020740605.2 Lemur catta
ACATAGTCCCTCCCACATGAAGCTGACATTCTAGGGAAGGGAAGTGGAGAAATAAACAAATGCACAGTATTCCAAGTAGTCATAGTGCTGTAAAAAAAAGGAAAGTGAGGCAGGAGGAACACAGGAACACAGGGACTGGGAGGCTGTTTTAAATAGGCCAGCCTGGAAGGTCTCTCTGGGTTTGACATTTGAGCCAAGACCTTTAGGCAGTGAGAGAGGGAGCCACTCAACCACCTGGGGGAGGAGTGTTCCAGGCAGGGGGACCAGCCGTGCAAAGGCCCTGAGGCAGGAGCAGTGCAGGAACAGTGAGAAGTTGGTAAGATGGGGGCAGAACAAAGTGAGGGGAAGAAACAAAGGGAGGGGGTCCCAGGGGCTGGGGACAGACCAAGCCCCACAGTGGCTTTTAATTTTTATTGATTACACCCCACCATAAGAAATAAGATTTATATTGCAATCCAGTACAAACATACATATATAAAAACAAAGCTGAAATAAACTGTATCTACACACTCATGTATTTTCTTTTATTCTATTTCATTTAAAAACATAGTGCTGGTAATGATCTTTAAATTGATTTCCTGCCCTACTAAATGGTCACGGTCCCAGTTTGAAAAGCACTGATCTAGGGCCTTAGAGCCCGTTATAAAGAGACAGGAGCCAGTAGGCAGGTTTGTGAGGAGGAGGCACATAATCTGTTCCACTTTTCTGTTGCATTTAAAAATTAACATATAATTTACATACAGAAACACACCCTTTCCACAGTCCTTTGGGTTTTGACAAGTGCATATAGTTGTGTAAACATCCCATTTTGCTTTTGAAAGGGTCCCACAGGCAGCTGAGTGGAGACCCTGGAGAGGGACAGTGGTAGCCCCACCAGGCCAGGGAGAGCCGCGGTGGCTCAGGGCAGCTTCTGGGTGCATTTCCCAAGGCTGAGCCAAGGGACTTGCTGACACTGTGGATGTGGGCTGTGAAAGAGAGGGCTCAAGGATGACTGTGGGGGTCTTGGCCTGAGCAATGGGAACTTGGAGAGACAGGGAGGTAAAGGTCAGGAGGAGCAAGCCACGAGTTCGGATTTAGACAAGCTGGAAAGGCAGGGAGAGAGCTACTTGGACATGGTGAGGAGTCCAGGGAGAGGCCAGGCAGGAGATCTGGATGCCGGCGCTTCCACGACCGCTGAGCGCTGCAGGCCTGCCCGAGGTGGCCAAGAGAGGGGTTGGACGGGTAAAAGTGGCTGAGGACTGATCCCTGGGGCACGGCCACATTACAGGGGTGGACAACTAGGAGTCTGCAGCAGGAGAGTGAGAGGACGCTGCCAGTGGAGTGGGCATAGACCCAGGGCCAGTGAACAACCGCCTCCGTGCCTGAGAAAGAGGCAGGCTTAGCAGGACTAAACTGAGCAAGACGAGCATAGAAAATTGACCACTGGAGCATGCTTGGACTTTATTCAGTGGACAGTGGGGAGCCATCATAGGTTTCTGAACATGGAGTGGCTTGAACTGAGCTGTGCTTTAGGAAGATTAATAATTGTTATTTTACTGCTATTTATTTATTATTTATCACTGACAGAACCTCCCTCTGGGCAGGCCCTGTGCTAGTGCTTTATGCACATTAACTCTTGAATCCCGCCATCAGTCCTTGAAGTAGGTGCTCCCACTGTTTTGGATTTACAGGCAAAGACACAGAGGGCTTCAGTGACTTCCCCAGGGTCACACAGCCAGGGAGTGGTGGGGCTGGGCCTGCAACCCGGGCCGTCTGGCTCCCACTCCTGGCAGCAGAGCCTGGATTCAGACTCAGGCCTTTTGGTCTATTGCCCAGTCACTGGTGACTTTGAGAAGGTCACTGATGGGGTGTGACGATTTCTAGCCTATGAAGTCAGCACAGGACAACGCGACACGATTTCCAGCAGCTCTTCTCCTCTGCCTTTGGTGGCTCCTGGCTGGTGTTTGTGCCCGGGAGGCTGCCCCACTGTGCCTGTCAGCCCCAGCTCACGGGCTTCCGGGGCATCCACGGGACTGCAGAGCTTTGCTCTGGGGCTGGCTTGGCCTTCCCTGGGGACCCCCTGCTCCCTTGCTCAAAGTGATTCATGTCTTGAGGAATCTGTCGCCATCTGGTCCCCATGTGCTGCCTGTGGGTCTGTCTGGGGCCCTGGAGGATTCCGTCCCAGCCCGGAGTAATTGCTAGCAGAGGCGGGCGAGACGGGGCGGGAGGGGCGAGCTGCCTACAGCAGCCCGTTAGGACTTCAGGACTTGCAAAGAGGGAGGCTGAGACAGAGGCAGAGGGAATATCAGAGACAGAAGGTGACAGAGAGACAGAGGAAACACTAGGACAGAGCAGAGCAAGTCAGGAAATGAGTTAAAGCAGAAAGGGGACTGAGGCTGAAGACGTGGCAGGAGGCGGAGCCCAGTGTGGTGACATCGGTGACATCGCAGGGAGAAGGCAGGGAGGTGGCACTGAGAGGGCCCTGGGGAGGTGGCAGCCCCCGGGAGGAAGGAGAGGCAGCTGGGGAGGAAAAGAGAGGGAGAAAGGGAACATGGAAGGACACATAGCGTCAAAAGGGAGAGAGAACAAGGCTCAGAAAACGGGAGCGTCCGGGCCCAGGTGCTCCTCACCGCAGCCCGCCCGCCTGGGGCAGCCACGGTCACACCAAAAGAGGTCAGCCACCTCTTCTCAGCCACCTCTTCTCAGAGCACGGCCCTGCCCCGCTCACCTGGCCGAGGACCTCCTCCTTCAGGCCTGGCCTCCCCAGGGCTGGTCTCCCGGGCCCCTCTCCGCCTGGCTCTGGGAAACCGTTTCTCCGAGGGTGGTCTTGGGAGGTGGGACGAGCACTGGACCATGAGCCTGAGACGGGAGCCTCGGTCCTGTCCCTGCCGGTGTTCCCCTTTCTCCTCCTGGAGCCTTAGTCTCTTCATCTGTAGAAAGGGCTGTGTTCCAAGAACACTAAGGGCCCGTCCAGCCGTACATCTGAGCCCGCAGCAAAACTGGGCTGCGCAGGAGCTGGGCTGCCCACGGCCCGTGCCACCCCCCAACGTGGCCACTCGGCCACTCATTCCTTCCTTCCCTCGTCCACTCCTGCGGCCCCTGTCTCCTTCCTCCCTCCCTTCCTTCTTTCATTCCTTTCTCTCTTTCTTTTTTTATTTCTTTCTCTCTGTCTCTCTTTGTCCTACTCTTTTTCTTCCTCCCTCCCTTCCTTCCTGTCCCTCCGTTTCTTTCTTTCCTACTCACTGAGTGCTCCCTTTGTGCCAGACCCTGGCTGGGCACTGATGCCTCCGAGGTGGATCCTACAGGGGCCCTGGGTCTAGTGGGCTCAGCCCACGACTGGGGCACAAGGCCTGGGACCAGGAGGGGCAGATCAGACCCGAAACATAAATGCCCCAACCCAGCTCCAGCTCCAGCCACGTGGCCCACCCCCTGTGTCCACACTGCCCTGCTTTGGGCAGTTCAACTCTGAACACTGGCTCCAAGATACACAGAAGCTAACACTGGTGCTGTGATCTGAATGTTTGTGTCCCCCTAGATTTCATATGTTGAAATCCCAGCCCCCTAGGGTGTGGTATTAGGAGGCGGGACCGTTGGGAGGTGAGCAGATCATGAGGGTGGGTCCCTCATGAATGGAATTAGTGCCCTTGTTAAAGAGACTGCAAAGAGCTAGCTAGCCCCTCCACCATGCGAGGACACAGCAAGAAGGCAGCATCTATGGGAGAGCAGGCCCTCACCAGACACCGAATCTGCTGACACCTTGCTCTTGGACTTCCCAGCCTCTAGAACGGTGAGGAATTAATTTCTGTTGTTTGTAAGCCACCCAGTTTCTGGTATTTTGTTATAGCAGCCTGAACAGCCTAAGGCAACTGGCGTAATCAAACATATCCCATGTCAGTGTTAGTGGAGGCCAGAGAGCTCAGAGAGGGACGAGGACTTGCCCAAGGTAACACAGCCAATCATATCCTGACTCACTTTCTACTTCGCCTTGGCTTGTCCTTGGGGGCTGGAGCTAGGGAGAGGCAGCCTCAGCCAGACCTTTGTCAGCCCAGGGAAAGTCTAGTGATGGCCAGTCAGAGTGAGGTCACTGATGGGACCCATGTGTTCACATCCCTGTGTTCGCCCCCCCCCACCCGCCTTCCCCACCGAGCCCCAGGAGGCCCGGGAGGGGAGGAAGGCAGAGGGCTGTGGTGTGTCTGTCCAGGCACTGTGGCCAGAGGTGATGGCTGTTAGGGCCAAGGCTGCAGGAGGGAAGGTGGCCCCTCCCTGGCCGTCTGACATCTGCTGGCAGGGGGAGGGGTGCGAACGATCAGTCCTCAGACGGGAGCGGTACCAGCCTCAGCCCAGCTCCGTGGTCTCAGGTGAGCCCAGACTTTGGTCCCAAGCTGAGTGTCCTGTCACCAGCGCCCTGACAATATCTTCACATACCTTCTGCGATGGTCAGTTTTAAGTGTCAGCTTAGCTAGGCTACAGTCCCCATTAGTCAAACACTGATCTAGGTGTTGCTCTGACGCTTTTTTGTAGAAGTAAATTCCAAATCAATTGACTTTAAGTAAGGAGATTATCAGAGACCATCCAGGTGACTTAATCAGGTGAAGACGTTTATGAGCAGAGCTAAAGCTTCCCTGAAGAAAGAAAAATTCTACCTGTGGACAGCAGCTTTGGCTCAGAGTTCCAGCCCACCCTTCCCGATGGCCTGCCCTATGGATATGAGCCCTGCCTGGCCAGCCCCCACAATTGTATACGCCAATTCCTGGCAACACTTCTCTTAATGTATATCTCTTACTGATTCTGTTTCTCTGGCAGAGCCTTCACTGATACACCTTCTGTCTTAGTCTCTCCCGGCTGCTATAGCACAGTACTAGGTAATTTCTAAAAGATAGAAATTTATTAGCCAGATGTGGTGGCTTGTACCTGTAGTCCCAGCTACTTGGGAGGCTGAGCCAGGAGGATCGCTTGAGCCCAGGAGTTCAAGGCTGCAGTGAGCTATGATCGTGCCACTGCACTCCAGCCTGGGTGACAGAGTGAGACCCCGTTTCTAAAAGGAAAAGATAAGAAACAAAAAGAAAAGAAATGTATTGCTCACAGTTCTGGAGGCTGGGAAGTCCAAGATCAAAGTGCCAGCAGATTCATTCAGTGTCTTGCAACAGCCCCTGCGTCTTCTTGCTGCGTCCTCACATGGTGGCCAAACAAGCCACCTCCAGGAGTAATCCATCCAGGAGGGCTCTGCTCTCAAGACCCAGTTACACCTCAGATGCCCCACCTTTTAATACCAATTCTCCAGAGGACTCTCTGGCGGGGAGGGGGGCCTGAGACCGACCCCACGGAAGCCCTGCCCCTGTGAGCCCAGTTTCCAGCTTCAGGTGCCTGTTTCTCCCCTCCCCTCTCTCCTCCTCTCCTCTCCTCTCCTCTATTCTCCTCCCCTCTCGGTCTCTACCCAAGGGCTTCCTCCAACACCAAAGACCTTGCTCAGCCTGTGCAGGAAGGGCCAGAGATTCAACACCTTCAGGGACAATCCTCAATCATGAGGGATGGAAGTTGGACAACACTGCAGCCTCCAGCTCCTCAGTTCGAAATTCTGATGTGTGCTCTATGCACCAGCTCAGAGGCCACCCAGCAGGGTGGAGCCCAGGTGCCCACAGCAGTGACCTGCTTGTCAAAGCCTGTCCTTCCGAGTTTTCTCCCTCCCCTGTCTCACTTCTCCATTCCTCACCGTTTCCTAGTATCACCTGCGGAGTGAACCGCCTGCACCAAGCCCTCGGGTCAAGGTCTGCTTTGGGGGAACCAGGTTCAGGACAGGAGCTGTGGACACTTTCTTTCAAAGGCTCAAAACCACCCATGGGAGAGGGGCTATATTAGCTCAAGTTTCTTTCCCCTTTTCTTTTCTTTTTTTTTTTTTTGAGACAGAGTCTCACTTTGTCACCCTGGATAGAGTGCCATGGTGTCAGCCTAGCTCACAGCAACCTCAAACTCCTGGGCTCAAACGATCCTCCTGCCTTGGCCTCCTGAGTAGCTGGGACTACAGGCACGTGCTACCACGCCCAGCTAATTTCTCTATTTTTAGTAGAGACGGGCTCTCGCTCTTGCTCAGGCTGGTCTTGAACTCCTGAGCTCAAGTGATCCTCCCACCTCAGCTTACCTGAGTGCTAGGATTACAGGCGTGAGCCACCGTGCCCGGCCTCAAGTTTCTTCTCAAACCATCTTGAATCCTTTTCCTCCAGAAACCCTCGAGAATTCACAGTACACTGTGGTGGGGAGAACGTGGGCTTTGGAAACAGGTAGCCCCGAAATCAATCCCCAGTGCCAGCCTCGGGCAAGTCACTTCACTTAATTTCCTCATCTGACAATGTGCTGGCCCGGCTGCATGTGGGGCTACATTCAGCCCAAGGCTGAAAAAAGAACCACGATCCACAGTCTCCGTCCCACCCTGGCCCTGCCCCCTTGGCACCTGCCTCCTGTCTGTGGCTGGCTGAGTGAGGCTGTGGCCAAGAGCCACATCCCTGACTCTCTCAGGTCCTTTGACAACTACCATTTACTATAAACCAAGTGCTGGGGGGGGCAGAGGGGAGGACACTCTGATGACGTCATTTAATCCCCTGCGACTCTGTGAAGAAGGTGCCATGATTTTGTCCATTTCACAAATGAGAAAACTGGGGTGCAGGGCGGAGGGGCTTGCCCCAGCCACGCAGCCAGTGCAAGGCAGAGCCTGGATCCTCACTCGGTCTCTCCAGCTCCCAAAGCCATGCTCCTGACATCACGGGGGCCTTCTTCACCCTCGGAACCCTCCGGAGAGGAGAGGGGATTCCTTGCAGCTGACTCAGGGCCTGGGCCGAGGAAGCCACATCCCTGGGGTCTGCTGGGAAGGAGAAAGTGACGCCAGGGAAATTCCCACACAGCCTTGAGGTTCTCACCAGCCGGGGAGGGAGGCTGCAGGCTTCGCTGGCTACTCTCAGGGCGGGTGGTCCCTCGCTGGGGCTACGCTTCCTGAGAGGCTGCGTGGTGTGTGGGGAAGGGGGGATGAGTGGGACCACAAGGAGTGGGCTCTGCGACCCAGGGGCCACCAGGGGAGCAGACATTCTTCAGTGGCTGCTAGAAATCCCAAAGGCTGCTTCTCTTGGGAGCCACCGGGAAGATGCCCTGGAAGTGGCCTTTCCAAGTTCTGGAGCAGCATCATCCAATAAAATAAAATGCAAGACACATATATAATAAATTTCTCTGGTAGCCACATTAAGAAAGGAAAAGAAACAGGTGAACTTAATTTTAATAATATATCTCTATTTATATTATTAAAAATATCCTTTCAATGTGTAATCTATATTAAAAATTATTGATGACACATTTCACATAATTTTTTTGTATTGCCTTGAAATCCAGTGTGTATTTTACGCTCGCAGCACGCCTCAGTGCGGACGAGCCCCATGTCACACGTTCGGTGGCCACAGTGGCTAGTGGCTACCGCATCGGAGAGCAGGGCTGTGGGGGCCCAGGGGTGACCTGAGGATGCTGAAGGAGTGAAGGGACGAACCGCGGTGCCAGGTGCTGCCTGGGCTGGGGACTGAGAGGGAACAAGAGGGCCCCAGGCCCCGAGTGCCATATATCATTTAATCCTCTCGCCACCCCCCTGAGGCAGGCGTCATCGTCCCAGTCAGGGAGATGAAGGAGCCAACTCAGAGAAGTCGATGACTCGCACTCAGTCCCGCAGCAGGATGGGAGTTTAGTCACCCCCAGCACCGACAGGAGGCTGCAGCCCACCCCACCCCACCGGAGCGGCAAAAGTGCCAAAGGAGGCTCCCCAACGACAAGGATTGCTGAATTCACAGCTCTCCGGCCTCCAGGCGTGCCAGGTGAGGGACGGCACATCCAGGCAGAGTCCCCCAGTCACCCTTCCTTCACATGGACGGGGGGAAGGTGGTGGGTGGGCTCCTTCAGCTTGCCCCGTCAAAGTCTGCTTTGGGTGCTGTCAGGTGGGCCCACCTAGAATGTGGCATTTCTCCTCCCTCCCTGCTCCCCTGGGCACACGTGTGCACAATGCATGTGCGTGCACACACACGCACACACACAAACATGCACACGCACACACACACACATGCACACGCACAGAGGGCTACAGACACTGCTGCTTTCTGGCTGGTCCACATCAACCCAGACGGCTTCCCACCCTGGCTGGCCCCTCTCCCCAGCCCGTCCTCGAGTACACGCCACTCATAGCAGTGCCATTCACGTCCCCTGGCTCAGCCAAGATAATCTCAGAGATGAGCCTGGCAGGGATTTTGCCCATTGTATAGTTGGGGAGACCAAGGTCAAGAAAGGGGTGGGACTTGGTTCCCCGGTGGCTGCTGGGCCTTTGTCCTGGGAGTCTGCCCACAGCCTCTGCTGCTGGCTGTCATTGGACAAGGCTGGGAAGGCCCCTGGGAGGGGCGCGGCACTTGGGAGGCACAGAAGAGGAGGCAGATTTGCAGGGCTCAGGGCCCAGCCATGGGCTCTGAAGTGGGAGCCACCAATGATGGAGGACAGGATCTGTGCAGGTGATTAGAAATGGCCACGGGCCCACTGTTACGGCCACGGGCCCACCGTTACAGACACAGCTGTCCTCCCCCAGCTGGAGTGCTCTGTCCGGCTGGAGAGGGAGCTGAGCCGGTGTCTTGGGCACTTGTGGAGGAAGCACTCCCAGCTCCAAGGGACGGGCAGGGTGAGGGGCAAGGGTTGGGGAGGTCTAGTTTGTGTCCAGGCTTCTGGTTTGAGCGGCTGAGTGCTGGGATGAGCTCAGGGTGGAGATCATAGTGGGGAGGCTGAGCTGCGGTTGGGCAGGGCCATCCCAAGGGGAGAGGCTGGGTCTGGAGCCTGCCCGGGAGGGTCTGGGAGGTCTCCATGGAGGGGCTGCAGCGTGGGAGGGGCAGTGGCAGGAGGGTCGCCTTCCCAGTGAGCCTTTCCAAACTGCCTTTTTAAGAACTCCACCCTACCCGCCTTCCCTGCCTCAGTTTCCCCACAGCACATATACCGTGGAATGTACTGTTCACCTGTATTTCACTCACCTGGCTTATCTTCTGTTCCCCACACGGGGGGACTGTGTCTGTCACAGTTTGTTCTTCTGCTGGGCCCCTGTGCTTAGAGCCTCGCCTGCCTCAAAGATGCACACGACAGGATGGACATCCAGGGGGCTGGCGGCTCAGGAGAGAGGACGGGGGCAGCGGCATTTAAGAGGTGGCAGAGAAACAAGCACCATCCCCGTCTGTGCCTTCCATCTTCACACGGTGTGCCCCTGTGCCTGTCTGTCCCAAAGTTCACTTCTTAAGGGCACCAGTCTTACTGGATTAAGGTCCACCCTAATAATTTTGACTTGATTAGCTCTGGAAAGCCCCTATCTCCAAACAAGGTGACATTCTGAGGTACTGGGCATTAGGATGTCGACATATGAATTTTGGGGGATACGATTCAACCCGTAAGATAAAACCTGCTGGGGTGCGGGGAGGGTTGAGGGTCATGGCAGATGACTGCGCAGGCGAGGACCCTCCTGCCACAACCGTTAGGACCGATTGTGGTCCACTGAGGTGGCCCTGGCTGTGTGCAGAGTCCAACAACGAACCTTCATAAAACACCCCGCCCAGCCCTGCCCCCAGAGGCTCTGGCTAATTGATCTGGGTGCGGTCCTGGCTTTGGGAGTTTTCTGTGGGGTGCATGTGGCAGGGGTGCCTGTGGCACTCGGGCAGGGGTGAGAGGTGTGTGCGAGTCTGTGGGTGCACAGACCCCACGGCCGAGTCAGCAACCCCACACGTGGCTGGCACAGCTGCCGCAAGTCCTCCCCCACCCATGCTGCTCAGGCTGGGCCAGATGCGGGCAGACAAGACAAAGAGGCTTTGTCCCCAGCCCCACACCCAGCGTGGAGAGGGTGGGGCCTGTGCACTTGGGCCGCACCTGGGCCGTACCTGAGTGAGGACAGCCGTTCCCAGGCAGTGGCTATGGGAGACGTGGGGATTGCCAAGCCACCGCTTTCTAGGGATTGCACCCAGGAAGGCCCTGCCCAACAGCTCAGAACAGGGACAGGGATAGAGATTTCCAGCTCTGTGGTTTTAAAGTAAAATCTGGAAGAGGTCAGAGCTGTGGAACCTCAGCTCCCACCTCTGTAAATGAGAACTACAGATATAACACCCAAATCTTTTTTTTTTTATTTTTTAAGAGACAAATTGTCTCTGTCGCCCAGGCTGTAGTGGTGCAGTCATAGCTCACTGCAGCCTCAAACTCCTGGGCTCACTTGATCCTCCTGCCTCAGCCTCCTGAGTAGCAGGGAATAAAGTCATGAACCACCACGCCCAGCCCAAAATCGTTCTTTATGTTAGTTTCTGTCCTACTTTCTATCCATGAGATGAATCAATCCCTCCCCCCAACACTCCCCTCCCACCCCATGTTGGGGGCACGGTCCTGGGGCCACGCTGCCCACCCCTACCCAGGGCAGGCCACTTGCAGCTTCACACCTCTGGAGGGAGGGGCCTGGGTCTTACACCTGTGTCCCAGACTCAAGGTTTATGCTCACCCAATAGCAGGTCCCTTCTGAGAACCACAGCTGGGGTGCAGATAAGCATCTCTAAGGCTTCTCAAGAAGTCCTTTGCGGAACCGTGCAGCTCGCTTTGGTGTGATGTATGCAACGCTGGGCCTGAAAAGCGCTTTCTTCCAACAGGTGCTAGGAAGTGTGTGGCTGAGGGACGGACAGACACACGAACACAGCATTTCCCAGTGGGGTCCACAGATCCAGCCCCGTGGGGCACTCATGATCCGAGTGTGGTTTGCTGAGCAACAGGGCTCAGCTCTTTCCCTGCAACGCCTCACTTGCTCCTCACAGCTGTCTCACCTGCAGTTGCCCTGTGCATCCCTGTTTTGCATGCAGAGCTTGAGAGATGAGGCTTGCCACAGCATGCCTCCACCACAGGCCGGGCCCAAGCCACCCCTCTGCGGGGCATCGTCTCATCCCTGCAGGCCCAGTGCTGAGCCACCACGTCCGTGCCTGGCTCTGATCTCCCACCAGACCAGGAGAGGCAGACGCTGGGCCTGACACAGACAAGGGTTCATTAAAGAGATGAGTGAATGCAAGAGCAAATGAGTGAACAAGAGAAAGCCAGGACCCCTGTCCTCAAGGTCCTGCGACGTGGTGGACAAGTACACAGTCGTGTTCAGGGAGCAGAGGGTCTTGGAAGCATCTGGCTTCGCCTTCCACACTCACAGAAACTGACCCTCGCCCAGCCTCCTGGCCCAGGTGAGCTGAGGAGTTAGGTTGATAACAGAGGAGAAAGGGCTTTGAGCAAGAGAAGTGCCCCTGTGCACCCTCTTTGTTCAAGTAGGAAGCTGAGGCCCAGGAGAAGCAGGGGCTTGGCCAAGGCCACACAGCCACTCAGTGGCAGAGCAGGTTTAGGCCCAGGTCTCCTGGCTCCCGGGCCAGCTGGGGTCCTCTCCACGATGCCTTCTCGTTACAATTGCCCCCAAATTATCATTATCGTTGTAAACAATCTTGCCCTCTAGGAAGTTTCCTTGAGAGACTGACCTGTGCCAACATGGGAACAGTAGAGTTACTCCTGGATGCACCCCCTTGACCGGGAAGTGTGGCCCACACCCCCTAACGGAGGTGGGGTCTCCTGGCACCCATGAGGCAGGGAGCACGCTCCCTGGCTTGGAAATGGGATGCTAAGGCTCACAGGATGGGAGTTCACTCACCTGATGTCACGCAGCCAAAGAAATGGCCACAAGTTGGGATGATGAAGGAGTTTGGAGATGGATAATGGTGACGGTTGCACATCAGTATGAGTGTACTTAACACCACTGAATTGTATACTTAAAAAGGGTTAAAGTGGTAAATTTTATGTCCTATATCTTTTCACACACACACACACACACACACACACACACACACACACACACACCAACCCACAGCCAAGGAGGGATCTTCTCAAAGGTGGGCTCCATATTCTTCATCCTCTTCTGCACAGTGGAGAGATGTTCACTGGCTCAGGGCGTCTGGTAACCCGCGCCACCCTCTGCCCCGCCTTCTTCAGGAAGGCTTTTCCAGGCTCCTGCTCCGAGCAGGCCCTGGCTGGGCGCTGGAGACACAGGGCTGAGGCAGGCCTGTCCCTGCACTCCAGAGCTCAGCACAGAGGCCACTCCGGCTTGCTCTGGCTACAGGCCCAGGAGATCAGCATGCAGAGTGCCCGGCCAGAAGCAGAATAGGGCCCACCTCACATCTGCAGGCCTCCAGGTGTTTAAAAATGCAGCGGCACATGTCCAAGGCAGAGAGGACTCACTCAGCCGACCCCGGGGCCAAGGCTCTGTGAGAAAGGAGGTAGAGGGCCAGGCTGAAGCCCCCCAAGCTTGGTGCAAGACGAGGGCCCTGAGCTCAGGAGTCCTGCAAACCGAGACCTGAACACAGCCCTCCCACTCTCCATGTCTCTGACTCTTAGAGCCTCAGTTTCCTCAGGGTAAGGCAGTGGCTGTGACAAGCTTGACCCCAGGCTTCCATGGATTTGTGACTTCACGCACATAAAGTGTCCATCTCAAAACTCTTTCTCCCTGCTCTCCTCCTAACCCTAAGCCGTTTGAACTCCTTGCTCCTCCTCCTTGGCCATCTCAGCTGTGAGAGGGAGGAGGAGGGGGAGGGGGAGGGGGGATGAGGAGGAGGAGGAGGAGGAGGAAGAGGAGGAGGAGGAGGAGGGCAGTCGGCAGCCCTAGCCCCAGCGCCATGCTCCGCTGACTGTGGGCTCCCCCCAGGGCTTTGCCAAATGCCTCCCCGTGTGTGTGCATTTCAACCTCTCGGGAGGTGGGGATTATTAACTCCCATTCTACAGAAAAGGAAACGGGTTCAGAGAACCACTTGCTCAAGATCATGCGGTCCTCAGCATCTGGGCTGCCTGACTTCAGCACCTGTGACCTTCCCACTCTACCAGCTGCCAGGGTCATCTGCAGTAGACCCCAGGCCCCCAGGGCCCCCAGGGCTAGTGCCCCCGTCCTTCTACCACACTCCATTCCGGGGACTGGACTCTTAGCCCTGCAGCTCAGCCTGCTGCCGGCAGGGCCTGTTCCCTACACAAGGTCCCCAGGGCCCTCCCCTCCTGTTACCACATGGCTGTACCCACCAAACACACTCATCTGCAGGTGCCCCAGCCCGCCTGACACCACCAGGCCCTGGGTGCTGCTGGCTGCTCTGCTCCCTGCCCTGCTGAGTAAGCCCCACGGACCTCCCCCACCTTTGTCACGCTGTACACGCGGTGCTGGCATGTGTTCTGGGCTCCATAAATGTCTGAGCAAATGGAGAGTAAATGACCCACTGAAGTAGCCCTGGCACCTACAGCCAACCCTGTCAGGGCAGGAACATGCCACTCAAGGCTGAGCCAGGACCCTGCGCTCAGAGGAGAGACTGGGATGGTGTCTGCAGCGGGGTTTCACAAGGGGGGGACGAATGTGGAAACTGGAGCAGGTTCCCAGAAAGGGTCAGGAGGCAGGGGGCTCTGGAGACCACAGCCAGGGAGGGTGGTGGCGGGGGCTGGGGTGGCAAGTGTTATCCTGGAGAGGGCTCTAGAGGTCCTGCAGATTCAATCATTCATTCATTCATTCATTTGTTCAACAGCCTTTCCCGAGCAGTTTTCCCAGGCCACGCCCTGAGCTGGGTGCTAGGGGCATGGTGATGAATCTGACTTATCCCCGCCCTGGAGAGGCTGCCGGCGAGGACAACAGCCCTCCCCACGCTGCTGTGAGTGGAGCCTGTGTAGGGCCGGGGCCCAGATGAGTGTCTGGCGGCAGCTGCCGGGACTGAGCAGGGAGCACAGTGATGCCCTTGGTTCTGATGGAGCAGCTGGCTGGGCGGTGACAGCCACAGAGGTGAGGGACAGCAGGAAGGACACAGGGCAAGGCAAGATAAGACTTGTTTGGGACTTGAGGCACTGAGGGACTTGAGGTTCTGGTCAGACACCACCGGTCTCTGGGCCGGGCATGGAGCCCTGGCGACGGTTGGGGCAGAGATGGTCCTGGCGCCCCAGAGCAGCCGCGGGTGCTGGGAGCACCGAGGGGGAAGAGCTCAAGCTGACGGGGAAGAAGCTCCTCCCCGGTGGCTCCAGGCCGGTTCCTCCTCTGCGTGGAGCTGGGTGGTGGATAACAGTGAGCCTCAAGCCTTGAGGCAGCCGGGCCTTCCTGCTCAGCAGTGCAGCATGTGAAGGAAATAACTTTATTAGCTCGTGGATGAAAAACAGGAAACGAATGCTGTTCACCGGCCGAGTTTCACTCACATCTAGTTTCTAGGAAACAGTTATGTGGCCTCAGACTAGGTTGGGGTTTTCTCAGCCAAGTCTTTCTGGAAACGCCATGCTTTTCTCAGGAAAAACCATGTCCTGTAGGCCCCCCAGACTAGGGGGTAATAGTGACATACACCCCCGCCCCAAGAAGAGGCCTCACTTCCCTTCCCAGCCCCCCGCCCCCAGGGGGCCTCCAAGAGGCCCCAGGGTTGACAGTGGCTCATTTCCTGAGCACCTACTATGTGCTATGTGATAGAAATAATTTGAATACATCAGTAATCACAATAACAAGATCAAAAAAAAAATTCAGCTCTAAGAACACAGAGAAGTCAAAAGTCAAAGGATGAAACAAACACACCAGACAAATATTAACTAAAAGAAATCTGGTGTAGCCATACTAATATCAGACAAAACAAACTTGAAGACAGAAACATTACTATAAATGTTTATATAAAGTGGGCCATTACAAAATGATTAAAGATTCAATTAACCAGGAAGGAATAAAACTTTAATTGGCACACATATAATAGCATAGCTTCAAAAAATATATATGTATATGTAACAAATAGAGATCTATCAGGATTTAATAGATCAAGTAAACAAAAAATCATCAATAAGACTTTAGCAACCCTGTTAAGAAGTTGCATGTATAGAGAACCCCACACCCAATGACTGGAGAATCTACCCAATTTTAAAGCATTTGTGGACTTGTGCATATTGATAATGAACTAGGCCATAAAGTAAGTCTCAACAAATTCCAAAGACTCAGTTTCATACAAACCATGTTCTCTGACTATAGAGTTCAACATTAGAAGAATCTGTAAATGAATTGTTTTTTTAAATAGATTAAAGTAAAATCATAAAAAATTTTCAAACAATACATAGAAAACATTTGATAAAAGTCATATCCATTCATGATTAAAAATAAAACTCTTAGCAAATAAGTAATATAAAGAAACTTTCTAAACCTGACATCTATCAAAAAAACCTATAGCAAATATCTTACTAAATTCTGAAACAAAAGTATTCCTTTGCCTACCATTGCCATTTCTATTCAACTTTGTACTAGAAGCTCCAGAAACAACATTAAGACAGATAAAATAATAAAGAATGAAAAGAAAGAAATATTTAATAAAACTGGCATTTTCACAGATGGTATGTATGATTTTCTACATAGAAAAGCAAAATAATCTATAGTCAAATTATTAGACTTAAGGGAGTTTAGTAATTTGATATAAGATCAAAACACAAAAGTCAGTTGCACTTCTATACACAGTAAATGCTCTTTAAAAAGGATATGATTTGTACTAGCAATAAAAACGCACAGTATCTTAGAATATATCTAACAAAAGATGTGCAAGATCTTGAATAAAACTTCATTGAAAGACAATAAAGGAGACCTAAATAAACAGAAATGTATACCACATCCACAAACAGGAAGGGTCACTGTCTCAAAGAAGTCAGTTCTCCTCAAATTGACCTATAGATTCAATGCAATCCCAAACAAAATTCCCCATGACCTTTTCATTGAGAAATAACTCAGTGTGGGTTTGTTTTCTCATGATTACGTTCATATGGAAGAGTAAAATTTCAAAGCAGGTTCACATTGGCCAAAGATGGGACAATATGGACATCAGTAACAGTAATGACATACATAAAAATGAATAAGTTTATAATAATACAAAAAAAACCCTTATTGATCACCTTTGGAGAATGCTAAAAAGCTAACTCATTACTATGACAACCACTAAGTAAAAGGAAAGACTCAAATGTTTATCCTGACTTGCTGTTTAAACTGCACCTTAAAGAAATGAACTAGTGTAGTTGATGAAAAAGAGTTGTTTTTTAAATAAAGGAATTCTAGATAATACATTAAAAATTACAGAATTAGAATACCACCATTTTGCTTTTCCTTAGAGAATGCCTGATTACAGGATTGGGACAGGTAAAGTATTAACACGAAATCAGCCTGGAACACCTGGTAACACTAGAGAGTAAGGGCGTGTTCAAAGAGTGATGGAGATTTCTCTAAAGGATGCAGGAACCAGCTGGAAGGGATTCCCATTGGCCAAACTGGGAATAATTTGAGCATCAAAATAAATAACACTAGTAAGAAATTATAACCCATTGAATAAAATAGAAAATCATAAGTCCATACTGATATAAACAAACGAATAAATTGAAAGTTTGGTGAGGAATGAGATATTTGCATAGTTTCAAAGTATCTCTCTACAAAATCACAAAGGAGAAAAAAGTACCTTCACAATGAAAAGACTGGCAGACGTCACCTTAATCATTATCAATAATGGGACTGTTAGGTCTGGTAGAGGGTAAACAGGGGACAAGAAAGTAGCTAAGGCAGAGAGCAGGAACTGAACTGTAGCTAGGAACCAAACAGCAGCTATAAACTGTTCCCTGGTGGGAACATACACAGTAAAAAGTTCCTAGTAACCTTTAACTGACCTAGAGCTCATTTCCATCTAATTAGCATGACATGAGTGGAGCTTCATAAAGAATTCTGGGGAAGACTCATTTGCATAAAGGGAACCTGTTATCTAACCTACCCTTTATGTAACCTGTGATGCTGTTATATAACCACAACCTGTCAATCATCCCCAAAAGGTGGGAAATGGCAACCAATCCTGCCAGGGGAAAGGTGGGACAAACCAGTAGGCTTATAAAAGGCAGCGTGTGCACAGCCTTGGTGGGGGTCTTTCTCCACTCCTGGAGACTGACTGGGTTCACTTTCAATGGAACATATTTTTGCTTTGTGTAGCTTCCTTCTTTATTTTCATTCTTTGTTTATGTGATAAACTGTACAAAATTGCTCTGTGTTTGTGATCACCCTGTCATCAGCTCAGCTGGGTACCAGTACTGATTCTTGACACTGGGAACTGGGGGATCAGGGAACATTCACACAGAGGAACCTAACAGGGCCAATCAAAATCACACACCACCTGATAAAATGCAATGAGGACAAACACAGTGTCACTTCTGTGATATTCAAGATGCATAATAATGAGAAAATGTCAGCAAACTCAAACTGAGGGATAGTCCACAAAACAACTTCGAAAATGTAATCTTCAAAAATTTCAAAGTCTTAAAAGTCGAGGAAAAGTTGAGGCACTTTTCCAGACTGAAGCAGACTAAAGAGAGAAAACAACTAAATATAGTACAGTGCGTGCATCTGAGCTGGATCCTTTGGCTATAGAAGACATTATTGGGAAAATTGGTAAGACCTCAATGGGATCTGAGCAGTAGATGACAGTAATGAGTCCACTTTAATCTCCTGGCTTTGATGGTTTTATTGTAGTTACGGAGAAGACAGCCCTTGTTTGTAGGAAGCATTAAATATTTGGGGCAGGGTGTGACGGAGAACCAGGCCCACAACTCACTCTCAAAAAGTTCAGGGGAAGAAAAGTTCTTTGTAATGTACTTGCAACTTTTCTGTAAGTTTGTGATGGTTTCAAAATTTAAACAATAATTGAAGAGACACAATCAATGGCAAAGTCTGTATCTTGTTTTAAATATTCAAGCAAAGAAAAATTTTAATTGACAAAAATCATATGTACTTACGGTGCACAACATTATGTTTTGACCTATGTATACATTGTGGAATGACTAAATCAAGCTATTTAACATACACATTACCTCATATGCTTATCATTTTTATTTTTTTTTGTGGTGAGAACACTTAAAACATACTTCCTTAGCAATTTTCAAACATACAATATATTGTTACAAGCTATAGTCACCATGATGTACAATAGATATCAGAACTTATTCGTCTTGTGTAACTAAAATTTTGTATCCTTTGATCAACATCTCCCTGATCCTGTGAACAAATTATTTTTTTAAAAAAGACAACCAGGGAAATTTGATATATTGGGTAGTTGATTATATTAGAAAATCTTTAATTATTTAAGGTGTGAAAGAGTATGTGTCTTTTGGAGAGACTTGCTGAAGTCGTTATAGATGCAATTATACGATGTCTAGCATATGCTTAGAAGTAATTCAGGACTGGGGAGCTAGATGAAACATGGCCATGAGTCGATCATTGTTGAAGTTGGGTGATGAGTTCGTCGTGGTTCCTTATATCATTTACTCTACTTTTATGTATGTTTGCAATTTCTTTAATTTTTATTTGATATTTTTTAAAATTTCCAAAGCCAATATAATAAAAAGCAAATGTAGTAAATGTGTGGCAAATATGGGTGGTGAATTCAAAATACTTGTTATGTCCTTTATCTTTACTGTCTAGTTATTTTCTTAAAAATACCGTGTGTTAGTGCCTGTGTGATCCAAAAGGCAATGTGTACAGTGCTAATGGGTGCAGTCTTTTTGGAGGGTAGTTTGTTAATGAAAGCAGAATAGACTTTTTAAATGAACCATTGGAGACAACACCAATATACCGTAATAAGAAACTGGTTGTGGCTGAGCACGGTGGCTCATGCCTGTAATCCTAGCCCTCTGGGAGGCCGAGGAGGGTGGATCGCTCGAGGTCAGGAGTTCGAGACCAGCCTGAACGAGACCCCCGTCTCTACTAAAAATAGAAATAAATTATCTGGACAACGAAAAACATATATAGAAAAAATTAGCCGGGCGTGATTGTGCATGCCTGTAGTCCCAGCTACTCGGGAGGCTGAGGCAGGAGGATCGCTTAAGCCCAGGAGTTTGAGGTTGCTGTGAGCTAGGCTGACGCTACGGCACTCACTCTAGCCTGGGCAACAAAGTGAGACTCTGTCTCAAAAAACAAAAAAAAAAAGAAATTGGTTGACTATATTTGAGTACTTCTCTAAAACGAGATACTCTGCAGGGATTTTTTTATAAAGGAAGCTTTTCTATTTTTCCGCCATGATAATATATTTAGACCTATTTATAAGTGAAAAAGTTAATGTCAGAACAGTGTATGAAGAATGATTCCATCATAATGTATACATAAATATATGTATGTGTGTGTGTATGTTGGTAGGTACACTGAAAATTTTTTATAAGAATATATATCAAACTGTCAAGCTCTCACTCTCTCTTTTATACAAATTTTAAAGTAAATCATTCAAATTAATAGTAACAGTAGTATTATTCTAATAGAACTTTTATATAAATGAACTGTGTTAAGAATTTTTTATGTGACTATTAAAAGATACAAAAAATATAGCAAGGACATTCCAGAAGAACAATAAGATGAGAATGGGGGAGTTTCTCTACCAGATATCAAGACTTACTAAAACTAAGTATAATAAATAAAATAACTAAAACTCTAGCAATTAAGACCAGGAGGTATTGATGTTGGGATGATATAAGACAGAGATGGCATTGCTGATGAATAAATGATGCTGAGGTAGTTACTTATCTATATTTTAAAATGAAAATGAGAGCCCTACCTCACACCTTACACAAAAATCAATTCCAGATGAATTAGAGATGTTTGTGAAAGGTAATATTTTGAATTTTTAGAAAAATATAGGAGCTTCTTTTATGGCCTTGGGATAAAAAAGGATTTTTAAAAGTAGACAACATGAAGCACGGAGCATACAGAAAAATGATGGATAAATCTGGTAATATTAAAATGAAGAACCTCTCTG
The DNA here is from genome assembly GCF_020740605.2 of Lemur catta. Classification (NCBI taxonomy): domain Eukaryota; kingdom Metazoa; phylum Chordata; class Mammalia; order Primates; family Lemuridae; genus Lemur; species Lemur catta. Next base: position 56,318,148 of record NC_059134.1, read on the forward strand.
TCCATCAAAAGATACCGTAAAGAATGTGAAAAGACAAGCCCCAAACTAGGAAACATACTTGCAACATACATAACAAATTCATTCCCTAGTATGAATTTCTTCTATCTTTCTATAATTATATCTATATATACTAATTCCCAAAAATCAAGAAGAAAGAGGCAGTCAAGCCAACACCCTCAGCGAATGGCCATCCGCTCCTGCATACACATGCCCAGTGACGTGGCCCTCACTCCCTTGGAGGCAGGCCCTCCTCTGAGCACTGCTCTGATTGAAGCTGAGACCTGAGCTCCACTCCCTCTGCCTCTCCCACAGGTTCCAAGTATCCTTGCTTCCTGAGGACACTGAGGGACAACCAGGCAGACCCCAGCTGTATGGGTTTCCTAGGCCTGCGATACCAAAGTGCCACAAACTGGGTGGCTTAAAACAAAACAAAATTTATTCTTCCCTCTTCTTATAAGGACACCAGTCGTATTGGATTAGCGCCCACTCTAATGGCTTCATTTTAACCTGATTACATTGGCAAAGAACGTATTTCTAAATAAGGTCACATTCACAGGTACTGGGGGTTAGGACTTCAACATATCTTGTAGGGGGGACACAACTCAACTCAACAAGCAGCAGCTTCCTTTCGGTTTTCCCGGTCAGGTCCCAAGAGAAGAATGGGAGCTATGTGCACAAGTGGCTTCCGGGCTCATTTAGCTCACCCGCCAGCCTCCCAGTGGGCCCTGCCAAAGCCAGCATGGTGCCAAGTATAGCCTTAGAGCCAAGTGTGCAAAATAGAAGTCCTAGGTCTACGGTTCCCTGGTTGTGAAACCTTGAACAGGTCCTGCCCATTCTGAGCCTCAGTTTGCTCATCTGTAAAATGGGAAGAGGTAGCAGATGCCTCGAAGGCTTGTTGTGAGGGGCAAATGGGCTGGTGTCGTGGAAGAGCCTGGTATGTACCAGGCGCAGTTGGCTCTCAGGAAATATTAATATTAGTCTTCTCTCCCCCAGTTTCCAAGAACTGCTCAGGCAGAGAGGAAGCCCAGCCACGCCTCCCAGTGGCTTGTAAGCCCCTCAAGGGCAGAGCTGTGTCACACACTTCTGAATCCCCCCATGTATGGTCCCTGCAGCTGTCCCAGTAGCGTCACGATGTCTGCGGCGTGTGACCCTTGGAAAAGGGCAGTCTGACACCAAGAGAAAACCAGTCCCCACTGGGAAAGCAGTGGGAGTCTCCACACTCATGTCAGGAAGCAAAGTCTTGACCCCAAGAAAGGAACAAAAACCGGACTTCTCAGTGGGCAGCCAGCCATGTTCCCGTTCCCTTTCCCCCCTCTGTGGAGTCTGGCCCCATTGAGATTTGGGGATGTTTATTTTTTTTGTGGGAAAACAGAGTGGGATAAAATATTTCCTTGCGTCTGGAAAGCTATTTTGAGCCGGGCCAGCCGGGTGATGCTCCCGGTGATGGACGCTGGCTGACCCGGGCGGGGCCCTTGCCTTCCGGCCCGCTCCCTCCCAGGACCCGGAGTCCTGGCGGCGGCACAGCCTACGGGCGTCTGGGTTCCAGTCCCAGCCTGCTGGCTCACCCTGGGTGGGCTTGGGGAAGCCTTTGGTGCTCCCTGGACCTTATCTCCTAAAGGGGAGACTGAGGCCTGTGCTGCCCCTTCCTGGGGATTTTAACAGGGAAACCAGATCATGGGTACGAATGTGCTGTAGAGACGTTTAGGGTGTAGACAAACAACAGGACTGCCACACAGCCTGTCAGGCTCAGGGTCCCAGAGGTAGAAGCGACCTCACTAGCAGGATCCCCCTGTCCCCCACCAGCCCTCTCTCATCCATCCCCACTCAGTGGCCACACTGTACTTCTGGAGCCAAACTGATTCGGTCCCCAACTCCCCTGACTCTTTCCCCGCCTCCCACTGCTCCCAGAAAGAAGTCCGATTGTCCAGGGCTGCAGGCCCCGCCACCTCTTTCTCTGTGCTCTGAGGCTTCTGTCCCCTTCTCGCACTGCTGAGGAGTAGCCCGGGAGTTTCACGTGCCGCGTTGTATTTCAACCCCACACTGACACATCAAGGCAAGTGTACCTTACAGGGCCAAGGCTGGCTGGAAGCGATGCTTGCGAATGTGCCTGCCATGAAGCAGGACCTTAATAAATGTTGTTTTCTTCCTTCCTTATGGACACACACCCTCTTTTCTTCACAAAGCGGCATATGCGTGCATCTCACCCAGCTGCTGCTGAGCTTGGGCCTACATAGGGGGAGGGCAGGAAAGCCCGACCCCCTCGCCAGTCCCCCTCACCAGCGGAGCCAGCAAGGCCTGGGGATGGGACACTTGCAGGGGCCCTGCTCTCTGATCCTCCGGAGGCCCCAGTGGAGGGGGGAAGCTGTGTGGTAAGCTCTGTCTCCTACTAAACTGAACGCTAGGAGGAGGGCCCTCCCAACAGCAGGTCCCAGGGGAGGAAGGAGCAGCTGGAGACTTCTTGATCCTGACCGGGAGGCAGGAGCAGATGGAGGGGAGAGTCCCAGAGAAGGGAGGAAGCGCTCCCAACGCTCTCAAGGACAGCCCAGGGGGGCTGGGATGAGGGAGGGAGTCATGACCCCAGCAGCTCAGGAATGCTGACCCAGAAGCCCTTAGGGATCCTCCAGATCCTTGCTTTTAAATGTGGTCCCAGGGCCAGCAGCAACACCAGATCCTAGAGGCTTGTTAGAAATGCAGATTCCCGGGCCCTGGCCCAGAACTGCTTAATCAGAATCTGCATATCAACAAGGTCCCAGTTATTCACAAGTACAGGGACATTTGAGAAGCACTGTTCTTGGCAATTCCTCCATTTTACAATAAAGAAACCAAAGTGCTCAGAGGAGAAATCCTCTACCCAGGTCCCCATGTGTCAGTGGCAGTGCTGAGCCTGGAGGCAGGTTCCTGGCCCACTCAGGGTCCTTGGACAGGTACTGCCCCACCCGGGTCCCCTTGCAGGAAGCCGTCTCCCTCCCTGGTGTGTTCAGCCCAGAAAGGGGCTGAAACTGGGGTGGGAGGCAGGAGGCCTGGAGTCCAATCCTGGCTTTTTTACCAACTTGAGGTATAATCTGCGCTCTCAGAGCCTCAGTTTCCCCCGTGGTTCTCTGAGATGGGCTGGTGTATGCAATATAGTCAGGTAGTGCAGTGAATTACATGTATTTTCTCACAGCTGTCTGGTGAGGCAGGCAAGCAGAGATACATCATTCCTATGCTACAGATAGGGAAACTGAGGCCTGTCAGGCAGCGGCTTATCCAAGGTCACCAGCCCCAGCTGCTTGCACTGCTGTGCACAGCCCTGATGATTCTGAAATTTGCCCCCTCACCCCAGCCTTCCTGTCTAGTGGTTCTTTCAGCTCCTGTCAGTTTGCAGGGCCCCGCTCGGCTGACAGCCAGCGAGCATGTCTGCTGTGATGCTTCGATGCCCACATTCCTGGGCTGTGACGGGGGCACACCCAGAGCCCAGGCTGGGGGTACTGGAGAGGTTCCGCTCGGCTGCAAGCCCTGGGGCCTGGCTGTCTGGGGATTATCAGGAAGCAAAGAACTTTCTCTCCTTCTCACTGAGGGGGAAGGGAGAGGGGGACGTCTCTAGAAGCTGATATGGTGGAGCTGGAAGGGGTGTAGGCGAGGGGTGGGGAACCTGCAGCCTTAAGGCCACCTGTGGCCTTCTAGGTCCTTAAGTGCAGCCTTTTGACTGAATCCAAATTTTACACAACAAATGCTTTTATTTTTATTAATACATTTTGTTCATCTTTTATATTTTTATTTTTAAAATGAATGTATTTAAAATACCAAAGAATAAATTAAGTTTCAATGAAATAATCCTCCCAGACTGACTGGCACAATTAAAACATTAGTAAGCCACGAGGGCTAAATTGACAGCTGCCATGCTCATGATTGAGTTCTAACTTCCCCCACCTGATTGGAGCCACTACTTCATGAGGCTGGCTGGTGACAGTTCATGGGGGTCAAGTATGCCAGTCTGTCATTAGCTTTTGACAATAGTACACTGTGTTTCTGTTTGAAGTGGAATTTGTGAATAGTTGGACAGCTCAATAGTATTTTTTAATTCTGTCTGCATAACAGCCCATCATATCAAAGAAGACCAAGAGAACACTGAAGGAAGAAAACAGACTTTTTAATGAGAATGGGAATTGTAATATTATCATGTTTCTGCTAAAGATAAGATGATTCGATTGCTTTGTGATAATGCAATATCAACATTAAAAAAATTCAATGCTCATCAGCATTATAACCCTCATAAGGACTACAAATACTTTAAATCAGAGGGAGAGGCATGAAATCTGTATCATTTCTGTATTGCAGAAATTAAAAGATCAAAAGCAAAAATAACGAAAATTCTTTCAAGCAGCAATAAGACCTGGAAATAATGCCACTGAAGCAACTTATAAAGTAGCTTATATACTTGGGGGAAAAAAGGAAAGTTTTTCAGTGATGCAGAAATTGTGAAAAAATGTATTGTTGAAGTTGCAGGATGCTTAGACCCTGATAATGTTTCAAAGTACGAACAACTGCCTCTTTCAAGGAAAACCATAACTGATTGGCAGCATGAATTAGCCTTCAACTTAACAGAACAACTTTATGCAATACTTCAAAAGGAAAGTATATATTATTCAATCACTTTGCATGAATCCACTGATACTACTGACTTGGCACACATTTTATACTTCATTTGGGTCATAACAGAAGATTTTCTTTGCTACGAAGAGTTACTTTGGGCACTCTTTCAAACAAAACACAGGGAATAGATATCTTCAACAACTTTCAAGATAAATGTCATGAAGTTGGACTGAATTTGGTAAATTTAGTGAATGTGTGTACAGATGGTGCACCTTCCATGACAGGAAAACATGAAGGGTTTATTGCACAGATAAAAAAAAAGTAATAACAGGTCCAGATGCTTTCTTTTCATTGTTATCTTGCCTCAGCAAAATCTCAGTGCTAACACTACTATTTTAAGTGGCACTTTGCAACAAGTTATAAGTATTGTTAACTATATTTGTGCAAGTGCAACATGGCATGGTCGTTTCATAACATGCTAAAGTTGAAGGATGAAGTATTCAGTGTGGATTTGCCATATCATTCTGAAATGAATTGGCTATTGCAGGGACAGGTGTTAGCCAAATTTTATCTGAGAGAACAGATAATTAAATTTTATGAAGAACAGAATCAGCAATGTTAATTATTTAAAGAAGATATTTATAGGAATGCAGCATTTCTGTGTTATAACCTGTCAAATCAAAATGACTTCAATATTTCCCTGCAAGGTAAAACTAAGCCTATATATGATATGAGGCAAAAAAAAAAAAAAAAAAAAAAACCCAAGCATTTTGAAAAAAGCTATCTTTTTTCCAAACACTTCTTGTCCAAAAGGAAATTTCAGATGAATATTTTCCCCTGTTAGCAAAGGTCACTGATAAGCAGGATGATACATGTGAATCATTTAAAGAATACACAGCTGTTATATAGACCTATTAATTGGAGAATACAATGAAAGGTTCACTGACTTTGAGAGTCATGACATCACACTCAAATTAGTATTTCGGCCTCACCTAATTGATATCACCAAGGCACCTAAAGTTGAGCTCTCAGTAGATGACATTTTAAAGTCATTATTTAATGCTAAGAAAGATCCAGTTGAAATATGGTCAGCGGCTGACCAGGGAAGAGTTGTGTGAGCAGCAAGACTGAAAGACCTCAGGCTAAAAAGTCAGACCTGCCTGGATTTTTGTCAAAGCTCTGTCATGTGTTAGCTGTGTGACTGGGGGCAAGTCACCCACCATCTCTGGCCCTAGGTTTCTTCCTCTGTAAAGTACATAGCATGGTTCTGGCACAAACACAGAAAGCCTGCAATGTAACCTTTAAGGTTCAGTCTCAGAGTGGCATTGTATTTAAGAAGCACTTCTACACAGATAAAGCCATTAAAACAATCCACTCTTCACTTGTTCCCTTGAAGAAAAAAGTAACCCTAGATGTGCAGTCCATGTGACACTCCTGGAGCCCACTTCTCCTGCCCACCTCTGTCCTATGCCTCGTTCTGCTCCTCTCTCTTCCAATTCCCTGAACAACTCCAAACACAAACTATTCAGTTCTCCCTCACCTTTTCTCCCGCTCCTCTCACCTCCAATACTCTATTATGTGGACCAGCTTGGCCTCTCATCCAGCGAGAAAGTAAAGAGGAAACGGCAGGGTTCCTCATAGGATTGGCTGGGGGAGGACAAGCTCGTGATAGTGACCTGTGGCCCACCCCCATTACCACTATCATTTATAGGTGTGACAGGACAAGAAGGATTAACATAAAAGTATTCAAGGGCTTTTCCCAACCCCTGCCCACTAACAAGACCCTGCCTCCTTCTTTTTCTTTCTTCCCCATCCTTGCCCTTTATGGAAGGTCTTGCAATGCCAGATAGGCTCTCTTACTTTGAGAATGGAGAACTGAGTTGGCGGGTGGGCAGAGAGGAGCCAGATCAGAGGGCAGCAGGAGGCAGAAAGACTTGATAAAAGAGGTTAAGCCTGTTTACTTAACTAAGAATGGAGAAGGGAGTTTTCACTATCACTCAAGATGTAGAAAGTTGGAAAGAGCATTGCTCCCACCCTAACAAGAAAATGCCAGATGAACTACAAATCATAGATTTTCTTAAACCCATCAGAGAACTGAGGGCTGAGGACAACCAAGTACCCTGAAATCCAAGGAGAGACAGGCACCTCCAAGGAGAGATGGGGCCTAGGAACTGGGTCACCTGTAACAGAGCAAGGACACTGATTATCATACAAAGTAGATAAGAAGAAAGCAGCTAAAAGTTTAATGAATTGCCAAAAGCCAAATATTGCCTAGCATGGTAGTATAGAGACTCAGGCTTGAGGCAAGTTTTAATATACTTTCAGGCTCTTTTCCTAGGACCTTTGTCACGTACTCATGAGAGAGACTGGAGAAATGGTGAGCAATTGTAGAGAGCCACCCTGAGCAGTGCATATATGCAGGAAGAGTTCAGTAACCATTATAGCAAAGATACACAGCCCTGTCCCCCTGCCAAGACCTTTCTCTCATATGGAACAAAAACCTTAAGCTATGTGGAGAGAGGTAGCAAACCCTGTTGCTACCATGGGCTCAGGCAAAATTCCATTGCTGACAGGTGAAGGACAGAAGAAAAGGAAATTTTCCAGGCCCAGAATCCTAAACCTAAATCCTAAACTGATGGAGGAGGGCAGAAATCTTATCCAGCATGAGACTCACCACAGATAAAAGGCAGACATTGGCTTCCATGGGGAGGAGGGGCAGGAATGCTGAGAAAGCCTCTCCTCCCTCACCAAAGCCCAGGCACACAGAATCTGCCTAAGTCCTAGGCTGGAACAAAACAAAGAGAACACCTCCCTGCCCCCACTAGGAGCCTACAAGCTTCTGTAAAAAGCAACATCAGTCTACTACTAGGAGAAGACCAAGAATGTGGAGAGGGAGCCCCGCTGCAGTGCCAGAGTGCAGGGATGGCTAAAGACTGACAGGAGTTCACTGAGAAACATCCTTCAGCATCCCAGTTCCAGTCCTAAGCATGAGGCAATTCTAGAGGAATTTGGAGCCTGCAATGCACTAAAGATACCATAGTAACAACAAAACCCAAACTCAACTCACTCCTGACTAGACTGACTCAACTCCGCACACTAATGGTCTGACTGAACAGGAGACATGCCTATTGCCAGCTGTAAATTACTATTTATCTCAGTCTCTACTATTCTACAGACAATGGCTGACATTCAATCCAAAATAAAAGACACACCAAAAAAAGCAAGAAACAAACAACCCATTGTCCAGAGACAAGGTAATCAATAATTCCAGACTCAGAGATGGAAACTGTAAGATTGAGTCAAAAGAAAATTCCAGAAACAAAAATCACTGTAGCATGAAAAATCCCTTCAATGACTTGTCAGAAGATTCAAAACAGCTGAGGCACAAATCAGTGGACTTGAAGATAGGTCAGTAGAAATTACCCAACCTAAAACACAAAGAATACAAGAGTGAAAATAAAATCAATCAAACCAACAAACAAAAACAGAACAGAGAATTCAAGACCTGTGGGACAATACCAAGCAGTCTAAATAAGTGTAATAGGAGCCCCAGAAGGAGAAGAGAGAGAGAATGGGGCACAAGAAATATTAAAGAGATAATGGCTGAGAATTCTCCAAAAACAATGAAAAATACACACATCAAGCCACAGATCCAGGAAGTTAAGAGGAACCCAAGAAGAATAAATAACAAAATAAAAGCAGAACAACCCATAAAAACCTGGATATTTCATTTTCAGATATAAAATATAAAGAAAAAATCTTGAAGGCCACCAGAGGGAAAAAAAGATACATTACTTAGAGAGTAACAAAGATAGGAACTACAGAAGACTTCTCATAAGTATATGAACCCTAAGACAATTAAGTGATATTTTCAAAGTACTGAAAGAGTAAAAAACAACAAGGATTGTTAACCCAAAAGTCTATTCCTCCAAAAGCTACCTCCAAAAGTAAAGACAAAATAAAGACTTTTTCAGACAAACAAAAGCTGAGAGACATCATTGTCAGAAGACCTGAGCTATGAGAAATGTTAGAAGTTCAGGCAGAAGAATGTGATGTCAGATAAAAATTTAGATAGACATAAAAAATGAGTATCTCTGGAAATATTTTTAAATGAAGGTAAATATAAAGACTTTTTCTTACTTTTAATTGCTCTAAAAGATGGGTGAGATGTATGTCAGCAACAACACAAAGGATGGTTAGGAGGAATTGAAAGTATATCACTGTAAAATTTTTATACCTTATGTGAAGGCATGTAACATTATTGGAAGGTAGAATTTGACAAATTAAAGATGCATATTTTAAACCTTAGGAAAACCCCTAAAAATTTAAAAATAGGTATAACTGATAAGCCAATAGTGGAGTTAAAATAGAATTTTTAAGAAATACTCAATTCACTCACGCCTGTAATCCTAGCACTCTGGGAGGCCGAGGTGGGTGGATTGCTCGAGGTCAGGAGTTTGAGACCAGCCTGAGCAAGAGTGAGACCCCGTCTCTACCAAAAATAGAAAGAAATGATTTGGACAGTTAAAAATCTATATATAGAAAAACAAAATTAGCTGGGCATGGTGGCGCATGCCTGTAGTCCCAGCTACTGGGGAGGCTAAGGCAGTAGGATCGCTTAAGCCCAGGAGTTTGAGGTTGCTGTGAGCTAGGCTGATGCCACGGCACTCACTCTAGCCCGAGCAACAAAGCGAGACTCTGTCTCAAAAAAAAAAAAAAAAAAAATAGAAATACTCAATTCAAATGAAAGAAAAAAAAGGAAAATTGGAACAAAGAAAAGATGGGACAAACAGAAAAACACTAGCAAGATGGTAGATTTACATCCAACTATTACCATATCAATAATTACATCAAATGTAGGTAGTCTAAACAAACCAGTTAAAAGATTATAAGATTGTATTAAAAGCAGGACTCAATCACATGTCATCCACAAGAAATTCACTTTAAATGTAAAGATATAGGTAGGTTAAAAATAATAGAATAATAGAATGAAATACCATTAAAGCATCAATCAAAAGAACGCTGAAGTGGCCATATTAGCATCAAAGTAAACTTCCCTCAAGACAATAACCAAAATTGCAACGGCAACAACCATCTGAGTAAATCTCACAAATATAATGTTGAGCAAAAGAAACCAGGTACAAACAAGTGCATACGTGTGATTCCTTTTTTACAAGGTGCCAAAGCAGGCACAACTATAATACTTTGCATTATTAGAAGACAAAAAAAGCGGTTACCCTGTGGCAGGGGTAGTAACGACTGGAAAGGAGCCTTCAGGGTGCTGCTAACCTTATCCTTCTCCATCTGAGCGCTGGTAACATGGATGTGTTCAGTTTGTGAAAAGTCATTGAGTCAACGTTTTTGCTCTGTGCAGATTTCTGTGTGTGTATTGTACTGCAAGAGAAAGGTGGGTTTTTTTTTTAAAGATAATGTTAAAATACACAATAACAATAGCGTGTAATTTAGGAGTGGAAGATAAGTGTGTTCTAAGGACCTTTTATTGCTCGGAGGGTAAAGATATTGAATACGTTAGATTTTGGTAAGTTCAAGATGATCTTTTAATTTCCAAAGAAACCACTAAGAAGATAAAAACAGAATGCATGTCTTTCAAACTAGTAGAGGGGAAAAGTGAATGATACCAAATAATCTAGCCAAATGAAGGAGAGAAAAGAGAAAAAGAAATAAAACAGTCCATACTCCCCTCCCCCCACTTCCCTCCGGGCGCCCCTTAAAAAAAAAGAAATAAAACAGTCAGAATAAATAGAAGTCACAAAATTGATGACAGATATAAATCCAATATACCTGTATTTAAATTAAATGCAAATAGAGTAAATGTTCTAGTTCAAAGACAAGTTTTCTGTTCATCGAAAAGCATTATAAAGAGTGAAAAGCAAATCACAAAGTAAGGAAAAACATTCGCAATACAAACCATCAGAAAAGAACTTAGAATGCATAAATAAGTTCTAAGAAACTATAAGAAAACTATAACAATCAAATAGAAAAATGAGCAAAAACTTGAATAGGCACTTCATAAAAAGAAAAATCAAATGGCCAATAAATATATAAAAATTAATTCAACCTTAATAATCAGAAAAATGAAAATCCAAAATACAATTACACTCAAACTCATTTGTCATTAGGGGAATGCAAATTAAAACAACAATGAGATTCCACTACACACTTATTAGAATGGCTAACACCCAACACCTGACAACTATAAATGCTGATGAGGATGTGAAGGAACAAAAATCTCATTCATTGCTGGTGAAGTGCAAAATAGTATAGCTACATTAGAAGATACTTTGGCAATTTCTTATTAATATAAAGTTAAACATAGACTTACCATACCACCCAGCAATCACACTCCTAGGTATTTATTCAAGTGAACTGAAAACTTAAGTAAACACAAAATCTTGTACATGAATGTTTATAGCAACTTTATTCATAATTGCCCCAAACAGAAAGCAACCAAAATAAAATGTCTTCCTCCTTCAATAGGCGGTAAACAAACTGTATGTCGGTCAGAGTTCTCCAGAGACACCAGAGAGTTTCTATATCCTATTGGCTCTGTCTAGAGAGAGAGAGAGAGAGAGAGAGAGAGAGGAGAGATTGGCTCACATGACTATGGGGGCTGGCAAGTCTGAAATTTGTGGGGCAGACCTGCAGACTGAAAACACAGGCAGGAACTGATGCTGCAATCTCGAGGCCAAATTTCTTCTCTGGGAAACTTCAGTTTTTGCTTTTCAGGCCTTCAGCTGATTGGATGAGGCCACCCACAGTCTCAAGGGTAATTTCCTTTACTTAAAGTCAACTGATTGTGGATGCTAACCACATCTACAAAATACCTTCACAGCAACACCTGAATTAGCGTTTGATTAAACCCACCCAGCCTATAGCCTAGCCAAGCTGACACATAAAATTAACCATCACACTGTGGTACAATGGAATATTATTCAGTGATAAAAGGGAATGAGCTATTAATTCACTGAAAAATTATGAATGAATCTGAAATGCATTTTGCTAAGTGAAAAAGGCCAGACTGAGGAGGCTATTTATTGTATGATTTCATATATGTGAAAATTCTAGAAAACAAAAACCTGTGAGGAAGGAAAACAGATCAGTGTTTGCCAGGGGTTTGGATGCAGGAGTTGACTACAAAGGGAAAGCATAAGGACATTTTTAGGGTTACTGAATTATTGTGTATGGCTCTGGAGTGGTGCATCCATGACATAAGGCAATTGTCAACACCTGTAGAACTTTATAACACAAAAAATGAACTTTAATGCACACAAACATTTAAATTCAATCAACCAGGAGCTCAGGGGCTCAGGGGCTCCTAGGATGGAATGCAGACTGTGACGAAAGAATCTAACTGTATTACAAATGTATGATATAACATTTGAAGGGGGCAGAGAAAAAAAGGTGACTTAAGTGACTTTGAAAAAACAGTGTTTTGTCTAGAAACTGTAAGGCTAAAGACACAAGGAATTATATATAGACTGTGTATTCTAGCTGGTAAAGTTATTTCTCACAGGGATATAGGCTAACAATTCTGAAGCTACTTCCAAGGTATACTGAGGTTGAACAAATAAATAAATGGATGGTGGATGATGGGAGCTGGATTTCTCACTTTTGGGGAGTGAAGTCACATATAAGCAAGGGAAGAAGGCTAGAAGGAACAGTGCAATCTTGGAATAGATTCAGAGCCAGCAGTATGGTTAACTTAATATAGAGACAGATGAATAGATAGAGAAATAATTATAGATATGTATATATTCATGGCTTAGTATATGAACATGTATTTCCTAGCTCTTTCCACTGAGAGGGCCCAGAGGAAACGACATCCCAGCAGCAGTGAACACACCCAGCGCTCAGATCTTGGTTCCTAATGCCATTCTCCAATGACAGGAACTACGGTTTCTTGGAGAAATGGCTGGTTCTAGGGCTGGGGCAGAAAAAATAGAAGATGAGCCTGGAGAATATTACAGTGCCAGAAAATAAGGACATGACAAAGGACCTAGGAGCCAATCTGAAAGAGTCTCCAGTGGTTTCCAAGCTGGAAAAAATTGAGCAAGAAAATAAATAATGTGGTACTATATTATAACACAAAGTATAAAATAATATTCATATTAATATAAATAAATGATTGAATAAATACAAAAGAATTCCAAATATTTTACATAGATATTCCCCCCTACCCCCTAGAAGGCAGGACATAATCATCTTCCTTGAGTGTGGCGTGTGCTTTGCAATTTTCTTCCCAAGAGTAGAGTATGGAAGGGGTGGAGGGAGAGTAACTTTACAGTGGAGAAACCTGGCAGACACTAGCTTGGCCAGGTGATCAACACTAACACCATCCTTAATAAGTCACATTGATCGTGTGTACCCTTGACATGATGTGATGAGAAGAGAACTTCGCTTCAGTGGTATCTGTCCCCAAAAACCCATAACCGACGTCTAACCATGAGGAAAATATCAGCAACCAAATTTGAGAAACAATCTTCAAAATACTTAACAAATATTCCCCAAAACTCTCAAGGTCATGAAAAACTAAGAAAGACTGAGAAACTGTCACAGACAAGAGAAAACTAGGCAGCCATGATGACTAAATGGAATGTGGTATGCTGGATGGGATCCTGGGACAGAAGAAGGAACACTTGGTAGGGTGTGGTGGCTCACGCCTGTAATCCTAGCACTCTGGAGACCAAGGCGGGAGGATAGCTTGAGGCCAGGAGTTCGAGACCAGCCTGAGCAAGAGTGAGACCCCATCTCTACTAAAAATAGAAAAAATTAGCCAGGTGCTTGCCTGTATTCCCAGCTACTTGGGAGGCTGAGGCAGGAGGATCACTTGAGCCCAGGAGTTTGAGGTTGCTGTAAGCTAGGCTGACACCATGGCACTCACTCTAGCCTGGGCAACAGAGTGAGACTCTGTCTCAAAAGAAGAAGAAGAAAGAACATTAGCAGAGAAATTAGTAAAATCCAAATAAAGTGTGCAATTTTGTTAATAGTAATATACCAAAGTAGGTTTCTCAGTTGTAACAAACATAGTATGGTAATGTAAGATGTTAATATTAATAATAGGGGAAACTGGGCTATACAGGACTTCCTGTATCATTATGGCAACTTGTCACTAAATCTAGAACTATTCTAAAATTAAAGTTATTTTTTGAAAATATGATTACTTATCTATCATATTGCAAAAAACAAGTAGTATAAAATTGTCAATTGTTGACCAAGATGGGAGCATACAGTGCTGTTGGGATTATAACTTAATCAGCCACTTATTTGGTATTATCTAGTAAACCTGAATGACACAGCAATTCATATATATATTAATACATGCATATACACGTGCAAGTTTACATGTATACATATATACACACACTTGTATCCTGAGCATGGAGAAACTTGCACATGTACAGAAATATTCCTAGCATCATTTTCATAATAGCAAAAAGACTAGAAACTCTCCACCTACAGCAGTTGACTGGAAAATAAATTGTGGTGTATTCATTAAGTAGAACACAACAATAGCAATAATAAACAATAATAAACAACCACATCCATCCACACAGTAGTGAACATAATGTTGAGTGAAAAAAGCAAATCATGGAAGAATGCATTCAGTATAACCCCATTGATATAATGCTTAAAAACTAAATAATATAGTATTTAGGCATGCACAAGTAGATGGTAAATTATTTTTTAAAAAAAAACAAGGGCATGATGATAACAAAATCAGGATAGTGGTTCTGTCTTGAGAAGACAGGAGGAATGTAACCAAGGAGGGTAGTGCAGGCTCGTGCAGTGACTGTTAATGTCCTATTTCTTAATGTGGGTGGTGGTTACATGGATATTTGACTTATAATTATTGTTTAAACTGTACATATAGTTTTATACACTCTTCTGTATATATTATCAATGTCTAAATTCAAAAATATATTAAATAAGAGTGTAGAAGCATCTATTCCTACCACATCAGCCTCCTAGGCACTTTAGACTGCTGACCTTGAGAGAGCAGCCAGCTCTGCCCTCCCCTAGTCCCGTCACCACAGGGGCAATGTTGGTGTCACTTAGGCAACTTCACCTGCTCCTGCCAGCCTTCATGCCTACTTCCCCAGGGCCACTATTTCTACCACCAGTGGGTACCTGGTAATTCTCTCCAGCCTGGATGGCTCTTTTTCAGTCAACAACCATGTGCCAGGCACTGTTGTATGAACTGTGGATACAGCAGGGAACAAGAAAAGAAACTTGTCCTCAACAAGTATACATGATGATGATGATGATTGCCATCCTCGTGGGTGTGAAGTTGTATATCACTGTGGTTTTGAATTGCATTTCTCTGATGGCTAATGATGTTGAGCATATTTTCACGTGCTTATTGGCCATATGTATATCATCTTTGGAGAAATGTCTAGTCAGATCTTCTGCCCATTTTTAAATTGGGTTATCTTTTTATTGTTGAGTTCGAAGCATTCTTTATATATTTTGGATACTATGTTTTTATTGGAAATACAATTTGTGAATATTTTCTTCCATTCTGTGGGTGTTTTTACACTTTCTTGTGTCCTTTGGTGCACAAAAATTTCTTAATTTTGATAAAGTCCAATTTGTGAAATTCTTTCTTTTTGATTGTGTTTTTGGTATCATATCTAAAAAAGCATTCCTTAACTCTAAGTCACAAAGATTTACACCTATGTTTTCTTTTAAGTGTTTCATAGTTTTAGCTATTACATATAGGCCTTTGATTCATTTTGAGTTAATTTTGTATATGGTGGGAGTTAATGGTCCAAATTCATTCTTTTTATGTTAATATGCAGTTGTCCCAGCACCATTTGTTGAAAAGAACAATTGACTTTTATATATTAATCATATATGCTGCAACATTAATAAATTCATATATTAGTTCTTTTTTTGTAGTTTCCAATAGATTTTCTACATAGATGATTATGTCACTTGTGAGTAAAGACAGTTTTACCTCTTCCTTTTTAATCTGAATGAATTTTACTTCTTTTTCTCACCTTATTGCACTGGCTAGAACCTCCAGCATAATGTTGAGTAGAAATGGCAAGACCAAACATCTTTCATTTGTTCCTGATCTTAGGGGGAAGGCATGCAATCTTTCACCATTAAGAATGATGTTAGCTGTGAGTTTTTCATGGATACTCTTTATCAGATACAGAATGTTCCCTTCTATTTGTAGTTTGTTCAGAGCTTTTATTGGGAATATGTGTTGGATTTTGTCAAATTTTTCTGCATCTATAAAGACATCATTTTTAAAAAATTATGAATTGCATTGATTAAGTTTTGTTTGTTTTGTTTTGTTTTTGAGACAGAGTCTTGCTCTGTTGCCCCGGTTAGAGTACAGTGGCGTTATTGTGGCTCATTGTAACCCCCACCTCCTAGGCTGAAGTGATCCTCCAGCCTCAGCCTCCTGAGTAGCTGGGACTACAGGCATGTGCCACCACGCCGGCTAATTTTTTCTATTTTTAGTAGAGACGCAGTCTCGCCCTTGCTCAGGCTAGTCTTGAACTCCTGAGCTCAAGCGATCCTCCTGCCTTGGCCTCCCAGAGATTAGTTTTCAAATGTTAGGCTAACCTTGGATTCTTGGGATGAACTCCACTGGGTTATGATGTATTACCCATTTGAAGTTAGATTTGGTTTGCTAAAATTTTGTTCAAAGTTTTTGCATCTATGTTTATGAGAGATACTAGGTTGTAGTTTTCTGTTCTTACAGTGTTTTTGTCTGATTTTGGTATTAAGGAAGTGCTGTCTTCATAGAATAAGTTGGGAAATATTTCTTTCTCTTTCACTTTCTGCAAGAGTTTGCATACAATCTGCAGTGTTTCCTTCTCAAATGTTTGGTAGAATTCACCAGTGAATCCATCTGGGCCTGGAGTAATCTATATGGAAAGGTTTTAAACCACAAATTCAATTTGTCGATTTCTCCACACAGTTCTATCAACTATTTCTATTTCTCTGATATAGTTTGAAATTCTGTTATTAGGTGGATATGCTTTTAAGATTATGTCCTCCTGATAAATTGGCCCCTTCTCATAATGAAATGATGTTCTTTATTCCTAATTATATTCTTTTCCTGAAATCTACTTTATCTGACATTTATATTGTCACTTCAACTTTCTTTACATTATTGATAGTATGAAATATATTTTAATACATTTACTTTTAACCTATTTGTGTCCATTTTTAAAGCATATTTTTTGTAGGCAGCATATAGTGGGTCTTGCTTTTAAATCTAATCTAACAATATGTCTTTTAGTGGGGGGTTGACTGTTTACATTTAATGTGATTATTTATATGATTAGGTTTAAATCTCTTATCACGCTATTTGATCTGTCTCTTCCCCGTTCCCATGTGTGCTCATCCAGCTCCCCTAATCACAACTCCTAGATTACCTTAGTGTATTATCAAAATCATCACCTTCATTTTTGAAATTAATTTTCAGTGGACATAGAATTTTAGTACAAGCATACCTCATTTTATTGCACTTCATCTTATTGTACTTTGCAGATATTGTGCTTTCTATAAATTGAAGGTTTGTAGCAACCCTGCATCAAGCAAGTCTATCAGCGCCATCTTTCCAACAGCATGTGCTCACTTCATGTCTATGTTACATTTTGGTAATTCTCACAATATTTCAAATGTTTTCATTATTATATCTGTTATGGTGTTAAGTGATCAGTGATCTTTGATGTTACTATTGTAATTGTTTGGAACTCTCACAAACCACACCCATATAAGATGACAAATTTAATTGACAAAATGTGTGTGTTTTGACTACTCCACCAACTGGCCATTCCCCCATCTCTCTTCTTCTCTTTGGGCCTCCCTTTTCCCCAAGACAAAACAATATTGAAATTAGGCCAATCAATAACCCTACAATGGCCTCTCAGTGTTCAAATAAAAGGAAGAGTTGCATATCTCTCACTTTAAATCAAAAACTAGAAACGATTACACTTAGTGAGGAAGGCATGCTGAAAGCCAATATAGACCAAAAGCTAGGCCTCTTGCACCAAAGAGTTAGACAAGTTGTGAATGCAAAGGACAAGTTCTTGAAGGAATTTAAAAGTGCTACTCCAGTGAACACTCAAATGATAAGAAAGTGAACCAGCCTATTGCTGATATGGAGAACATTTGAGTGGTCTGGGTGGCACATCAAATCAGCCACAACATTCCCTGAAGCCAAAGTCTAATCCAGAGCAAGACTCTAACTCTCTTCAATTCTACAAAGGCTGAGAGAGGTGAGGAAGCTACAAAAGAAAAATTGGACACTAGCAGAGGTTGGTTAATGAGGCTTAAGGAAAGAAACCATCTCCGGAACACAAAAGTGCAAGGTGAAGCAGAAATGTTGATGTAGAAGCTGCAACAAGTTATCCAGAAGATCTAGCCAAGATCATTGATGAAGGCTACACTAAACAACAGATTTTCAATGTAGACAAGGGAGTCTTCTATTGGAAGAAGATGCCATTTAGGACTTTCATAGCTAGAGAGAAGTCAATGCCTGGCTTCAAAGCTCCAAAGGACAGGCTGACTCTCTTTGTTAGAGGCTAATGCCACTGGTGGCTTTAAGTTGAAGCCAATGCTCATTGGCCATTCTGAAAATCTTAGGGCCCTTAAGAATTATGCTATATCTACTTGTGCTCTACCAATGAAACAATAAAGCCTGTATGACAGCACATCTGTTTACAGTGTGGTTCACTGAATATTTTAAGCCTACTATTGAGAGCTACTGCTCAGAAAGATTTCTTTCAAAATGCTACTGTTCATTGACAATGCACCTAGTCACATAAGAACTCTGATGGAAATGAATGTTGTTTTCATGCCTGCTAACACAACATCCATTCAGCAGCCCACGGAGAAAGGAGTAATTTCAACTTTCAAGTCTTATTATTTGAGAAATATATTTTGTAAGGCTGTAGCTGCCATAGATAATGTTCTTCTGATGAATCTGGGCAAAATCAATTGAAAACCTTCTGGAAAGGTTTTCAATTCACCCTTCTAGATGCCATTCACAACATTTGTGATTCATGGGAGGTGGTGAAAATATCCACATTAACAGAAGTTTGGAAGAAGTGGATTCCAACCATAATGGATGGCTTTGAGGGGTTCAAGACTTCAGTGGAGGAAATAACTGCAGAAGTGGTGGGACTAGCAAGAGAACTGGAATTAGAAGTGGAGCCTGAAGATGTGACTGAATTGCTGCAATCTCATGATAGAACTTGAATGATGAGGAGTTGCTTCTATGGATGAGCAAAGAAAGTGGTTTCTTGAAATGGAATCTACTCCTGGTGAAGATGCTGTGAATATTGTTGAAATGACAGCAAAGTATTTATAATATTATATAAGCTTAGTTGACAAAGCAGTGGCAGGGTTTGAGAGGATTGACTCCAATTTTGAAAGAAGTTCTAGTGTGGGTAAAATGTTACCAAATAGCATCACATGCTACAGAAAAACCTTTCATGAAAGCGAAAGTTGATCGATGCGGCCGACTTCATGGTTATCTTACTTTAAGAAATTGCCACAGCCACTCCAACCTTCAGCTACCACCACCCTGATCAGTCAGCAGCCATTAACATCATGGCAATCATCTGTGAAATGGGAATAATAGTAAATAAAAAAGAAAAGGCAAGATTCTCCACCAGCAAAAAGATATTTGCTGAAGACTCAGATGATTGTTAGCATTTTTTAGCAATAAAGTATTTTTAATTAAGTTGTTCACATTTTTTAAGACCTAAGGCTATTGCGCACTTAATAGATGACAGTATAGTGTAAATATAACTTTTATATGTACTGGGAAACCAAAACATTTGTGTGATTAGCTTTATTGTGATATTTGTTTTATTGCAGTGGTCTGGGACCAAATGTGCAATATCTCAGTATGCCTGTACTGATTTCTTTCAATACATTACAGATGATGTTCCACTATCTTCTTGCTTGAATTGTTCCTGAAAAGAAATCTGTTGTCTTTACCTTTGTTCCTTTATGTGTAATGAGTCTCCCTGACCCACCCATCCTGGTGCCTTTAGATTTTCTCTTTATCCCTAGTTTTGAGCAATTTGACTATGACGTATCTTGGTGCAGTTTCTTTCCTGTTTCTTGTGCTTGGAGGTCATTGAACTTCTCAGATATGTGGATGTATAGTTTTTATCAAATTCAGGGAAATTTTGGCCATTATTTTCACATACTTTTTGTGTCTCCCCTATCCTTTATTTCATAATTGGATACAGGGCATCCAATTCCATGCATATTAAACTGCTTAAAGCTGTCTCACAGTTAACTGATGCTCTGTTCTTTTAAAAAATTATTTTTCTTACTCCATGTTTCATTTTGGATAGTTTCTATCGTTATGTCATAAGTTCACTTGCCTTTCTTCTAAAATGTCTAATCTGATGTTAATCCCATTCAACATCTATATTTTTAGCTCAAACTTTATAGTTTTCATGTCTAGAGTCTGATTTATGTCTTTTTTATGCCTTCCACATTTCCACTTAACTTTTGAGCATATATAATGTAGCTATATAGTGTTTTGATGCTCTTGCCTGCTAGTTTTCACATGTGTCAATCCTAGGTCAGTTTTGCCTGGTTGACATTTCTCACTGTGGGTTGTATTTTCCTGTTTCTTTGAAAGCCTGATAATTTTTATTCCACAATAGCAATTATGAATATTGCCTTGCTGAGTGTCAGACATTTTTGTATTTTTATAAATATTCTTGAATTTTATTTTGAGAGGCAGTTAAGCATCTCAAAAACTGTTGGAACAGTTTGATTTCTTTTGGTATTTCTTTTAAGACTTGTTAGGCAGAACAAGAGTAGCATTTAGTTTAGGTCTTACTATTCCCCACTACTGAGGCAAAATCCTTCTGAGTGCTCTGCCCAGTGTCTTGTGAAATATGTTTTCCAGTGTGACTTGGTAGGAACAGGCACTATTCCCAGGCCTGCGTGAGTGCCAGCTGTTTCCTCTTATCCTTTCTGGTGGTTCTTTCCTTAGCCTTGGATAGTTTCTTCGTAGGCACGCATGGGTCTCTGCTGAATACTCGAGGTGTCCCTCTGAAGATCTCAGGAGTTCTCCCTTTGTCAACTTCTCTCCTGCGTGCTGCTTTGCCCTGCACATTCTAGCTCCCTTGGTCTCCCTGGACTCTCAGTTCAGTCTTCTCAATTCGGGGGGTTCATCAGGCTCTACTTGGGTTCTCCTCCTCGCACTGTGGCTTGGGAACGCTCTTGTGCTGGGGCAATCATAGACTTCACCTTGCTCGTTTCCCATCTTCAAGAATCACTGGCCTTGGGTGCTTGATGCCCAGTGTCTTGAAAACCATTGTCTTATATTGTTGTTATTTTAGGCAGATGAGAAAATCCAGTCAGTTACTCTGTATTGGCCAGAATCAGAAGACCATGGCCTGAGGGGTCATATTCAGGCATGTTTGCAGGTTGGAATGATCTGGGAAAGAGAGAGAAAGGGAGAAGGAGAAGGAGAAGGAGAAAAAGGAGAGAGACAGGGAGAGAGATGATGCTACCAAGAAAGGGGATAACTTCAGGAGGTAAAACGTTGAGAAAGCTGGGAGGATGTAACCCAGCTCCCTGGTGGAGGGTGCGACCTTACCAGGAACCGGAATACTTTTTCATCATGATTAAAGTCAGCTATGTGGGCTCAGATGGAAGTAGGTCAGTAGCAATGGTGGTTGGGAGAAGAGTCTTAATTTGGGTTCCCCCAGCAGACCCTGAGACAAGGAGTCGAGTGTAAGTCATCCCTTTAGGACGGGGTTCCAGGAAATTCCATTATGGAATGGGGAAGTGAGGCAGGGAGGAGAAGGCAGCAAATAAAAGAAACATTATCAAACAAGTTACCACTGTGAGTAACTGAGCCCTAACGTGGGGGGAAATGCCTCAGGTCAATCCAGCTGAAGAGAACTGGCTTATTTTACGTAAGCTTCCATTAGCCCTTGATTGACAGGAGGAACATTAATTCCCCAGCACTACCCTGCATTGCACAGGGCAAAGTGGCCCCAGGGGCCAGAGCAAGCCCCAGGCAGAGAGGCAGTGCTGCAGGTCAAGTGTGCCCCAGCGGGAAGGCTTGAAGGGGAGACGTGTGGGGCAGCGACAGCATTTCAGCACGTGCAGCCGCTGATCAGTGCTGCCTGTGACACAGTATTGCATCCACAGTGTGAGGCAGGGGCAACATCTGACGGTGGGTACTGAGCAGGGAGGAAATGCCCGTCTTAGTTTGGGTGTCCCAGGGGACACTGCACAGGCCCCATGTACTACAACTATTGGCGATCAGTCTTTCATTTTAACACAGGCTCACACATTTCCCCCACAGCAACCCCACGGCACTGAGAGTCCACAGGCTGCGAGTGGCACACAGCCCCGATGCGAGGGGAAGCAACGAAGAAGTGGTGAAAAGAGCACTAAACCTGGAGCCACGAGCCCTGGTTCTGCCCCTTGTGAGCCATGTGACGCCAGGAATTGGCTTCCCAGTAGGTAAAATGGCGCTGACTTACCTCCCAGGACTATTGTGAGAATGAAGAGAAACAGGAACGTGAGGCCACTTTACAAACTTTGGAGCACTGTGTGCATGGAGGAATTATTACTCCCAGAGGCCACCTGGTACATGTAAGATGCACAGAGAGTTACTGGGAAGACAAGCTTCCCAGTAAAATCCAGTGGGGAACCTGCAGCCCTGGGGCCACATGTGGCCTTCTGGATCCTTGAGTGTGGCCTTTTGCCTGAATCCAAATTTTACAGAACAAATCCTTTTAAATAAAGGGATTTGTTCCATGAAGTTTGGATTCCATCACAGGTTCCCACCCCTGAGGGTAGGAGGTCAACTAAAGACTCGATACCAAAAGTGTGGTCTATGGTTCTGTGGTCCAGTAGCATTAGCATCTCCTGGGGTCTTGTTAAAAATGCAGAACTCAGATCCCAGTCCAGAGTTGAATCTGAATCTACTGGATCAAATCGGTACTTTAACAAGATTCCTAGGTGACTTGAATGCACGGGAAGCCTGGGACTCACTGGCCGTGTGCTTGGGTTCAGGGCCTTTCTCTTTCCCTCACTTACCCCTCCGATTTCTGGGACAGCTCCAGGGAGAGACTGGCAAGGCTCTGTATTCTCATTGCTGAGCTGGAAAATTAAACCTATGTTCATCATAATGATTCTGAAGAAGTAAGAGGTGGTAGGATCATGTTCAGAAAAGTATGTAGTGCATTTCTGAAATCTGCCATCTAAAATGGTTAAAATTAACAACAACAATAACAACAACGTCCTATTGCTTAATTTATTTAAACTGTAGCAACCCGGAAAAGCCGTCAGTGCAAAATGACTCATTCCTGAGGGTTCTGAATAAAATTCTAGAATCACCACCCATGGTTTTCCTGCACTTTGAAGTGACAGAACAAATGACAGCAGAGATGGGCACTGTCCCCTGAGTCCAGAGTGGATGACACACAAACATCTCACAACAATAACATCCTCATCTAAAAACAGCCTGAAAGAAGGATGTTATTTCTGGGGTTTGCTTGTGCATTTTAGTTAGTAAGCATTTGTGCACCTGTGGGCAGAAACCTAAGACCAGAAAGGTTTGGGTTTTTTTTTTATACAGTCAATCAACAAATTTGTTGATGCTTGTCCCATGCCGGGCCCTGTTCTGAGGACATGAAGATGAATTCAACTCTCAGAGCAAAACCCTCATGGGACAAAAACTGGGATAACAGGTGAGAAGAGCCATAAAGGAGGTGCAGTAAGGGGGAAAGAGTCTGGAAAAGTGAGTGTCCCAGGAGATGGCCTTAGAGATAAAGGGCGAGAAGGGGGCTTGGTCAACAATCAGAGTAAGTGCATTGCATGAAGAGGGAACAGCCTGTGCAAGGTCCAGAGGTGGAAGGGGCATGTTAGGGTTCTACTTCCAGGACAAAAATCTAATACTATGGAAGAAAAATTCAAGACATGCATCATGATCCCGGATCATGTAACAAACTATGGGTAACTCCAGGGATCCTGACAATGCTTTGTTGGCGTCTGGGAGTATAACCACCTCTAGGTGACTGCTCTGAGCTCACTGTTCCCTAGTCAGCCCACACCCCGAGCTCAGTTTCTCACCCCACCTTTGGGTGCTCTGCCTGTTTCTTCCTTCCATACCTTTCCCTACACAGTGAATGTCTACTCATCTTCCAGTCTCAGCTCTGGGGTTGCCTTTATCTTGAGGCCTCCACTCTACTAAAAAATCTGACTCTTCCTCTCCTGAGCATGGGTGGGATGCCGCGGATAGGTAGTAACCAGTAGAAAGAGAAGAAAAGGAGTTGATCTTGGTTTGGGACAACATGAGCCTAAAGTATTTTAGAAAACCCAGTCAGGGATGTCCCAAGGAAGTGGGTTTTGCCTCAAGGAAGGAATAGTGATTATAGAAATGTATTTGGGAGTTATCAGAAGATTGAAGCAAATGCATCTACCCACATACCTTCTGTCCCTGGATATCTTCTTCCTCTTCTGTTGTAATGAATGAACCCAGCACCTCTGCTAGATCCCATCCCGGCAACTCTCCTCTCTCCCACATCATAAACTCTCTCCTCTCCATCGGATCAGCCCCATCAGGAATCCCAATTCCTTACACTTGTCCTGCCAGCAACCACCCATTTCTCTGCTTCTCTTTACAGTGACTCATTGAATTATATGTACTCTCAGTCTCCAATTCTTCCCTCCCACTCTTGTTTAGTTTTTGTCCCAACTTTACCAAAAATGGCTCTTTGCAAGATTGCCAATGATTTCCAGGTGGCCAACTCAAGTCCTCATCTTATTTGACTTTAGCAGGAGAAACATGTTCTTTACCTATTTCCAAGACACCATAATCTCCACCTTTACCTCCTATCCTTCTGGCCACTCCTTCTGGGTCTCTTTTCTGATTCTGCCTCATTTTCCTGACCTCTATGTGCTGCACTGCTGCAGTAATCAGTCCTTGGACATCTTTTCTATTAATACCTGTCTACTTGACTTCTCCACTTGATGTCTAGTAGGCAACTTGAATTTAACATACCCCAAACTGAGCCCTTAATATTCTCCCCTCTCCCCCAAAATTAGATCTTCCCACAGTCTTTTCCATCTTAGTTAATGGCCATTCTCCTCTTCCAAGGTGCTCAGGACAAAAACCTCGGTGCTGAGAGTAATGTCAGCAAAATGGCAGACTAGGCAGCTCCACAGAAACACTGAAAAACAAGCAGAAACTACCAGAAACAACTTTGTCAGAACTCCAGAAAACAGCCAAAGGTTTGCTAGGCGCAATGGCTCATGCCTGTAATCTCAGCAATTTGGAAGCTCAAGGCGGGAGGATCACTTGAGGCCAAGAGTTCGAGACCAGTGTGGGCAACAAACTAAGACCTTGTCTCTACAAAAATAAATAAATAAAATAAAATAAGCTGAGCATGGTGGTGCATGCCTGTAGTCCCAGCTACTCAGGAGGCTGAGACAGGGCTTGGGCCCAGGAGTTTGAGGTTGCAGTGAGCTATGATGACCCCATTGTACTGTAGCCCTGGCAACAGAGTGAGACGCTGTCTCAAGAAAACCCAAACCCCCCCCCAAACACAAAACAAAACGAAAACCAGCAAAAGGTTTACAGCAGCAACTGAACATTGAATTTAAAAAAAGGCAACTTTAAAATTGTAGGGTGGTTACCAGGGACTGGAGGAGAGAGGGATGGGGAGTTACTTAAGGGGTACACAGTTTCAGTATGAGTTGATGAAAAAGTTCTGGAGATAGATAGTGGTGATGGTTATAATGTGAATGTTCTTGTCTCCAAATTTTATACTTAAAATGATTGTGATGGTAAATTTTATGTGATATGTATTTTACCGCAATAAAAAAATGTGAGAAAGGAAAAAGAAACTGTAGGAAAGTTTTGTGGCATTTTTACTACCCCTACTCCCTGGCTTGAAGCTATCAGCCCACATTCCACTGTGGGACCCTGGTCTTTGGTTCTGGAAGGAGCACAGCAGACTTTATTCACAAATTTTTGTGTGGGTCCGTTCTAACCTGTCTCAGGAGTATCTGAAGAACTGATACAAACCACTCATCTCTGCTTTGCCTTAACTCAGAACTTACCCAGGCCAGAAAAGTAGAAGAAAGTACTCTAAACATTGTTAGGGTGACAAAAAATCTGCAGACATCTGAGGCAAAAGATTTTGGTTGAGACATATAATAGACTCTTAAAGCCTAAGAGAAAAAGCCAAGGAGAGTGTTTCTTTGGGAAATTAGAGTATTCAAAAGCACCTTTGCAGAAGGGGGAATTTAGAAAGTTTCATTTGAGAAGACCTCAAACTGTCACCTCAGGTTGGCCCCTTGGCTCAGTGAAAGTCTGTGAACGTGTCGAAGGAAAGCCAGAGAACAGAGGAAATCTGCAAAGACTGGAAGAGTTATTTTTGTTTGTCTGTTTGTTTAGCTCCTAGCATTCAAGAAAATCTATCAAAACACTAGTTGAACACAAGCTAAGGAACAGAGACTTCAGTGACCTCACATGAAAAGGAATACAATCTATGAAAAAATAATTACAAAATGTCACCGGACAAATGGACTACTATATAGCCTTCACCAACCACCCAATCAACCAACTAGACAAACAAACAAAAAACAGGAAACCTGGAAGAAGGTTTAAAAGACATAGATTTACATGATTTAAAAGACAAATGCATAAAAATTAATTATAAATCTGTTATAGGGCACATATGTATAAAGATGTAATTTGTGACAACAATAGCATAAAGGGTCAGGGGGACAAAGATATAGGAAAAGAGTTTTTGTATGCTATTGAGGTTTATCAATTCAAACTAAATTTCTATAAATTTAGGATGTTCAATATAATCCCCATGGTAACCACAAAGGAAATATCTAAGTATCTTTAAAATATACACAAAGGAAAAGAGAAGGGAATCAAAACATTTCACTACAAAAAAGTCAACTAAGCACAAAATACAGTAACAGAGGAAATGCAGGATTAAAAAAAGGTAAAAGACATATGAAAAACAAATAATAAATTGTTAAAATACTAATAAGTCTTTCTTTATCAGTAATACATTAAATGTAAATGGATTAAACTCTCCTATCCAAAACCAGAGATTGGCAGAATGGATTTAAAAAACCATGATCCAATAGGCTGCCCACAAAAGATTCATTTTAGATCCAAAGTTACAAATAGAATGTAAGTGAAATAATGGAAAAAGATATTCCATACAAATGGTAACCAAAAGAGAGATGGATACTATACAGATACTCCATCTGTATGGATGCATCCGATAGGGTTGCATTCCAATAAACCCATTATAAGGAAAAATATTGTAGGTAAAAAAATGCATTTAATATCCTGATAAACCCATCATAAAGTAAAAAAATTGTATGTTGAACCATCATAAATCCAGATGCTCCTTGACTTACAATGGGATTAGGTCCCAATAAACCCATTGTAAAGTCAAAAAATCATAAGTCAAACCATTGTAAGTTTAGACACTCTTTGACTTACAATGGGGTTATGTCCCAATAAACCCATCATAAAGTCAAGAAATCATAAGCTAAATCATTGTCAGTTGTACTAATATCATATAAAATAGACTTTAGTTAAAAACTATTTTAGGAAACAAAGGACAAGATATACTCATAAAGATATACTCAATTAATCAAGAAGACATAACAATTATAAATACATATGTACTAAACAACAGAGTCCCCAAAATATGAGGCAAACATTAATAAAATCAAAGGAAAAAACAGACATTTCCTCAATAACGGAGACTTGCGAAGACTGCAATACACTACTTTCGATAATGGATAGAACATCTAGATAGGAGACCAATAAGGAAATAGAGGACCTGAACAATACTATAAACCAATTAGACCTAACAAATCATATGTAGAACACTCCACCCTACAATACAGAATGACATTTTTCTCAAGTGCACATGAAATATTTTCCAGATAGACCATATGTTAGGCCACAAAACAAGTCTCAATAAATTTGAAAATACTGAAATCATACAAAGCACCTTCTTCAACCACAATAGAATGAAGATAGAAATCAATAACATAGGTGGGCACAGTGGCTCATGTCTGAAATCCCAGTGACTTGGAAAGCTGAAGAGGGAAGATCACTTGAGCCCAGCAGTTTTAGACCAGCCTGGGCAATACAGAGACCCCCATCTCTAAAAAAATAAGAAAAATTAACCAGGCATGGTGGTACATGCCTGTAGTCCCAGATATTTGGCAGGCTGAGGCAAGAGAATTGCTTGATCTCAGGAGTTTGAGGGTGCAGTGAGTGAGCTACGATTGTGCCACTGTACTTTTGCCTGGGTGACAGAATAAGACCCCATCTCTTAAAAAAAAAAAAAAGAAAGAAAGAAAAGAAAAAAAAATCAGTAACAGAAGGAAAACTGGAAAATTCACAAATGTGGAAATTAAACAACATATTCTTAAATAACTAAGGGGTCAAAGAAGACATCATAAGGGAAACTAGAAAATGCCTTGAGATGAATAGAAAAACCACCACATACTAAAATTTATGAGATGCAACAAAAGTAGTGTTCAGAGGCAAATTTATAGCTACAAATTCCTACATTAAAAAGAAGAAACATTTCAAATCAGTAACAAAACTTTACACCTTGAGGAACTAGAAAAAGAGGCAAACTTAAATCCAAAGTTAACAAAAGGAAGAAAATAACTAAGAATAGAGCGGAGATAAATGAAATGGAGAAAAGAAAAACAACAGAGAGAATCAATGAAACCAAAAGTTGGTTCTTTGAAAAGATCAACAAAATGTACAACCTTTTATTTATACCAACAAAGAAAAGAGACAAGACGCAAATAACTAAAATCAGAAATGAAAGTAGGGATATTACTGTCAACCTTAAATAAATAAAAAGGATTATAAGAATACTATGAACAATTGTACACCAAAAAATTAGATTACCTAGATAAAATGGACAAATTTTTAGAAACATACAAATGACTTGACTCAAGAAGAAACAGACCTATAAGAAGTAAAGAGATTGAATCAGTGATCAAAAAAACCTCCCAACAAAGAAAAGTTCAAGACCAGATGGCTTCACTGGTGAATTCTAGCAAATACTTAAAGAATTAACACCAATCTTATTAAAACTAATACAGATGCAAAAATCCTCAATACTACCAAATTGAATCCAAAAGCATATTAAAAAGACTATACACCATAAGCAAGAGGAATTTATCCCAGGAATGCAAGGGAGAGTCAACATCAGAAAATCAATGTAATATACATTAATAGAACAAAGGAAAAAGTCCACAAAGTCATCTCAATTGATGCAAAAAACGACATTTGACAAAATCCAATATCCTTTTATGATGGAAGACACTCAGAAAACTAGGTATAGCTTCCAGTTCTCTCCTTCCCCTTACATTCTGCTTCCTTCCTCCCCATTCACTCTAATGCTGTCTCATTGTTCTTCCTGTTCCTTGAACATGCCAGGCATACACCTGAGGGCCTTTGTACTTGCTGTTCTCTCACCTGAAATACTTCCCGCAGAAATCAACCTGGCTAGCTCTCTCACTTCCTTCAGATTTTTTTTGAGTCATCTTTTTGGTGAGGCCCTCCCTATCTACCCCCTCTAAACTTTCATACTCACACACCTTAGAATCTCTTATTCCCCTTCCCTACTTTACTTTTTTCTTATTATCACAAAGATACTATACATTTTTTGTTTATATTCATTGTCTGTTTGAAATGTAAGCTACATAGGGCAAGTACATTTTACTACTAATATTTTGTTCACTGCTATAGCCCTAGTGGCTAGAATAGTGCTTGAGACACAAGTGCTCAATTCAATGACTTAATCTGTACATAAGAAGTTGAAGCTATAGCACAGATGAAAGCTACAGGAATACTATGCAGAAGAAGAAGGGATGTAGGTTGGGTACAAATCCTGGTGAACACCATCATGCAGGGAAATAACAGTTGACTAAATAGGAATGGTATTGAGTTGACTGTGAGAGTGAATCTTATCAAGATTATTTAAAATCTCACTAAACATTTTTCTAATGAACTTGAATATAAAGCCTGAGATTTAATTCAACAGCATAAGAGAAAAAGAACTGAGAAAGCTCAGTGCTTATCACTTCCGGATGAAAGAATTTTTTACAATGACTCCCTAGAATATTACATTTCAAGGACTCTCTGGGAGTCACAATGTGGGGGATTACAAAGGAACCCTCATAGCGTGTCATGGTGCACACCTGGAGTTCCTGTCATAAGGAATTCGATAACTTCCAAAAATAAAACATTAATGCTTACCCAAAAAGAGGATCCTTATGCACTGCAAATACTTCTCAGTAGGTAACCAATGGTAAGTGCTAAGTGCTAAAGGAATCCAGCAGTGGGGTGGGATGAGTTCTTACTGAAGAGATCTGGGCAGTTTTGATGAATAAGGTGGAATTCAAGCTGAACTCTGAGCAATGAGTGAGATTTTCAAATGCAAAGCATAAACTGTGTGTAGTCAGGGAGGTAGCTAGTAAGTAGCTTGGGGTAGTGAAATCAGAACATGAATCTAGAAATTTAGGTTGAGGCTTTGGCCAAGAGCCTTAAATGCCAGATTCATACCCCTGTAGGGAACCATTGAAGATGTTTGAGAAAAGGATAGTAAGGTGAGACTGGCATCAAAACAGACATGTCAAGTATGTCTTTCTGTTCTACTGAACAAGCAAGACTCCAAATGTTTTAGAAACGTATTAATTCACTTTTGCCAGTTTCAGTGACTTAAGACTTTTCATTCACTTCCTCTTGTTCTTAAAGATACACACACCTTTATCACAACCTGCAAGATTCTTACAGTTCAGTCACCACTGTCTATGCCCACCATGCTGCCTTTGCTATCCATGTGGCAGCTACATTGGCCTACTTGAAGTTCCCCTCCCACCATGCCTCTCGCACTACAGGGCTTTTGCATCTGCCGACCCATCTACTGGACAGCTTATCCCCCTCCTCTTTGCCTACTTAAATTCTAATTCCTGCTCTTCTTTCTGATCATGGCTCAAGCATTCCTTCCTGAGGAAAACTCCCCCCAACCTCCCCATTACAGGCTATCATGGCACTATGTATTTCTCCACCCAGCTCTTACCATTTTATACATATAGTTGTAATTCTTTGATTAACATGTCTCCTTTACTAGGCTGGAAGCTCCAAGAGAGAAGAGGCTTTCTTCCCCTGGCTGACAACTGTATGTCTGATGTCTGCACACACAAGTGCCCAATAACTATTCATTGCAAGGAAGAGAAAGAAAAGTCAGGACACCAGACAGAAGAACCATTTGGAGGGAAGAATGCTTATCTATCAGTCTTTTTTAAGGAATCAGATAAAAAATGTAGTACTATAACTCATTCTGTCCTCTACTGTTTTATGCCTTTTAGAGCTTGTTCAAGCTCACATTCCTTGTCAGGATTCAAACCCAGGCTTGCCTGGTTTAAAAAAAAAAAAAAAAAGCTGTATTTTCAGTTACAGTGTGTATGTATGAGCATGGAAGAGGGAAGAAGGCAGAGTGAGCCTCCTCACAAGTATAAATCTGATCCTACTGTGTTTCAGTTACTCTTTTTCAATATATAGGTCATCAAGTCTTGCTTACTTAAAAGCTTTTAGACCTGCAAGCACAGGCAGCAGACTGTTGTCAATATCCTTTCTTGGAAAGGTCTTGCTTATATGGTGCTTTTTTCACTCCACTTCCTCTCATATGGGATTTATGACACATAATTGAACTCAAAAAGAAAAAAAACCAAAACAAATCCTGAATTGAGCACCTCTGTGTGAAGGCACCTAAGGCTAGTTAGTAGACATGTCCAATGCCAACTTCAGCTGTCCTTCCAATGTCCAGTTCTGTTTGGTGGCACAAACATACCCTTCCAGAGAAAGTAGTAACTCATGGCTCACCATGATGCCATTAGCATTTAATCTCTGAGTTTGGGTATATCATTTAACTTCTCTGAGCCCTCAGTTTTCTATTTATAACTACTGGATTCAAAAAATAGTGAGCACCTAACTCTGTCCCTGGTATTTTTACATGCACTATTTCATCTTGTCTTCACAATAATCCCATGTGGTTAGAAATACTCACTTTGTATCACGAGGGAAACTAACTTGGAGAGGGAATGTGATTTGCTCAAGTTCACGTGATCAATAAAGGAGCCTGGGACTCAAATCCAGACCACCTGACTACTATTTCTATGTACTGTGTCTCCTACCTCAGCAGGCTATTGTAAGAACCTCACAAAGAAATGTAATTAAAAGCAAATTTCAATTGTAAAACTATACAGTTTTAGTAATGTTATACAATTTGCTACATTAGAAAGAACTAGAACCTAATCTAAGATTTTAAGGGTGATGAATTAATTAGCAGAGAACAGATTACTTCTCTCCTAAAGAATAGTAATTATTTCCTCTACTTCGAAAACTCTCAATTTAAAATAGGAAAAAAGAAAATAATTGAAAAATGGGCCAAGAGCCTGGATATTTCTCCAAAAATATACAAATGGCCACTATGTACATGAAAAGATGCTCATCATTAGCCATCAAGAAAATGTAAATTAGAACAGTGATGTGGTACTACTTTACACTTCACACACTAGGGTAACTATTTAATACAAGCAAAAAGACAAATAATAGCAAATGTTGGCAAGGATGTGGAGAAATTGGAACCCTTATATGCTGCTGATGGGAATGTAATACAGGCATTCACTGTGGAAAAGTTTGTCAGTTTCTCAAAAGGTTAAACAGTTACTGTAGGACCCAGCAATTTCAATCCTAGGTATATACCCATGAGTATTGAAGAAAACATATATAAAACTTGTACATGAATGTCCATAGCAGCATTATTCATAATAGCCAAAAAGGAGAAACAACACAAATGACCATCAACAGATGAATGGATAAACAAAATGTGATATATCCATACAATGGAATGGCCATAAAAAGGAATGTAGTCCTGACACATGCTACAACATGGATGAACCTTGAAAATACTATGCTAAGTGAAAGAAGTCAGTCACAAAAGACCACATATTGTATGATTCCATTTATATGACATGTCAAAATGGGCAAATCCATAGAGACAGAATTAGTGGTCACCTATGGCTGGGGTGGTGGTGGTGGTGGCAGTTTCAGGGTTATAGATTTCTTTTGGGACCAACAAATTGTTCTAAAATTGATTGTGGTAATGAGTTGCCCAACTCTGTGAATATACTAAAAACCACTGAACAGTACACTTTAAATGGATGAATTGTATGGCATATGAATATCTTAAAAAAGCTTTTTCTTAAAATGTCTAAGTTCATCATAAACTGCACCTGCAATACTAGGCACTCATTAAACTTTACATTGAACCAAATGGACTTTTCTTACCACTGCCTGACAGTTGTTAGGATGCTAATAATTCTGTAGTATTTGCATTGTCATCTCTGAATATTCTTCACAGAGATGAACTTAGAATTACTTTTACTTTATGGACTTACACACAGAATACTAATAGACATAATGCTAAGACTTTCAGTAAAAGGATGTCTGGAAATCCACATATGGCACCACCATCTACCCACTTAATCAAGAAACCTAAGACTCATTATTGTTTTCTCATTCCTTCATCCCTCATATCCATTTCATCAGCAGGAAGCCCTGTTTACAAACTCCATAAAGGTAGGGTTTTCTTTTTGTTCACTATGGTATCCCTGGTGCTTGGTATGGTATCTGTCACATAGAAGCCGCTTAATTAATATCTGTTGAATAAATAAACGAATTCATGCTGTATTTGGAATTAGCACATTTAAAAGAAAAAATTTAACCTCTCACTTGATAATCTGTGTGTGTGTGTGCGTGTATATATATACATATATATATATATATATATATATTTTTTTTTAACTTGGACTATGGCAGTTCTATTTGCCATCCCAGATGTGGAAACATACTAAGGCTAAATTCTCAAAGGGATACAGGTAAGCTATGCTGCTAAAATATGTAGAACATAAATTTATTCAAGTTTGCCCTTGCTTCCTGATCCATGAATATTTAAAAGATACTTTATTTCATAAAAACTTACATCTGTAAGTAATGGATTGACCATAAGAGAGGGCTTAATCTGGAATACATGGATAGGCCTAGGGGCCCATGAACCCCTAAAATTGTATGCAAGGTCTAACATGTAGTTAACATGTGGCATGTGAATCTTTTTGGTGAGAGAGTTCATAGTTTAATCAGATTTCCAAAGAAGTCTATGACCCAAGAGAGGTTAAAAAATTACTTAACTAGAAACAGAGACACAAAGATTTTTAAACATGAATTTGTACAATAAAATAATATCCAACAGCTCCATCTATGGGTAAGTCATTATCACCTAGTAGAAATATTGACAACCGCCAGAGATCAGTGCTTCTCATGAATGCTTGTGTTTAAATCTTCAGTGTCACTCTAGTGGGAATTTATTAACTATAATATCACAGCTTTTTTTCCCAGATGTAGATGCAAAAATTAGGAAACTGTTGAATTCTACTTACAGTACTTCAGCACCAAAAAATTGGGCAGTTATGCTGATATATGTATGTACAGTTCAACATTTGTCAGTCTTAAAATGCTTATTTATAGTGAAATCTATATAAAACCGTTAAAAATTTTCTATTTACATTTTTTAAAAACGAAAAGTATAGTTTCCTTTGCCACAACTTGTCAAAACTGACTCTTACCCTCCCACCCCTTTACCCCTCACTCTACTTTTGACAGACAACAATCACAAGACCAAAACATATTGTTTAAACAAACTGTGTCCCAAAAAGGTAGAATACTTAAAAACATTACATTGAGAACTGTAAATGAACTTTTTATACATTTCAAAGGGGCTTAAACAAAAGTATGTAATAAAAATTATTTTCAAAGTCTCAGTCCAACATGAATGTGCAATGTCAACGTTAAGGAGCATTATATGAATGAATAATTTGTTTTCTTAACATAACTGAACATTTCCTTTGGGACAGAAAATGTTTCTTTTCCTCTGCTTCACAATGAAACATTTTCTAATAAGTTTTCTTAATGGAGGAGAGGAAGGGAGAGGGGGGAGGGGGTAATAGCCGTGGAAAGGGTTGGCAATCCTGATTTATAAGAAATTTGTCAGAAGGAATATGGCCTGCTTTGAAATGTTTACACTTAAATAAATAGAAGGCAAGTGTGCTGCCTAGAGTACAAAGGAACACCACCACAATAAATTAGCATACAACTGATGAGAATGTACAAGCCACCTAAAAAGCACTTCCTACTGGTTAGGGATCTGATTTCCACCATCCAACAAGGATTCTTTAATACTAATGTTTTTCTAGATATTTATAAACTAATTATGAACTGAGCAAATGTAAAATGTTAACCAATTCAACACTTCCAGGGATTTGCAAAAACATAAAAGATTTTTAAAAAACTTTTCCTGACACATCATTTCAAAATACAAACTATTCACATTCTCCTTCAAGATGGTATTTTGCTCAGTAGAAACCAGTTGAGAAACATTCACAGGAAAAGTCTCTTTCCACTGCAAGACAAAACTTTTCCATCAGCCATGGTCCAACAGAGAAAGAATTCAGGTCTTAAGTCAC
This sequence comes from Lemur catta, assembly GCF_020740605.2. NCBI lineage: Eukaryota > Metazoa > Chordata > Mammalia > Primates > Lemuridae > Lemur > Lemur catta. The sequence goes on from NC_059134.1 coordinate 56,353,353, forward strand.
TGTAGATGTGCATCTTTTTTTTTTTTTTCCCTTTTCTTCTTCTTTTTTTTTTTTTTTAAAAAAAGTACATTCCCCTGTGAGTTTTATCTTGTTTTAAAACGCTGCTCCTGCAGCAATATCTTGTTGAAACACTGCTGTTTTAGGGTCCACAGCCTAAGTATGGGCAAAGTGCTCTTTTTAGACATCAAAATACAAGGGTTTCCCTGGACACTTGGTAACCAAGCAGGTTTTAAAGTGCATTACTGTGTCCAAAACACTAAGACCGTTCAGCAGAACTCTGAGAGGGGCTGGGCTCTGTTCCATCCTCCGTGCTACTGTCTATGTCCTGCTCCATTGCTGTCTCATCGTCATCCAGCTGCTGACTGGTGAAGTTATTTAGCTCAAGAAGCCCACTGGGCTCTACTACCACATTGGAGCTGGAGTGACAAGGAATAGCATACTGGGGAATGGCCTGGAAAAGAAGACACAGGAGAATCTTTATGGTAAGAAAAGGTAAAAGAAGGATTTCCGCAACAACACTAACAAAGAAAAAAAGAAAACTGACATTTATTGGACAACTACCACATGCCAGGCACTGTGCTAGGTGCTTTCACATATAATGTTTTACTAAATCCCCATAAGAAAATTATTATTCCCATTTACAAATGAGGAAGGTGAGATGGTAAGTGACTTAATCAAAGTCACAGAGTTGGTCAGGGTTAATGCCAGGATTCAAATCCAAGTCTTATACAACTCAAAGTGATCTTTTTACTTGGAGCCTCTTCTAACAAAGGAGGCGGAAGTCTATTGCCTAATACAAGAGACAAACTTTGAGGGATACTTTCATTGGATCATTAGGGAAATTTAAACATAAATGTAGTCAAATTTTGGTCTGTATTTGCAAGGTGAACGATTAATTTGCTGATACCACAATATATTTTAACCCTCTTTGGTGGTTCAAAGGGGAAGTTATTTATTTGGGTCACATAGTAACAATCTTTATTGAAAATGAGAATAATGAAATCATTCAAGTATAAGAGAGGTCAAAACTTGCCTTTAAAACAGTAAAAATACCAGTAGATAAACAATGGCTATGGGCCTCTGAGCAAGGAAATATCATAGGCATATTGCCTTGTCAGATTCTTTTTCTTCATCTTTATTAGACATCTTTTTATTTCTTTGTTATTTATTTTTTTAGACAGGGTCTTGCTCTGTCGTCCTGGCAGTGGTGCCATCATAGCTTACTGCAACCTCACACTACTAGACTCAAGAGATCGTCCTGCCTCAGCCTCCAGAGTAGCTGGGACTACAGGCGCGTGCACCACCACACTCGGCTTGAACTCCTGACCTAAAGCGATCCTCCCACCTTGGCCTCCCAAAGTGCTAGGATTATAGGCGTGAGCCACTGCACCCGGCCTCTAGATATCTTTTTAAAAGATGTATCAGTTCATGTCATACCTCTGCTTAAAACTCTGTAACTGTTTCCTCTTGTACGTGCTATATAATCAAACTCCCTACCACAGCTCCAGCCTCACGCCAAACGCACTTGTACGTCAGGGCTTTTGCACTAGTCCTGCCCCTCTTTGTGGAATACTCTTCCTCTTAATAATCTTTGCATGCCTGGCTCTATCCTGTCATCTGCAATTTAGCTCAAATGCTTGCAGAAGCCTTCCTTCTATGGCCATCCAACCAAAAGTTTTGTTTTTCCCACCCTCCACCTCTATTATTAATATAGTCTATTACATTTTCTTTATTGTATTTATCAAGTGTTTGTTAGATTGCTTTTTATTCTTAGGATGTAAGCTCCATGAGAGCAGAGACAGAGCATAGACCTTGACTATTTCATTCATTGCTAGATGCCTAGAGCTTTGACCAGGGCCTGGCACACAATAGATGCTCAATAAACATTTGACAAATGAATAATACATTTTTTAGAATACATTTTTAACATTAAAAACCTCAGAGCGAAGTTGAATACTAGAGCTGCGCAAATATATCTGACCAAAATAACCTTTTATTGAGGAAAGATATAAATTTAACACTACGGGGTGGGGGGAGGATAAATTTAACACTCAAGAAAATAATGCAATCAATAGGCATTGATTCTAGGATGTGAAATTTTGTTTGCTTCTCCCTCTCTCTTCCATATTGCTGATCATTGTGAAAAACTATTAGATGGAGTCAGGAGACCTGGATTTCAGTTCTGCTTTGTCCCTGACTTGCTGTGGGGCTCTAAGTAAGTCACTCCACCTCCTTGAGCCTTAGATTAATCTTGTGTAAAATAAGATAGTTCGAAGATACACTCTAAGATTTTTACAGTTCTAAAAGTCTATAAATTCCATATAGATGTCTTCAGGATAGAAAATATATCCATCTTGTTTACTTCCCTATCCTCAGCACTTAGCACAGTACCTGAAACACAGTGGTTAAAAAACATATGTGGAATGAGTGAATGAATAAATGAACCAATGAAAGAAATACAGATTGTCTGTCTACAAAGAACAATGCGTTTCATTCCAAGCATTTAACATCAAATGTTGAATTTTATAGAGCATTCATTCTTCAAAGAATCAAAGCACTTCACAGACTCAATAAATCAATACTTCAGATCAGAGTTAAACATAACTGATAAGATCTGAAAATGTTCTAACAATACATAACTGATGAGTATAATAGCAGGAGTTATCTTTATGGAATACTGCTCTACATCAGACACTTGACCAGGTGGTTTTACATACATTTTCTCACTTCATCCTCAGAGCAACCCTGTGAGATAGGTGTTACTGTTTCCATTTCATTGGTAAAGAAATTGAGGTACAGAGGTTAACTCAGTTGCCCAAAGCCACAGTGCTATTACATAATGAGTACAGGTGGAAATCAAATCCAGGGATCTCAGACTCCAACAGCTTGGTTCTTTCTTTCTTTTTTTTTTTTTTTGAGACAGAGTCTTGCTTTGTTGCCCGGGCTAGAATGAGTGCCGTGGCGTCAGCCTAGCTCACAGCAACCTCAAACTCCTGGGCTTAAGCGATCCTACTGCCTCAGCCTCCTGGGTAGCTGGGACTACAGGCATGCGCCACCATGCCTGGCTAATTTTTTCTATATATATTTTAGTTGGCCAGATAATTTCTTTCTATTTTTAGTAGAGACGGGGTCTCGCTCTTGCTCAGGCTGGTCTCGAACTCCTGACCTCGAGCGATCCACCCGCCTCGGCCTCCCAGAGTGCTAGGATTACAGGCGTGAGCCACCACACTCGGCCCAACAGCTTGGTTCTTAATTAATTATTCTGCTGCCCTTACCTCTGACATAGCACATCTAGCACATGTGACATGCTAAAATCTGGCTGAGAATTCTGTAGAGAACCTATACATTAGTTATCATCCTTGATACATGAAGCAAATTATATTTTCACCCCTGTTAATAAAGTACAGAAAAGTAATTTCCAAATAAGCTATCCAAAATGGTTTTCAATTTAGTGAGTATGGCAATCTAAACTCCCAGTAGCCACAGCAAATTTCAGTAAAAACATTACTAGTTACCACATGTTAGACAATAACTACAAGCCAGGTACTGTGCTAGGTGCTCAATTTTGTGTAATCCTCACGTCAGTACTGTAAACTAGGCAATACTTATTTTCCCATTTTACTGATAAGGAATCTAAGGTAGGATGAGGTTAAGTAGTCTTGCCCAAAGTCATACAAAGAATGGCAAAGCCAGAGAACTATTCCTTTGCCACCATACCCTACCTCTTCAGGGAAAAATTTTTAAAATCACAAATCCTTTTATCAAGGATTATTTAATTCACTAACATTTGTTTTTACAAACAGAAATAAATTATTTGAATAATTCAATGGCCATTTCTAATTGCCTTTGAGCATTTTCCCTATATTTAATTATATATTATAATTGGTTTAACATTGGTCAATTTGCATTCTCTCATAGTTTGACATCACAGCAAAGACAAAGTTTACCACAGAAACTTCCAAGTCACACAATAGTGAATCTATGGTAAATCCTAGACTATTCATATTTCAATAAATCCAAATGCTCAATTAACTAAAATGTGCTGCTCTGACACCTTCTAAGCTATATATCAGCTTAGCAAAAAATGACAAATGTCAAGAAAACAACCTGATACATTGACAAGGAGAGAGGGAAATAAAGCACAATTTCTAAGATATAATCTGGACTCAGAAATTTCTCAGTCTTGATCTATTATGCATGATGAGAGATGACTTTTAGAATGAAGGGAATGTGAGGCACAGGAAGATCTACTGTCAGGGAATATTCCACTATGTTAACTAGCCTGTACTTACCAAGGCAGACAGTAACCGTAACAAGATTTTTAAAATAACAATGATTGAAATAAAAAGCAAAATTTATGGTTAATCCCAAGTGAGACATAAAATTATTTAGAAACATCCCCTTAGAACATGTTTTTTCAGACATTCCAGTTAACTGAGGTTTGTCCCAAGAACCAAAAATTTGGATAAAGAACGAGAACTGTTTTTCCAAGGAAAGAGTCCCTGAAGTTAACTTGAAATAAAAGTACAATCCAGTTACATTCCAGGATTTTTTGGGTAAAGATTGGGGAGTTTAAAATTTGAACTTAGGAACTTGCTAATCTTCTGGGTTAACTTGCTAACACATTGGGAAGTATGGCTTGTATCTCACAAAATCAAGCTGACACATGGGCTCGGGGCCCTTTGTTGTCTTTACAATATGCTGTGTGACAATATCCATCAATTTTCTGTGACTCTCTTCCAGAAGACAAGTATAAATTTGTATATTTGTAATAGGTATTAAACCAAATTTGTCAAACACCATCTCAAAGATAATCTCTATGTCTTCTTGCCATCTTGGCCTGATTCTTCCTGTGACATCCCAAAACACACCAAACCCACAACCCCCAAGATTTCTCATTTTCCTTTCAATTCTTACCTGGATGATAATTTCTGCTGGACTCTCTTCAGCTTTCTTTTGGCCTACATTCTGAATACGCACGAACTGGCCTGTCGTAGGCACTCCTGGTGCATCGATTTTTCTTGTCATTAGGGGAGGGCCAACAGCAGATGGACTTGAACAGGACTCTCTACATTTCTGTTGCTGGGGAGTGGAATTCGCCATCCCTGCCACCACCATGTGGGTGGAGGGTAATGATCCTGCTTCACCAGTGAGCAAACTAGTGGCAAGAGCTTTCTTTGGGGGTTCCACTACCATATGCTCTACATTTGTATCAATCTGTGCTTCCATCAAAGACATTTTCAAAATGTCTGACACTGCTGTCTTCTCAGAGGCCTGAATGGGAGATATGCTTGTAACTGGTGATGTCAGCTTAGGCACAGAACTGCCACCAGTTATCTTTGTAACTGTGGGAGGCTGGCGCCCCTCAAAAGTTATCTTTGTAACAGAGGATCCTTGGGTTATAATTGGCTGCTCCACCTGAAAATAAATTGGGGTTGTGTGTGTTACAGCTACATCTCTTTGAGAAAACCTAATCAAACACCCCAGACAACATGGCAAAAGAAACATTCGTGCGGTATTACTAGGAAGACATTTATGAAGCTTGGTGTTTTAAAAAGAGGGCTGAATTGGAAGGATCTGGTTACTTTTACGTAGGGAAAGAGGAGGGGTTGAAAGAACTTTTGTTCAGCCAGCCAAGGTTTATGGCAGTAAAGGAAAAAAAAAAAGTCACGGCAGCCGAGTTTTCCTTTGGGATTTATATCCCTTAACAGTATACCTTCAGCCTGGCTCAAATTATTTCATACAATCTTCGGCTTTTTAAAATAAAAAGTAAGATTTTTTTCCAATCTTTTGCTTCAAAACACATTTATACAAACATATTCTATATATACATATATGTATTTATAATATATACATACACACATGTATATCACTCCAGAGCCACTGACTTTCACTAATGTAATTTTTTCAATTATCCACAGATAATTCCTCTGCAATCTAGAAGATAAATTTATTAACTAGATGGTGATGATGTAAACTACAAAGGAAGACGTTCAGTGAAGTTCCTTAGACTGCAGTTTACCTGCATTATTGCCACAGAAATAAGAGTTTATAGGTAGGCAAGGAAATAAATATTTTATATCTCAAAATAAAAATAATTTAGAAATATCGCTTCTATGCACTGTTGGTCAATGCTGAAGTGATTTCATTAAAAACTGCCTGGAAAACCAAGTTCTGAGTGCTATGCTTTTTTTTTCTTCCTACATATTAATGCGTGCATTTCTTTCCTAATGTCAACCTTCTGATGGGGCAAAGTAATACCAGCGTAATGAGGCTTTTGGGTTTCCTCTTGCCAGAAGAAAGCACTGCTACCATGATAGGGTCGTGATGTTCTCATTTTTTTTCCGTGAACAGTGAAGTTTAACTTTGCATGCTATCAATATTCTGTTACCTGGCTTGCCGGCTGTTTCTCTGACGAGGCTGGGAGCGACATTTGGCTCTGGGGGGTTTGGGGTTGCACGTAGATTTTTGGTTGGTTCGGAGCCTGCTGCAGTTTAGGAAGCTGCTGCGTGGTTTTCACTGCAAGCACCTGTACTACAGTTTGCGGGGGCTGTGCCATTAAGGTAGGAAGCTGCCTGTCTTTGGCCACCATGGGATGCTGGGTGTGCTGTACATCTGGCTTAGGCTGTGCTTGTTCTTGCTGGAGAGGGGTGAGTTTTTGATGCCTGATGGAAAGCTGAGGCATTTGCGGGAGTTTGTGTTGGAGCTGGTCTGCCTGCAGGTGGATGGTCTGCTTCTGCTTAGTCTGGAAGCACTGCAGGGTTTTCACTTGCAGCTGAGTCTGTTCCAGCGGGGGCTGGCTAAGTTTCTGCTGTTTAGCTGACTGTGACTGAGTCAGGGCGGATCGGTAAAACAGACCTGTCTGAGGGTCTAAAGTGTCCATCTCTTCAACCTCGCCCTCCTCAGTTCCAAGTTCCTCGCTGTGTTTGGTAAAAGCAGTGTGACTGCTTAATGCCTAAGTAAAAAAGGCACAAAGTAAGAATGAAATAAGAAAAACACCTACATTGCTACATTTTCCTCTAACTGGAAAAAGAGTTGTTTATGAGATTCATTCAAACTTTTTCAAAAGAGCCTAAAAAGACCAAGAAACCTCAAGGGGGCTTTAGAGAGAAACTCTTATAATTTAAATTCTCAGACATTAAGTACTTCAAAAACTGGTCTACGGGCCAGGCACGGTGGCTCACGCCTGTAATCCTAGCACTCTGGTAGGCCGAGGCGAGTGGATCGCTCAAGGTCAGGAGTTCGAGACCAGCCTGAGCAAGAGCGAGACCTCGTCTCTACTAAAAATAGAAAGAAATTATATGGACAGCTAAAAATATACATATAGAAAAAATTAGCTGGGCATGGTGGCGCATGCCTGTAGTCCCAGCTACTCAGGAGGCTGAGGCAGTAGGATTGCTTAAGCCCAGGAGTTTGAGGTTGCTGTGAGCTAGGCTGACGCCACAGCACTCACACTAGCCCGGGCAACAGAGTGAGACTCTGTCTCAAAAAAAAAACAAAAACAAAAAAAAACAAAAAACTGGTCTACTCACTACTATAGGAAAAGTCCTAGAGGGCCCAGAACTTACAGATTAGAGGAATAAGGTAGCCCTGCAAGCACAGCTCAACACAGAAAAAAGAAGAGAAAAGCTTCCTGGCTCAGGAAAAACTCTTCAGCCTACTCCAAAGAGTGAGGTGTCCAGAGAAGCCCAGATTGGCCATGTGTATGTCCAGTGCTGTCCGAAAAGTCAGGGATATTGTCTGAGAGATGTACCCATCCCAGTCCCCACAGAGAACCTCCCTGCAGGGAACGGAGATGGTTCTTCAGGCTTCACCAAGGTCTGTGTGAATCACTTCTCCACCAGCCCTTCTTGCCCCATTGCTCAGATTCCAGCCCACCAGGCAACAGCCTCCCAGAGACCTGGCTCCCAGGAGGGAAGGAGACTGGGGAGGGGACAAGAGCGCTTCTGTCAGTGGAAAGGAAGACTGTCTGGTGTCAGTAACGGGTTGGGAGGAGGAGTCATCTTGAGTGACATGATTATGGCTAGCTGGTCTGACCCCTCTAGGTGTCTGGACAAAGGTCAGTGTCAGGACCTGCCAGGTGAGGGACGTGCTACCCAGCAAAACCTCTGACCAGTTGGCTTCCCCTAGAGACACAACAAGATCTACCTATACCTGGAGGGGAGGAGGGAATGGGTATATACACACATAATGGGTGCAGTGCACACCGTCTGGGGGATGGACATGCTTGAAGCTCTGACTCGGGTGGGCCAAGGGCAATATTCGTAACCTAAACATTTGTACCCCCGTAATATGCTGAAATAAAAAAAAAATCTACCTATACCCATCCTTAGCACTGCCTTGTCATATGCTGTATGTCCACTCTGAACTTGACTTTACACATACAGATTTTCAATTCAATATCTCTTCATTTCCTTTCAGGTAGTTTGCTTACAATTATTTTCAACTGCTCCCATCACAGCAATGGTGATTTATGTGACTACTAAATCTACCACTATGTTAAATATGATATCCATGATGTAACTATATAACAGAGGCAGTTCACTTGAGTTTAAATTCTGGCTCTGCCACCTGGGACAAGTTACTTAACTTCTGTGAGCATGAGTTTCCTCACTTGTAAAAGAGGGATAATATACCCACCTTGCAAGATCATACTGAGAATCAAACAAGTTAATATGCTTAAAGCTCAAAGCACAGTATCTGACACAAAATCAACCTATCAACATATTTTTTCCTTTTCTCCACTACCCTTAATACCAGATGTTCCTATTTTATATTATATTTATATTCTCAACTTCCTATCACATCTCTTCCTCTATTGGCCACATATAGTTAAAAAAATCAAATATTTATTTTCATCCTTATTTATAACATTCCCATGAGCAAAAGCAAAAAAACAAAACAAAACAAACCCAGCAGCAAACAGCTAAACATTAGCCAAATACTATTTCATTTAAAAATCTTATATACAATAAAATACAAAGAAACAGTGACCAATTCTGATGTCATTAGATTCATCTAGACAGCCTCACCCTTTTGAAATGGTAAGCATACACAGAAGATTAAAAAATACTGTTTCATAATTATTTTCTGGTGTTAAGATCTTTAATTCACAGTTAAATTATACACTCTACAATTCGGTTATTTCTCCTCTTAAAATAGATGAAACTGAACCTTATTTCAGGAAGAAGACAGTTACAGAAGACAGGAAGGAAAGGAAGAGATACAACCTGCTGCATAATGTGGGTGATTGCTCCAGGGGAAGATGCTGGGATGGACTTCACCACCACTGAAGTCTGTGTTGCAGTCTGTGACTGAGCCACATGCTGGAGCAGGGTCCGCTGGGGCTGGGAGGGTTGTTGGGGCTGGGAGCGATGGCTGACTGAAAATAGAGGAGGTGATGATATTTCTCCAGAAATCACCACAGCATCTGTAACCAGTAGTCATTTTAAACAAATGTCTGTGAGCTTGAATCACAGATAGAAAGTGTAGTATTGTGAACTAGGAGGCAGGAGATCAGAGTCTGCCCATCTATGAGCTGTGTGACTCTAGAAAGTCTCTTATCTTCTCTGAGACTCTGTTTCCTCATCTGTAAAATGGGAATAACAGAGCTATTATAAGGATGAGATGAGAAATGTATGAGGAAGCACTGTGAAAACTATTATCACAAAGGAGGAACTTCTTAAAGTTACATCCTCCTGTCAGGCGTACTCACTTTCTCCAGTGATTTTTCTCCCATTAAAATAACAAAGCAATAATCAGTTTCTATAATCCCAGACTAATATCTTAAGGAGAGTAAGGCAATACAAGTTCTTTAATCTCCTGGTCCCAGTTTCATATGCAATACAAATATTGGAAATATTCACTCCTTTACATGAAATGACTGTCTCATAACCTTACAGTTCCTGAAAACGTAAAAAGTCAGGGTGATAATGCAGAAAATAAATTAGACCAAGAGTCACACTTGGATTCTGTCCTGCTCTGCCACCAACTAGCCAAGTGAAGTTGAACAGATCACTTACTCACTATTAGCCTCTAAAACTTAGAAGTTTTATTTTGTTTGATTTTTTTAATGAAATAATAAAAACTTGATGTTTCTATGTAGGAGAGGACCAAATGATGTAATGGATTAAAAAATGTTTCTTAAATTATAAAGTACTGAACAAAATGTAAGGTTAAAAAAAAAAGAACAGAAAAATCTGTTCTGTCATCTCAAACTGTCATCTCAAGCTCATCTGACACAAATAGGTTAAGAGTATGGTATAGAAAACAACCTCACTTCTTATTCTTTCGCTTACAAAGGTCCCATGAAGTAATTAAAACTATATACATCTACATAAGAGCCAATTTATCATCTTTTATCAGCCTCAATTTCAACTTTTTAAACAGTATAAACGTGTGCTACTTCCAAATCCACAGAGCTGTAGAAACACTTATGGTTACTGGGAAACTGATCCTTTGAAGCAGAAACAGATAAAGTCAAACAAACCTGAAAATTAGATAAGGACTGTGGGGTTATTAAAACTCTCTCAATAATCCATGATTCTACTGTTCATACACTTTGATCTACAATTTCAAGTAGCACCAGTTTCATGCTTAGAAAATTCATAGTGAGGTGTACAAGATTGAGATGATCACGATAGAAATCAATGTAAAAATGCCATCTTTGTACTACAACTATGAACTTTAAAACTATCCAGTGAAATATAAACTTTATTGATTTTTTTATTATACATTCTATCTACATTCACAAATGTGGTGTTTCTATTGTTGCTATTTATATGTCTACATGTGATAGGAGATTACAGGCAGCATTACCAGTATTCTTTTATAAATATATGCTACAATACCTTACTGTATTTCACAGTATGCTTTATATGGTCATTTTAAATGATATGAGTTAATAAAATCTTCCACATATGCTCAACTGAACTGAAAATAAAGGAGTCAAGGTTTATATTAAAACATAACTACTGAAATCATTTACAATACAACTGAGAAGAAAAAATAACTTATAGTAATATTAAAATTAAGCAAGCAAATTAGTAGTTTTTTAATGAAAGCATCATCAGAAATGAATTACATGTGAAAATAAATGAATTTATTATTTATGTTACATAAAATGTTATGTTATATAAAAGATTATACAAAATGTTTCTGGCTGCCCATACTAATCTTCATAATTATATTTTTTATTAAGAAATGAAATGGATTTAATAGAAGATCAATTTAAAAAATTTAAAAATAATCCTCCTTCAAGATATTGTAAATTTCTTCACAGTCATTCTGCAGAATTTAGGAAAGTTAGAGAAAACTAACATCCACAACGGAAGGATACAAGGGGCAGGGCTAGGCAGCTGGTTTTGAAATCAAAGAAAATGCTCAATATGGCTACAGGTATGGTGGGTAGAGATTGTGGAAGGAGGTCACAGAGTTAAGATTTGGAAAATGGCTGAATTGACCTTAACTGGGCCATCTAAGTACCATAAAACAGTCATTTATTTTTTACAACAATTCTTATTTTTCCCAGTGTCAAACTGCTCACTTCTGACAAAGAATCCCACTATTCTGCAAAAGGAAAATCTCTCTCCCTTTCACTAAGCGGAGCTTACCTTTCCTCTACCAGATCAGAGTAGAGCGCATCCATTTAAGTGGTTTCCCCCAAACAACATCTTTTACCTTCAGTGATACTACAAATGGATGCACACCACTTACCTAGAAGGGGAAAAGCAACCTCTGTCCCCTCATCAGTGCGTTCTGAAAAGGATAAGTAAGGGAAGAAATCACAGGTCTTTTCATCTATTTACCATTTAATAATCTAGTCTACCCCCAGAGGTTTAATCCTGAGTTCCCCAGAATACTGGCCTCTGCTTTAATTAGCTTTCTGCTAAATATCTCTAAAGAAAGATTCTAGATGGCTTTCTGTATCTTAACTGGATTTTCCCTTTTGGCAATTTTAACCCATTAGTTTTAATAGTATCTCCTAAAGTGATGCCAAAAAATTTATTTTCCTTTGTGGTATTTACATCCTTCAAATATTTGTAAGTTTATGTTCTCCTTTAATCACTGTTTAAGAAAACTTAAGATAGGAGTTCTCTACTTATGATATTGCCTCATAAGTCATTTTTCCTAACTCCTTAATTATTCACATTACTACTCTCTGAACTATTTCAAATCACGAGGTAATGAAGTGTTCAAAACAGAAAGCAGTGATCCAGGTGTGGTCTCACCAGAATATGAAAGAAAGAATCTACTATCCTTCCTGCTTTACTTCATATATGCCATCCAAAAATCTCATTAGTACTGCCAGACCACATTTCAAACAAATACCCAATCTGCTTTCCACCAGAACTCCTGAGTATTCACAGGAGTTAAGGTTTTTCACATTTTTTATATTAAAATAAAAGAGTTGGATTTCATACCTTCTTTCCCCCGTGACCCACCTCCCCAAAACTAAAAAATCCAGATGCATAAAAATACTTGTTCTTAGATAAAAGACATTTTATCCTCTCCTTACAACCACTGCCCTATATTCACAGATGTTGTTTATGGCCAACTTGCAGTTTTACATTACTTGCAAACTTTGTAACATCCTATTTTTTTTCCCTAGTCATTAAGATGGGGTAAATCCCAAGGATGATGTAAATTTGCTCTGAAAACAAACAGGAAAAGAGCTAAAAATATAGCGAATATATTCTTCCCCAAACAACCGTCCCATGAAATCCAGAAAGGTAGCTCTCCTACTTTAATACTACGTTTTAATAGGACACCTACCAGTAGTGATGTATTCAGCAACTAGTTCTGACTCTACCACAGCAATTGATGGACTCTCAGGAGAATGTCTCTTTTCCTGGGTCATCTGAATAGGCACTGCCATTTGACTCAAGTCAATAGTGGGTTGTCTTGGTTTAGATTCCAATTTTTCCTTTACTGTGTAAAAAAGTCAGGGGAAAAGTTAACTTTTATTACAAACAAGTACCAAAACCAGAGTAGTCCACGGGGGTAATGAACCAGACCTCTGGGGTGCAACACTGGCAGTGACTAGTAGACAATGAATCAAAAAGAAAAAGGCAGACTGCTATGTATGGCTGTAAAGGTACAACTTACATAACCATACTCAGCAGCCTAGCAAGAAGGACTCATGTAATCACACTAAAATCCTTCCCCTGTTATTTCTAGGCCAAACAACTGGGTGTTTCTCTTGTACACACTCCCCTTAGGGTATTTCCTTTACCCTTCTTCAAGATGGTAGTCTTGAGTTCACCAACCTAAAAATAAAGGGTGAATAAGCAGTATACCGCATGAGTTGCTCTAGGGTGTATCTCCCCAGAATAGCACAACACAGTGACCAGTTTAATTGGAGCTACTAAAAATTCAAGATAATCTCCAAAGAAATATTAAAATGTTTTCAATGACTCTTAAAAATAAAAATTTTCATTGTTAGGAAAAAATGGCTTCTCTGTTTCTGTAAAAATGTCTGATATAAAAGTCTAGAATCAAGAATGGTTTCAGTGAATAGATTCACTTTCTAACTTATCATAAATACAAAAATCTATTCATTCAAAATTCCCACCTCTATAAGGCATTAATGGAAATGGCTGAGCACATCAAAGACAAGGAACTAAGGAAATGCCTAAGGTCAAAAATAAGACCACTAGGACTAACCAAAGATTTACATTAAATGCTAGTAATCTTTGGGTAGTACAGAGTGGAAGTTATAATAAACAGTAACCAGTAACTAAGTCCACTGAATGATCATTCCCACCAAGTATATAATGTGATAAAATCAAAACAATCATTTAAACAAAGAAAGTAAAACAAAACAAAATGAATACAAAAGTCACCCCACAAGTAGAGAGGACATTAAACTAGGAACCAAAAGATGTGACTCACTCTGCCACTAACCAACTGGATAACCTCTCTTGATCTCGGTTTACTTATCCATAAAATGAAAGAGTTGGATGAGATAATTGCTAAGGTCACTTAAATACTCTAACAATCTTTCACTTATTATAATAGAAAAGTCAGTATAACTTCCACAGATTTGTTCTAGAGTTTACCAAACATAATCAGTAACTAGAAATACTGATAGGATCTTATTACATGAGGACAGCTTTGCATGGAAGCTCAAGTGGCTAACCTATGCTATACAAAGAAATAAATCGAAGATAAAGTTAAAACAAATCAAAATGTTAGCAAGGGCCATTAATGGTGTTTTATGACCATAAAACTGCTCCATCAGTATCAAGGAAGAACACAGGGGCCCTTTAAGCTGCCTCTTGCTATTCAGGAATACAACTGGCAACTATACTGCATCTATCCTTGTGCTTATAAGTGATATTCTCTTTTTTTTGAGACAGGGCCTTGCTCTGTCACCCGAGCTGGAGTGCAATGGGACAATCATAGCTCACTTCAGCCTTGAACTGATAGACTCAAACGATCCTCTCATCTCAGCCTCCTGAGGAGCTGGGACTATAGGCACATACTACCATGCCTAGCTAATTTTTCAAATTTTTTTAGAGATCTCTTATTTTTAGAGATTTATTTTATTTTCTTGTTTTTTTTAGAGACTTATTTTTTCGGGGTCTCACTATTTGCCCAGGCTGGTCTTGAACTCCTGGCTTCAAGTAATCCTGCCACCTCAGACTCCCAAAGTGCTGGGATTACAGGCATGAGCCTCCACCCCTGTCCAGATCTACTCCTTTCTGGTGGCTAGAAACAATAGGAGTGTCCTTTTTAAGCAGGAGACGGAAAGAAGACAGAGCTCTGTCATATTTTTTCTCCTTTCTACAGATAGTCCATCTGTGCTTCAGCACTCCTGTACACATCTTAATGAACTAACAAGTAAACAGACTGTACCAATGATTATAGACAAGTCCAGAGGGGGAAATGTGCTCAAATAATAGTAAAAAAAATATAACAGTGGTAGTCTTTTAGCACAACCCATCTCTAGAGAAAACATGCTTCATTCAATTGAGCATGTGAATTCATACCTGTTGTCTGTTGGAGTTCTAACAGAGCTTTGATTGTTGAAGTAGCTGATTGTGATTCACTGGATACATCCTGATAAATTATGGTGGGGCTAGTTTCCATTGCAATCTCATGTTCTGACCAATCCTGACGCCGGGAAGCAATTACATGAACTACAGGCTGGGAATCTGTTTTATATTAGTTAAAAAAAAAACAAACCCTATAAACAAAGTTTCTTTTTAAAAAAAAAAACAACTTGTTTTTTTTTTTGTTTTATCTTTGTATTTATTGTAAACTTCATGCTTCATCTCCCCAAGAAGACTGTAACCCCCCAGAGGGCATGTCATTCACTTCAGAATTCACTTATTCATTCATTCATTCATAAATTCCACAAACTGAATACCTTTGTGTCAGAATCTATATTTGGTATTGAAAATATAAAGGAACTCATAGAATAATCAGAGGATGCTCAAGAAGCATAAAGTCTGGTTGGGGAGACGGACATGTAAAAAGACAAATTACCATTCAATGTGATAACTGCTATATAAATAGATGTGCATTTGTGTAGGCACATGCATGTTTGTGTATAGTAAGAACAAAATGCTCTAGGAGTCTTATCTTCCCCAATGCACCTGAAATGTGTTCTGTATTACAGCCTGAGCATTCAGTCAACATGTATTAGATGACTGAATTACTGAAAAGAAATCCTGTCCACTGCCAGCAAGACAGATAACCTAGAAGCAACGTGATATAATAGGACAAGTATAACTTTTGGAGTTCAAAGTCTTAGGTTATAGCCCCACTATCAATTATTAGTAAGTTGATTCTTTGGGTCTTAGTTTCATTATTTCTAAAATGGGAATAATAAAATTACCACTCTATCTCATAGGATTTCTGAGGATACAATGAAATGATATATGTTAATGAGGCTTTATAAACTATGAAGGACAATAGAAATGCTATTATTATCATTATTGTGGCCTGGAAGTTCTCAATTCTAAGACTCTTTGTTAGTTTCAAAATAAATTAAATGAAGGCTTATTATATTCATGTTATACAGGTATATATATAAATACTAAATATGCATCAAATCAAGCAACAAATTATTTATTGAGTTTTCCACCTATAAAATAAGCAGCTTGGGCTAAACTATCACTAACTTCCTAAACTCCTTTGTCCAAGACACTGCAGAACAACTTGTGGAGAATATAAAGGCATGATTCTTACTCCCAAATTTAGATTATAATGGGTGAAACATAAAATAAAGATATATGGCTTTGTATCTTGGGATAAATATCAAATGATTAGGGCAAACCAGACCAATCTATAGAAAGTAAGAGACTGCTTTGAATTGGACGGTCAGTGAAAGCATCACAGAAGAATGAAAAAAATTCAAGTAGCTCCTAAAACAAGAATAATTATAACAAAATTTCAACCCTTTATGAACCTTATCTTTTTGAAAGCCACAAAGCTGTCCAAAAACGTTAGGGCAAGGGAAACAACTCTTCAAACAAAACAGCCTTCCTGAAAAAAACAAAATCAATATACAATAGATCTAAAATTTTTAAGTACTATTAACTGTATTCCCCACCCCTGCCCCAAAACACTGGGTAGAATATACACCACACCTGGGTTGTATAATTTCCATTAAGCTTCAAAAAAAATACAGAAGACTGAAAGACACTATCCTTTGATACCAAATGTCACATGAAGCATGTAACAGCCTTTCCTTACTCATTGTAAGTAGATATGTAGACTTTAAACTTAAGAGAACTGATATTAGGAAATCATTTCTTTTATATAACTTAAGCTCTCAAATTTAAATTCTCATGATGATATAGGCAAAGAATGACTTTGCAACCCAACTCTGTGAAACACACTGAAAATCCAGAAGGCAGGGATTGTGTTTGCACAGATAAGGTAGAAAGAAGTAGGAGAAGGGAAATAAATTTCACCTATCTGAGACCATCATCCCAAATACCCGCCCATGGGGACTAGGGAAATTGCTCTGTCTCTGTCTGTTTATACTCAGAAAGAACAACTGACCATCATAAATTATCAATGCAGTAACCCCAACAAGCTGTGACATAAGATGAGGGTGTGAACCTAGGTAAAAACCATTCCTTGAATGATTCTCCTCTCTACTTCTAGCTATGCTTTGATAAATCTACTGTCTATCAAGTTTGATGGTGGGGTCAGAGAGTCCAATGACTGAGACCACCAGGAACCTGATCTCACCAGTACCATCTGCTTATGCAGAGTGTATCCATCTAGACTTCCCTACCTCTTTTGAGGATGGCAGCCTGCTGTCTTTCCCCACCGGTCATTTAACAAATATTTATTGGATATCTACTACATGTGAGATACTAGAGACACATACTTTCGTATTATATTCAAAGGCAGACTCAGGCATCTCCTATGTCTTTATTATAAATGGCCTATATTATACTTCCATAGATTCTTAAGACTTCTCAGTTAGAAGGAAGCTTAAGGTTTATTTAATGCTATCATCAGTCCTATACTAAAGTCTTTACAACAACATCTCTACCAGTCTGGGAACTCCAGCACCAGAGAACTCACTAGTTTCTAAGGCAGTTCCCTTATACCTCTGCACAATTATGACAATTAGGAAGTTTTCTTACATTGAGCAGAAACAGATCTTGCTGTGACTTCTACCCAATGGTTCTAGTGTCTGTCCATGTATCCACAAAGACCAATTCTTTTCCCTCTTCCACAACATAGTCCTCGATATACTGACAACCGCAGCTCCCATGTTCCCCCAACCCAAATCACCCCCATCTTCTCTTCTCCATGATAAATATCCTGCCTTCACCAACCACTCCTCATACAAAACGATTCCCAGATACCCTACCCACCTACACCATCTCTTCTAAAGTAACTTAAGACATCTAGATCCCTTCTATGATGTAATATGTACCTTTCCTCTGAAGCATAGTCATAAAGCTCAAGGCCTTTACAGTATTTAATTACCTAGACAGCATATTCCAACATGTTCTAGAAAAAATTAGTTCCTCAGGATGTTCTTAAAAAAAAGAAGGGTTTCATGGTCAAAAATGTTGGGCAACAGTTACATTTTATATTCCACTCTTCATCTTTCACAATACAGATTAGCACCTAATGACTCTGATAGTTCTGCAATAAGTGTTTTGCTAAACTTGAATTTATTACCCACCCTCACCTGAACTACTGAGATGGTGAAGCTTCAGGAAAAATCATCCTAGAAACTGAGTTGTGACCTTTGCAAAGCAATGTCTTTATAAGATACATCTTTGCATTTGCCTCATGCCTTACTACATTTTTAAATACCTACTCTTGGTGTTGTCTCCTTGTTCTCTTCCACTTTACTTAATATATATAATATTAATTTAATCCACCTTAAAATCTTGCAGAAACAAAGCAGAATATAAATAAAGAGATCTTTAATGTTTATTTTTAAAAAATCAGGAACCCAATAAGGCTAGCCCATTCCCAAGTGAGAAATGGAAAAAAGGAAGACCCGTTTAGGAAGGAAAGCACAGGAGCAATCGAAGACATAGGGCCCAATCATCAGTAAGTGACCTAGGTAAGTATGAACTTGATCCATCAGGCTTGGTCACCTAGCTACCTATCAATATCTAAGCAATAGTCTAGATATACCACTTGAAAGGCCCACCTACAAGGCTGTGGGGAACCCCAGAAAGGAAACAACATTTTGGACTCAGGCAACAAAAATCAGTCTATAAGGCTAGAGCTTAACCCTATGCCACAGTTATTATGGTTGCTGCTCGGCTGTTTATTCACTCAGTGAAACTTTTACTGAGTACCTACTCTCATTGCTAATGAACCTCTTTGCTAAATACTGGATATATAAAGATGAATATGATCTCTGCCCTTGAGAACTAGTAGCCTAGTGGAAATGAAAATAATTATAATAAGCAAAAAAAAGTATAAAATAAAATGGTTGATGTTAAAATAGCTGATAGTACAAAGCAATATTGGAAGTATAATGTAAAAGGAGTGATGAATCCTCCAAGGGTGATCAAGGAAAGTCTCAGAATAGGGTGATGATGAAGGCCTCTATTCTAGCCTATGAGAAGACAGATGAGGAATGAAACATGGGGCCTAAACTTTTCCTCCTTGAGAAGTTTAGAAACCACAGTGGAATAACTACACAAGGAAATGGGGGGAGGGCAAACAGATTATAAAAACTGGCTTTACAGTCAACTATGTCTACTCTGAATTGTGAAATTTTCTGTGTTACAGAATATTTAAAAAGAAGTAATACACAATGAAAGATATACAATAAAAAAATTGATGAAACAAACTTTTGTCTCATTCTTAGAATGAAAATTGAAGATTCAACTAATGAAAGGCCATGTTTGAGAAGTACTGATTGGCTTATAGCCCCCTTAGGAAAAAACTACCAATTTCAAAGGACAACCTGAGATTATGCACATAGACTTCTACTGTTCATGTCCCGTTTCCAGTAACAACTCATAAGCTAAACATTTTACCTGTCCTCCATGAAAATATTTCTTGAGGGTAAAAAAAAAGCCAATATTACTTAAGGGAACTGTAGGCTTAATAAAAGAAGGAAAAGCAGCTAATCAGTTGACCTATGAATGGAATCTGTAAATACCTAATCAGTAAGTCCAAAAGAAATAATTAGAGAATAAGCATCACTCAAATGTAACTACCACAACTGATTCATAATCAATATAGAATAATAAAGTGAATCTTAGCAAATGAATTCAGAAAATATTACTATCATGGATAATATGCTGAAGGAAACCATCCATTTTCTAAAATGAGTGCCACATTTTTGTTAAAAATCAATATTTCCATTTATTTTTAACTGATAAGTTTTCAAAGAACATTTCAAATGCTACCTCCCATTCATGAAGCTTTCTCATCTTCTGCTCACTAGAGTGTGAACTTTCAGCCTTTGGCATTGTTTTGTTTGCTTCTAATAAAATTATTATACTGGAGTGTATATGTATTTTTTTTTAATCTCCTAGTCTAGATTTTAAGCTCCTGGAGGGTAAGAACTATATTTTACTCTAATTCTATAGGGTCTAGCACAATGCTCAGTAGGTAGTATAAACTGATAAATCATTGTCAAATTGAATTAATGGACTAATCAGCAATATGAACCAAGAAAAAATAATCTGGAAAGACTCCACCAAGGAGTTAAAATAATAAAGTGTTTGCACAAAATGAAGACTGTGTATTAGAAAAGTGAAGGTGTTAAGAGTGCACTCCAGCAAGAACAGGAAGGCAGGGAGGGGGAATGGAGACAGTGAGGAAAGAACAAGGGAAGATAAACAGCTTTGCGTAATGCATCAGAGTGCAGCATAGATATAAACATACAACCTGACAATATGGGCAGTTAAGATAACTGAGAGACAGGAGTACTAGATTTGTACATCTCAAAGCTAATGATCATGAGTTTATTTCAAGAGACTCCCTAGAAGAAAAATAATAAAATTAAAATGGCACTGAGACAAAGAACTTCCCTGCTACAGAATCTAGTTTCATAGTTCCTTCCTTATAATTAGGACAACCATACAATTATCATCTGTAATACTTCTGACAGTGAAAGGGAACACTATTACTAATTATGCCAGAACAACAGATATAAACTAAGACTTGTCCCACGCAAACTGGAATGTACAGTCATCCTACTTACAACTCACTTAATAGTCTACCTCTGGCCACGTTGATTCTTTCTCAAGATTCATCAACAACCATTTCAAAAGGTATATTCACTTTCTTGCAATACTTCTTTCCCTACTTACCCAAAGCAAATAGGAAGAACATGAAAATTACCCTCTGGGAATCATAGCTCCATCCAGTTTAACATTACCTACCTAACAAAATCATCATCTAAAGTTTACCAATTATTTGATGAACATATATCATGCAGGAAAGAATAGTAAGCTTTACCAAAAATAAAACTTCAGCTCACTGATTAAACATTACACAAAACAAAATAAAACTAAAAGAACTGACAAATCAAAACATACAAGTTTGTCGTGAAATCCCTAGAAGCAACTTCCATTTTAGAACTAGGGCACTATGTCAGCAGTACTTACATAAATCAGAAGTAAAATAGATCTTACCTTGGGAACTCTGGGAGGACTCCGTAGAAGAGGAACTACTATCCGTATAACTTTGTGGTTCTTCTTTTCCTTCCTGAATAGATGAATTACCAGCCTCTGCTACCCTGGATGCTTGCTGTAATGTTTCTGTTACTAGCTGTCTTGTTTGTTCACTAACAACTGTGGCTTGAAATGTCACTGGTTTGGGTTTAATAAGAACCTAGAAGAAAAGCAAAAATATATCCAGGTGAAATTTTACAGCACTTTTTAAAATGCTAAACTTCTATGTCACAAAATATTTTTCTGGGACGGAAAACAGTATTCTGTATATTTATTATGCTTTGGGCACAGTATTATTCATCAAAGACTAATTCAATCTAGAGACAAATTACAGTTAAGCCACAGACAAAATTTTAAGTGGTACATGCCAGACTGCAACAGCCATGATTTTGATAATAGCCTTAGTGCCTATTTTTGCTGGCCTATAATGACTTCAGAAGTCATTTTACAACCTGTTAACTTTATAGTAGAATGATAGCCAAAAGCTGAGGATGACAACAAAAAGACACAAGAGCCTAGATTCCCAATGGAATTTCTGAGCTGAAATATCAGTCCAGAACTTCTTTCCTCTGAACTCTTATTAATATAATAAAAATAAAACCCTAATCTGTTTAAGCCAGTGTTCTTCAAGTTCCTTTTAATTAGGAACCAAATGAAATTCTTAACTGACACACCTGCATAAAGTAAACTTGCTTAGAACCTAAGTAATCTTTGAAGAAACCCCCAGAGGAACACTGATTTAGACCTGTGGTCCCCAGTCCCCAGGGCCATGGACCAGTACTGATCTGCCTGTTAGGAACCCAGGCCACAAAGCAGGAGGTAAGCAGTGGGCAAGTGAAGCTTCATCGTATTTACAGCTGCTCCCCATCGCTCACATCACCACCTTAGCTCCACCTCCTGTCAGATCATTCACTGTCTCCCATCACCCCTAGATGGGACCATCTAGTTGCAGGAAAATAAGCTCAGGGCTCCCACTGATTCTGCATTATGGTGAGTTGTATAATTATTTCATTATATATTATAATGTAATAATAATAGAAATAAAGTGCACAATAAATGTAATGCACTTGAATCATCCCCAAATCATCCCTCACCCCCACCCCTGATCTATGGAAAAACTGTCTTCCATGAAACCAGTCCCTGGTGCCAAAAAGGTTGGGGACCATTGATTTACACAACTATCAGAAGCAACATGGACTATGTGGTAGATCAACTACTTTTGCGAAAGTCAAAATCACAGACACTGAAACAAGTGAAATGGGAGAAAATTTTCAAACTGGACCTTTCCATTTCAAAATCTAAACTCTAGGAGTTAACTTCAATTGAGTTAACTTCAACTGAATAAAAATGTTAACTCACCACAATTATTTTTATTTCTATATATACATAAGATTCTAAACTTTTCTGGACTCTATTAAATCCCCCATTTCCAAGAGTTCAAGAATGAAGAAATGATTACACCAGCTTAGATGATGGAGCAAATGAATTTGTTACAGTTGAACTCAATAGGCAATTTGAACTTGTCACAAAGCTTATGTTTTAGACATGTAAACTATTTGGCTACAATTCTGAGGGAACAGATTCTGAAGGCAAATTATTAGTTTATAGGTAAATTAACACCTTTTATAAAACTTCTAGGATAGTATTTGTCAACTAAAGCTGATACTGCTTTCTTTGACATTCTCAGGAAAACAGTTAAAGTACGTACAAAATAATTAGTAGCCTAGCAATATATGATTAAATCCCAAGCCTCATATTCCTAGGCAAATATTCAGAAAAGTTCCCTTGTCTTCTATTGGTTGAAAAAATGAACACATCTCTAGCTTCTCCATTATGTAGGGTTCAAGTAAAGTAAATTTTATAAGTAAATAAAAGCTTTTGAAGGCTATGTTAGCTTATGAAAAGTAAATATTTTTTGAGAGATTATGAATAACTAACATCCTCGCTCAACCAACCACTCCTCAAATAACAATATACATCTTCAAAAAATTTTATTCCAAAGGGATTCTTTCCCACAATCTTTGCTCATAGAATGACACAAATATTTAAACATTTTTAAAAAGTACTGTCAAAACACAAGTTTTGACAATAGAAGAGTAATTATATAAATTCAGTCATAACTTTTAGTAATCTGATATTTTAAAGGAATGTTCATCTTTCCCTTCAAATTTCTACCTGGAAATTTTAGGAATTTAAAATATATAAGAGCCCAGAAAAATCACCATATCTTACAGCATACCTGTGTTTTACCTTGCTGCCCATAAACAATTTTTGTTGGGATGATTTTAGCTGCTGGTTGAACTGTGGAACCTATTGCTTTTGGTTGAGTTACAATCATTTTGGTGATGGGTCTTGTAGCAGTGATGATAGCTGGCTTTGCTCCTGTTGGCACCGTCTGAATAGTCTTTTCTCCCTAAATTGAAGTCAATGATTATATAAGAGATTTGTATGCATTTAAATGATAAAAATTGTCCTTACTGAAAAATCAGAGAAAGGTTTTACCAGGATGATAGGAAAAGAACTAGAGATTATATAACAGAGTACGATGTTTCTTGGTGATCAAAAATCGTACACTTAGTTGAAATTATCTTAATAAAAGTCATCTGACCCACGTTTTATCTAAAGAAGGAATTATTTCTTGATCAGTGAATTTTTAAAAATTACCTCATGTAACAATATTTATTATACTGTCACATTCATAGAATACATATATGAAAATAGAGTCAGAAAACTCCAGAAGAATATACAGTAATCTGTTAAAAATGTTTATCTCTAAGAGTTGGGATTATAGGTCTCATCTTCCACATTTATCTTTATTTTCTAATTTATCTTAAATGAATATTTGTGTAATAAAATATTACTATGCAATATACCAGTAGCTAAATGTACACATACAAACTCCCTTAGTCCCACATACTATAAGGATATATAGCAGAATGTCTATGTGAAAAAGTATGGGCAAGAGATAAAAATCAGCACAGATTTTAACATCCTTTCTAAGGTTACATGGAAAAAAAAAAGGAAGGAAAAACTCGGAGTGCTTCTCATGTTTTACTATTAGTATATTACTAATATCACTTTAGTCTATCAACTAGATAGCTTAAGCCCATTAACTTTTCACCATTTTCTGCACTTTCACCTGCTTTATTCATCAGTACCATTTTCTGGTCATTCACGGACTCGACATTTTTTCACTTGAACTTAACAAAATTAAATTCAAATATAGGGATTTTACTAAATTATGAAAATTTTCAAAATTAAAATGGAAACGAAAGGATCTGAGAATTTTTACCTCATCAGTTTTTCTTAATTTTTAGCTATCATCATCTAAAGGTGTGGCCATCTAAACTTAGCAGCCAGTAAAAACAAAGCACCCAGGTGAGCTGGCTAAAAAGTAATCACTGTGAATTTAGAGCTAAACATGATTATAAAAATCATAAGTTTAACTATCTGCTATAATTATCTAGGGAAACTTGAGGTGTCTGCCAATTGTAGTATTACTTACTTTGACACACACATACTGTTTACAGCAGCATCTCTGGAAAGAGCTCTAGTTCATTTGCTAAGAGCCACTAGTTTGCAAGTAAGCATGCCTATTTATTAAATAGCTCAGTGGGTCCTGCCCAAGTATGATGACCCATTCAAAGGAGCCAAACAAAACCACTAGCAGGCTGTTTTTTAAAAAAGCTCTTCTGATGTGTGTTGTGGGCATGCACGGGTGAGCAAGTGGTAAGCATGTGCACCACACATGCCTGTGTGGTGAAGAAGATGGTCTTACATGCTGATCTGCTTGTTTTACTAGTATTGCCCATCAAAGTGTTGCTATCAGATATACCTAGCAGCTATGATTCACATGTGACTCTTAGATCTTTCTGACCATAAGGGTCTAGAGTACAGGGCATCCCCTCTTATATAACATGTTATATGAAATTTTAAATCACATTATAAAGAGTTCTAAAAATTTTAATTCTAATCTTTGCTTTTCTGTTGGCTTACTATGTAAATTCAGGCTAGGAATAATCTATTTTTCCCAGATGTTGAAAAAATCTAATGCTGGATTCCTACCAACATTATAAAGACTGTGATGCATAAGAAGCTTTTATGAGATCTACTTCAATGAAGTATAGCATTCTGTTTTCTTTTCTTTTTCTTTTTTTTTGAGACAAGGTCTCACTCTGTTGCTGGGCTAAAGTACAGTGGCCTAATCATAGCTCACTGTAACCTCAAACTCCTGGGCTCAAGCAATCCTTCTGCCTCAGCCATCTGAGTAGCTGGGACTACAGACACGCACCACCATGCCTGGTTAATTTTTCTATTTTTTGTAGAGATGGGGTCTTGCTATGCTGCCCAGGCTGGTCTTGAACTCCTAGCCTCAAGCAATCCTCCCACCTTGGCCTCCCAAAGTGGTAGGATTACATGTGCCCAGCCTGTGATCTACTTAAATGAAATATAGCATTCCATTTTCAAGTGGTGTCAGGCAAGCCTAAATAGTTAAGTACCAAGAATAATAACAAGAAGAAGAAAATCAATGGTTGAGGACTTCCTACGTACCAGGTATTGTTCTAAGCACTTTCAAAACAGCCACCAGTTACTGAACAACCTCACTAATAAAGATCATCATCCCCAATGCACAACGAGAAAATTAAGAATGAGAGAAGTTGAGTAAGTCATTCAAGGTCAAACAACTATAATACTGAAAGAAGAAGCCCAGGTTTGTAACTACAAACCTCTTAAGCTCTTAACAACTACCTGCCTTTGAAAGTATAGATGAATCCATTATTTATTTGATTGTTTTTTTTTTACTAGCTCAAAGAGGTAAAAAGGAAAAAAATATAAAAGTAACAAATCTCTATCAATTATGTAGTCTTAATCCCAAATATTTCCCTTTGCCCAGCTTAGGCCAAACACTAGGCCAATATCTATTTACCATAAGAATGAATAAAACTCTGCTTCAACAGAAGTCCTCCTGCAAGTTTAACAAGTAGAATTCTCTATCTGGACCAAGCTAAGCATCTAAATCGTGGTCATAAGCAACCTAAGCTATGAGCAAGTATGAGCATCATATTTTAGAAATTACTGTGAAAAATGGAATCAGTTGGTGGTGCTTTGACAGTTATTATATCACAGTAGTGGTAAATCAAGCCATTCAGGCCATTGTGGGGTTTTGAAGTCCTTATGCAAATATTTGTATAGCTGGTCTTTAAAAATCCTCAGTGGATTGCTGAGTCTGCAGTTCAAGCTCTTACTTACTCCAGCATTTAGCAATGTTGTGACAACGTTTTTGCCCGGGAGGCCTTGAATGGTCGTTCCTTTTCCTGTAGTCTTTTGCACAACAATCACATTGGGCTTGGAAGTCATTGGGATTGTAGTAATTTTGGTAGTCGTTCCTTAGAGAAGGGGGAAGAAAAGGAGGCCTGAGTTAAAGGACTAGTGATATTTGGTTATTTCTATTTAGGTTGTACACAATTAATACATGTAGTTAATGTCATCCCTAGATGACGTGAAAGCTGTCATGAGGAAGAAAATGAAGGCTTGAAATAGTAAGTTATAAGTCATCCCAGCATGAGAGAATATTAAGAATTGACTCTTAAAGTAGTCATCTTTTTAGAATCTGAGGAGCTACATACCAAACTCAGAATCTAAAAACATTGCTATCAGTGTCCACATCAATATTCCTTTTCTAACTAGTTAAATTAAAAAAATCAAATCTCTATTTGATATGTATTTGCCCCAAACTCAGTATTATATCTGTATGACTAGTGTGGTAAGAAAATTCTCCAAAAAAGAACATAAGAGGTAAATATTTATCAAAATTCACACCACACTAGACTCTAGAGAAAACTGATGAAAAGAAATAAGCCATGTATTTTTGTGTGAATAAAAAAGACAAAGTAAACACTGATACACAGACCAAGTCACAGATTCACTGTGTGCTTCTGTAATCTGCAGCACTCTGGAGAGTATAGGGGTAAAACTCATTTATATTTTCAATCATTAAGATCTACCTCATGAGGCATCCTTAGATCTGTATCTACTGATTCAGACATAACATTACCTTGTTTTCTCCCCTACATCCTGTCATAATCTGCTTCTCCTCTACCTATCAAATCTACCACCTATCAGATTTATGCTCCATATTCTCCTAATTGTCCAGGTCGGAAATCCTGGTGCAAATCTTTAATTCATTCCTGTCTTAACTCCCTGTGCTCCCCAACAAAATGAAAGCCCCTTAAGCTCCACACTGTGTCTTTGTCATGTCAATGATTCTTCGGTGCTTAGCTCAGTGGATGGTAATTACTCAATAACAGTTGTTCAAGTTTTTCAATGGATATATGAATGAACTCAATTTGTCACCAACATACATCCTCTTTCAAAATGTTATCAATGAATGACTCAACTCAAAAGTCTCATCTCCTTTCCCACACTGTATCCCTATTGCGAGTTTCTCCATCATGCAAATAGCTCTGGTGCTCCCTGTCATATCAAATATCCTAAAATAAACTAACTTTCCTAAGCCAAGAACTTGGAACATGTCAAATGGGTTTAAAACCTCCCTAATCCCTGTATCCCTAGCTCCAGCTTCCCTTCTCCTGTTTCAAAATCCTACAAAATCTGGCCTTTAATCTACCAATTCAATCTAATTAGTTTCTACTCCACAGTATACACCATAAACTCTAGTCTAACAAATAACTTCTTCATTATGGCTTCCCATTATCTACCATACAAAGTGCAAACTCTTCTGCCTAGCTTTCCAGGTTTTGTCAGACTTTAATTTTTAGGATTATCCAACATACACCTCTCCTTCAGTATGTTGGTTTCCATATCGGTCCTTGAGTATACCAGTCCCAATGCTACCTTTGCTCCTATAATTTCCTGTGCTTATGAAAAAGGCATGCCATATTCTTCTTCTACAGGCTTGTATATCATTTATCAATGACTAAGCACAGAATAAGCACTCAATAAAAACACGACTGATACATTCTTAAAAAGAAAAATTAAGTAAAAGTGTATTATTTTCCACTGGATAACCTTAATCCTTACTAGAGTTTTAGAAATAAAGCTATACCAAAAATAAGAATATTCTGTTATATGTTAATTTGGGCAATATCATTATAAAAGTATCTTTATAATATATACTTGCTGTTATCCAATGTCTCATCAGTCCAAGGTAACATACTCAGAAGTTACATTAAAAGCACTTTTATCTATGAACTAGCTTTACAACTGTTTTTCCCTTTATCTGTAGATTCTGAAGTGAGCTTTAAGAACCACAATAACCAAGCTGCCCATTATTCACTTATACCAACTACAGCTCTTAATTTACGCCAATCCTTCATATGGATTGACTATGTAGAGATCTTTTGACACTGCAGCCTCTCCAAATATTTGATTAATAAAAAGTGTTTTTAGAAAGTAAGCACTAAAAATTACCTCAACGAAATGTAAACCATGCTTTTAACTCTACACCAAAATACAAAGACCACTTTTTGACAAAACTTGCTTAGCAAGTGAATTATATCGACTAAAATATCTAATCCTTTCCATAATGGAGGTTTGTAAATTTATTAGATAGTTGCAAAACAAGTCCATAAGCGTAAGAAAATGGGGTGTAGGAGAATGTTAGAAAATAGAAGAAAAAGGAATAGAACAAGGAAAAGCAAATCTAACATCATATCAAAATAAAATACAATGTATGACTAGAATTATCAATTATGAATGCCTGAAATTACAGTGAGCATGTTTCTGTATCTCAGGAGATACCTATGTTATATTGAAGAAAGAAGTATTACTCACTACAAAAAAAAAGTCACCTTCTACGCTTTCATAGTAGTTGGTCTATAATTCTCATGTTACAACAGAATTATACAAATTCATTTGTTTAGCATTCTTCAGGACAGAGAATAAAACTCATGTACAACCCTATATATCACAGCACCTACCACAGTATCTAGCTCATAGCAAATCAGAGAATCCACCTATATAGTCTTTACTTATAAAAGTCAAGACACAATGGGTACAAATAACTACGAATCCCATTTGGTTCACAATGGGCTATAATACTGATACATTCCAGGGATTCTTATTTTTAAAAAAGATGAGGGTGAAAGTTTGGACATTACGGTAGGTAGGATTACAGAAGAACACAAATTTATTGGCTCAGATTTTACTATTCACAGATTGTTAAATCACCTGATAATTTTGATTTCTTCTGCAATGTTTTATGTTGCTTTACTCAAAGAATGGATGAATGAAAAACTATCCTTGCCTGGACACAAGAGAATTAAAATAAGGTCCTGCCATTGTCATGGTGGTCATAATGCCTTCAGAGTCAAGAGAATGAGATCACTTCTGAAGAATCCAATCTTCTGCTAAAATGGGTATGATTCTTCAATCAACCCTCAACAAAGCTCACAATAAAACCTATAGATTTGATAACCTCATACATACACATATAAATAAATATTCGACTCTGTTAAGATGGGAGTTAACTATAAAGATAATCATGGCTTCCGCTTAATTGGTTATTCAAATAAAAAGAAAAATTTGACTTTTCTAGAAAGTACTTTGGAAGCATTAACTTGCCTTCTACGATATTATACAGAGGAATTAAGAACTTTACAAAATAATTTATGTATAATAATGTTCAATACATGATTATTTATAAGGACAAAAAAAAAACACCCCACACACAAAAAACCCTATAAGCAACCTAAAACATTCAACAATAAGAAAATGGTTAAAGAATGGTACCTCATATAAGAGAATATTATGTAACCACTGGAGATGTCAAAATACATTTACTAGCATGAAAAAAAATCAATATTACATAAAAAAAGGACAAAAACTAATATTAGAACCCAATTTAAAAATATATATGTATATTTTTAAAATATACATACATACACACAAATACATTTTTACAAGTGAATACAAAAAATGAAAAGAAATATACCTAAATTTTAATACATTACTATAGATGGTAAAAATCATAGGTTTTAAATTTTCCTTGTACCTTTCTGTATTTTCCAAATTCCCCCAAGATGTGGGGGAAAGCTTTTTTTTTAAGTCTTCTATTCTCACAGATAGATGTTTGAGTATATTTTAAGAAAAGTATTTCTTTTTTGTTTGGAGGAGAGGGGACTCTAGAATCCAGCATCTATTCACGGATGAAGGTAGAAAACCATCTAAATTCATTCAACCAGGCTTATCAGTTTACTATAAATAGACAATAAGTATTAAAAAACTATTATACTAATAAACTAACCTATAATTCCAGTATCATGGACCAACAAGAATATTATGAAATAAGAAAACTGTCTTTATAAAGAGCATAGTGATGTAACATAAAGATCAGTTTATAGCAAACAGAAAGAAGTTCTTTGGAATAAAAGTGTCAAACAGTGAAGCAGAGGTAGAGACAAAATGAGCTCCATGCAATGAATAAAGTTATTTCAACTGCATGCCAAGTATATCTTATAGTACTAGAGAAGTTTAAGAACTCTTCTTATGTATATACCTATGTACTTGAAATAGCAACTAACCATGAATGGTTTTATAACTAAATACAAAGGTGGATAATATGTATATTTATATAGGATATATATCTCAGATTACATCTCTGGTTATAGGAAAATGTGCTTTTGTATTGCTCTGACAACGTACAAAGTAACTACATTATGAATAAGGTCTGAAAACAGAGGCTTCATGGTATGTAAACATTCCCTCAAGCTATATGGTACTATAAATTCATATATATAAGCAAAGAAAAATCCTTAAAGTCATAAAAAGCTACCTACCAATAAAAAACATGATCACTTTTTGACAAATATTTAATTGAGTAAGTGCTTTATACTAAAGATATTGTCAAGTAATAAATTATAATTTAAGATTTAACTGTGTTATTTAAAATATTCTCTTAAAAGCCAGAATATGATTCTTTCCCTACTGGTTTCACCCTCCTCAGTCTGGCAAACATTAGATTTTCTCACTTACACTTAAAAGTAGGGCCAAAATTAACAGCTTTAAATATAGTGCTTTATGCCAATACCATGCCCAGCTTTGGTGTATTTTTTTTTTTTTTTTTACTCCCTGAGTTATCAGCAACATCAAATTACTGCCAGGAATTTCAAACCCTTGACTTTAAAATGTTAGAACAACTCACCTGGGGCATATGACTAGTCTACAAAAATAGTAGACAGTTAAAGTCCATAAGGCTTGCTTAATCAGAGTTTATTTATATCATTATAATTAAAAATTAATAATCAATGAAAACAGATGCCATGTTAGGGTCCACAACCCAAATACTGCAGGGATTAATGAGCCAATAAAACCAGGTATGGTTCCAATATACCAATAAACAGGCAGATAGTTAGCCTTCACTATCTGAATAAAATAATTTTTAAAAAGCAAAGAGTTAACATAAATGGTGAAAAGCAAATAAAGATATTCAAGTATTTTTATTTTTAATAAGCTAAAGTGACATCAGTAATTGAAATTAGGAGATATGTTCCTCAAACATATTTAGATGAACAAATACTACCTCTTCCACTATCTAGCTTGTATGGCCTTGGACAGGTCAATTTGATCTCTCTAAACTCAAATCTGTCTTCATTTGTAAATTTGGCACAATGCCAACCACCTCAGAGTTGTTATGGGGTCTGAATGGATTGATAAATGAGAGAATACTTTGCAAATGAAAAATCTCTATGCAAATATAAACCATAATTTTTCCATTCTGATTAAAAGCAACTAAATGGTCTTTCTGTTTTAGAACTATCAAAGCTTGATATGTGAATATTTAATATTAAAACTAAATACTATACTTAATACTAAATATAAGGACTAAAAATAAAGCTTTAGGTTTCTAAGCAGAAAACTGAGATCAAACAGAATCCTTCAATAGTGAAATATGTTTTTTTCTCTCACTGAAGGCCAGAGATATACCTACCAGACACTATATTACTGCTAATTATCTTGCCCCCCAAGGTAGCTAATGATTTGGGTACTACTGTAATGATGCTACCACTGGTAGTTTTCACATAGGTTGCAGCTCCAGGGGTTGCAGCCATCCGACCTATGGATGGGCTCACTGTTGGCCGGGTATAGGTTGCTTGTGTGCCTACAAAAAGGGAAAAGCCAAAAGAAAAACTTGTCATTACTTACAGAAGAATGATAATTTATACAGTTTAAGTACAATTTAATATAATCTACATTACTTTAACTTGAAAATGAAATTTCCAGGTATCAAGACATTAATTTATATTTTTACAGCCAGTTTTCAACGCACACAGCAAGAAGTACTATAGTCAAGTGAATTTAAATTATTTTTACACATAAAATTTTGTGATGTGTTGCATCAAATTACTAACCCAAGAAAAAGTAGAGCTAACTCTATTCCCTTCTTCCACTACCCTTCTTCCACTAGTTTTATGCCAAAAGAAACTTAAATTTAATCATCTTTCCTGCCAGAGCGTTCTAGATATTT
This sequence comes from Lemur catta, assembly GCF_020740605.2. Lineage (NCBI taxonomy): Eukaryota > Metazoa > Chordata > Mammalia > Primates > Lemuridae > Lemur > Lemur catta. The sequence goes on from NC_059134.1 coordinate 56,385,969, forward strand.
GTTATAGATTTAAAGGTCTCTGCATCTGTTTTATGCTGTCTCAGTGCCAAACCCAATGTCAGCACTCAGCAAATAAGGCAGTATTGTTTGCTTAAAATTTTATAAACGTTTACTGTTTTGTACTTTGCTACTCTCTAAATATATTTCCATCTTTTAAAGAGTTATTCCATCATTTTAGTAGAGATTAAAGTTGAAGCTGCCAAGAGTTGCCAGGAATATTTCTCTTCAGCCTAAAATGTTCTCTAATTACATATTTCCTCAACTTTAACTGACCTGCTTAGGATATTTTTCTTCATGTCACTCAAAAGATTTTACACCTTTTCCCACTATTTCTAAGACTTTTCTCTTTTCCCAAACAGGAATTAAAAACTAACTAGAAGAGTCTATTGTTGTTTCTTATAAATCCAGTAACTCAGAAAGACTATTCTTAAATTGAGAATTAATAGCCTTGGGGAGAATGACAAAAATGACTAAGCTAACACCTACTTCTATCAAATATAATTTTTCATAATAATTAAATTCAGAGGCCACTGTGATAGCCATTTGCAACAACCCCCCCAATGCTTTTATCAAGTTATTTATCATTTAAAAATACAACCACTATTTTTAAAAGGGAAGAGGAAAAGACCATTAAGTAGAATTAGTTTAAATTGGTTACAAGGATAGATCTGAGTCAGAAAATCTAGCGCAAAGTAAATAGCTACATGGATTTATAGTTCGAATCTGCTGAATTATAACTGAAAAAAATTTCATATTAAGCTTTTGTCTTAAAACCACTTATTCTAGACACATTACTTTCCACTGCCTTTATATATATATGAGGAATCATATATCTGTTACACTACTGTCTGTGCCAAATGGAGAAATGATTGGGGGAAACACTATAAATTTAATACAATAATAACAGTGTTTAGCACATGTTTCACATACAGAAAGTAGAATATGGTTGCTAGGGGATACGGGAAGTGGGGAAATGAAGAGTTATTGTTTAATGGGTACAGAGTTTCAATTTGGGAAGATGAGAAAGTTCTGGATGGTACTGATGGTTGTGCAACAATGTGAATGTACTTAATGCCAATGAACTGTACACTTGAAAATGGTAAATTTCATGTTATGCATATTTTACCCCTCCTCAAAAAAAAAGAAAGCACAGGTTTTGGAGTCAAACAGATTTGATAAGTTCAAACACCAGTTCTGCCTCTTTTTGACTATGTGACCTTGGGCAAGTTGCTTAATGCCAAGTCACTGAAAATGGAGATAATAAAACCTAAAGGAGATTAAACCCAATGTTTGTACAGACCTTTACATACTGGTCAATAAATGACAGCTAATAAACTTGAGACAGGTATCATTTTACATTATTTAAATTCTGTCATCCAAATACCAGCCCTCATTTTTGGGGGGTGGGAGGGCATGGGCAATATACATAACCTAAACTTTTGTACCCCCATAATAAGCTGAAATAAAAATAAATAAATAAATAAATACCAGCCCTCAAAAAGTTTGGTTAAGAGTTACACACATTTAAAGTAATAGTAATGGCTAATTCTAATATTAATAGCTATTGAGCACTATGCTGGGGACTTTTTACATACCTGATTTCATTTAATACTTATGGCACAGGTATTATTATCCCAATTAAATAGACGAGGAAAAAGATTTAGAGAGATTAAGTAACCTGTTCAAGGTCACAAAGGGTGGTACTATTTAAAAAATATTACACACCGTCACTTCCTCCAGCATAGGCTGATTGCTCTCCTATCTAGGTACAATGGCATCCTGTGCTTCCCTCAGTCTCATAGTAATGCTTACTATACTGCAATGTAATAAAGACTCTCAATCTCATCAGAGTGAGATCCTTGGGGGTTGGGTCTATTTTTATTCATTCAACGAATTCCAAGTGAGTACCTACTTACAGACCAGCTCTACATATATATAGCAAATAAAATGAAAACAGTCCCTTACCCTCATAGAACTTATCATCTAGTAAGGAGAAGAACATTAAACAAATCAACAAACAACTAGCTAAGTAACTAGAAATTGTATTAAGTGCTATAAAGGAAAAGAACAGAAAGCTAATTTCAGGGCAGTGGGGGCACAAAAGTCAAGAAAGCCCTCTTTGAAGCATTGTCTAATTAATCTCTATATCCCCAGTATCAAGCCTACTGCTGGTACAGAGAAATTGTTTGATGAATATATGAAAAATGAATGAACCAATGCTCAAGGGAACTTACCAGTAGGAGTGGTTACCAGTTTAGTTGTCATAATTGCACCATTACTGCTAACCACCATAATAGGGGAATTGCTACTGGTGGGTAGAGTTGCTGCCACTGGTTTGGGTAGGATTTTACTTGGCTGAACCTGTTGTGTGATGATTTTAACACCTTTCAAAGAAAAAAGATAGATCTCAGTTCAAATTATTTTTAAAAACATGTCCCTTATATCAACCCAAGAGGGCAGCAGTCACACACATTTGCTCAGTCTTGCCTATAGAGAAGCTTTTTTCATAGCTTCTCTATAGCTATGAAACTCTATAAACTTTAATTCTTCAAATTCCTGTCTTTCCTAATTTTTTTCATTTCAGGAATGCAACTAAAACATTACATTAACAGAGTTCTTAAAGAAAAACAAATCTTTTCTTTTGTCTATATAAGAGCTTTCAAACCAAAGTTATCCATTGGCCTTGTATTTTTACAAGCAAATAAATACAAATATTTAGGATGAAAGGACTAGCATAAGAATTCAAAAACAAAAGTTAATGTAGCTTTTATGTATTCCCAACTCCACCAAAGATTTTTCACAACTCCTTAAATGTATATAAAATCTGCTAAAAACTATTAAAGACCAAGAACATTTTTTGTTTGAATTATTAAATTGCCTTCTTTTAAAAGTACTTTTAATAGCTCACTTTGACAAATACAGAATACATAAAAAGATACATTATTATTGCACCTACACAAAATATGCATGTGGACAAGAACTTGAGGGCAATATGTAAAAATAAAATAAAAATGTTAGGGCAGTGATGTTATGATGTTTTTTAATTTTCAAAATTTTTATTTAAAATGCCATAATTATTACATTGACTATCCAAATGTAAATATTCCATTAACAGAAATTTCTTATGCTAACTACAAATTTAAGTTCTAATATTAATAATTGCTAACTAAGGAAGGAAATTTTTGGTAACACTTTTCCCCCACTACTTTCTTCAGTGAAATAATTCATGAGAATTATTTCAAACTGTATTGCTATAGACAACTAAGAATTATACTACTTTTTAGATGGTGATGTAGATTAAGACATTAGCAACCAAATAGAGTACTTATTTAATAGCTTTAAATAATTTGAAACTTCTGTTGCCAACAAAGAAGTTAAAATTATGACATCCAGGTGTAATTAGACAAGTTGCATAATCACTATGACTCAGTTTTCTTAACCATAAAATAAAGATACTATTAGTATATACCTCATAGGGCTGTCATGAAGATTAAATAAATCAAAACTGTAAAGTGTCTAATGTATAGTAAGAATTCAATATATAATTATTTTGGAAGTTTGGAAATTCTGATTATAATAAACAGTGAGGTTGTAGGGGATAAAATGAGTTTTAGTATTATTTCATGAACAAATCACAATAATGCTTAAAGCACATATAAAAAGAAGCCCCTAAAGAAATAACCACAGACATAGAAAAAAATTAAGAGAATCAGAAGACTACCCTGCTCAATTATATACAAATAAGTTTAAAATGTGGAATAGGTAATTTTCTAGGAAAATAGTATTTATCAATATTGACCCCAGAGAAGAGAGAAAATGTAAAACAGACAAATTTCCATAGGAAAAAAATGTTATGAGCTCTACCTCTTTGGCAAAAAGTTGCAGGCCCAGATACTTGCACCTGAGAATTCTATAGTCCTTTAAAAAGAAGATAATTTTAATGTACTTAAAACCACTCCAGAGATTGATTGCTGGCATGGCAGCATGAGGAGCTCTGCTACCCCCTAACCCAGTGACACTGGTGAAAATTATAAAACAACAACCATTGAAAGGCTCTGGAAATGGTTCTAAAGGCAAAGAGCAAATGAAACATCTACTTAAGAAAATCTACAAAAATTCAGTAAGAAAGGCAAGATTTGTGATATTTAAACCAAAACTGTTTCCTCTTTCCCCCTACCAGCTCAGCAAGAGGGAGGCTTCATTCCAGATGGCTTCCATCAAGAACACAGGATTCCTTTTCTCCCCTCCAGCTCCCAGTTGAAGGGCTTTCTTCCCAGGAGAAACAAGACTTCAGATTATCTCATCCTGCCTCCAAATATCTGTTGCTAAGGCTAAATTCCTATCAAGTACAGTAGAGAGGTGGGAGCTCCCTTATTCTGCCCAGCCTCCAACTTGTAGACAAAGGCTCTACCTTGGGCACAGCACCACTGAGAATACTGGAATACTGACTACTCTTTCCCTGGCTGGTGAGGTGGTAGTTCCACCACCAGGAAAGGCAAGAAGAGAGGAACTTAGGTTGCTGCCCAAACCCTCACCCCTACCTGCACTGAGTACTCAGTGCCTCAAGCAAGGATGTCACATAGAGATAAGTTTGCCACTGAGCCCATCCCCAGTTCCAGAGCCCTGGCTCAGAGTCTTTGCCTGAGAATATAAACAGGTCATAAAACAGACAGCTTTTAATCTCTTCCCAAAGGACATGACTTCATAGAGCATGGAGACATTCAAGCCTAAGGGCATTCTCAAGAACACGATGGAAGATGTAGTGACAGGTAATTGGAAGGAGATTCATAAATGTAATGAAGATGCAGTGTAGACTATAGGCAGATAGTTTATAGGAAAGAAGCAGAGAATAAGAAAGCTGGAAGGAGCCTTCCTGGGGTCAAAACAAATATCAGAAATGACCTCCAGAAATTACTCCTTCAAGGGACCCAAAATTTGGACAAGTTTGTAGAGTAATTTATGTTCCAGGGCATTGCTAAAAACAATAGAGTGGAATTTAACAGCTGGGTGTGGTCAAGAAAAGAGAGGAAGAAAGCCATACCAATACCCCTGTCATCCCAAAATGACTGTGGGCATATCCAGAGCTGTGGAGTAATAGCAGATGTTTAACGGAGTGGAGGGGGGCAGCGGAGGCGGGGAGAGTAGAGATGAAGCATGGGATAGAGAAGGAATAAAAGACTTCACGAAAATAATTGATCCAGCCACTAAACAAATAACCAAACAAATAATAACAAATTCTTAGGGAAAAGACAAGTACCCAGCTACTATACAGTCATCCCTCAGTATTTGGGAGTGGGGGAGGGGGGGGTTGTTCCAGGACCCCTGTAGATACCCAAATCTGCAGATGCTGAAGTCCCTTATATAAAACAGCATATTTGCATACGACCACACATATCCTCCCATATACTTTACATCATCTCTTGATTACTTATAATACCTAACACAATGTAAATGTTATACAAATAGTTGTTATACTGTATTGTTTTATTTATTTATATTATTTTTTTACAGCTGTATTATTCTTTTAAAGATTTTTGATCCATAGGCATCTGCAGATATGGAACCCAAGGATACAGAAGGCCAACTGTAATTGTATAGCATCTAAAAGGTCCAATTTCTCACAAAAATATAAGGAGATATGTAAAGAAAGAGGAAAATATGGCCTATCTGTGAGAGCAGCCAAATGTCAGATTTAACACAAAAAGACTTCGAAGTAGCCATTATAAGTATATTCACAGAACTAAAGAAAAGCATGATTACAGGAATAAAGGAATATATGATAACAATGTAATATCAATTAAGAATATTAATAAAAAGATACAAATTATTTAAAAGGAACCAAATAGAAAATCTGATGGTTAAAAGTACAACTGAAATTTTTTCCCTTATCCAAATTTAAAAATTCACTAGAGGGGCTCAAATATAGATTTGAACTGGCAGAAGAAAGAATTAGCAAAGCTGAAAATAGATCAATAAAGATTATGCAAGCTGAAGAACAAAGAGAAAAAAAAACAAAGAAAAATGAACAAAAGCCTCAGAGAAATGTGGGACCACATTAAGCACACCAACATATATGTAATAGAAGTACCAAAGGAAGGAGCAGAAAGAAAAGAAGAGATATTTGAAGAAATAATGGCTGAAAACTTTCCAAATTTATTGAAAAAACAATAATGTATACATCCAGGAAGCTCAAAAACCTGCAAATAGAATAAAAAACAAGAAGATATAGACACATCTCAGTAAAAATGCTGAAATCTCCCAGCTAATTGGGAGGCTGAGGCAGGAGGATCACTTGAGTCCAGGAGTTTGACACCAGCCTAGGCAATATAGTAAGACCCTGTCACAATCAATCAATTGATAAATAAATAAATAAATCTTGTAAGCAGCAAGAAAAAAACAACTGACCAATTATAAGGGAACTGCAATAAGGTTAACTTCTCAGTGGAAAGAATGAGGCCAGCAGGCAGCAGAATAACATATTCAAAGTGCTCAAGGGAAAAAAAATCAGCCAAGAATCCTGCATCCAGCAAAGCTATCTTTCAAAAATGAAAGCAAATTAAAGACTTATGATGATATGCAAAAACTAAGAGGATGTGTTGCTGTTAGTAGACCCTTCTTACAAGAGACACTACAAGAAGTTCTATGAATAGAAGGAACAAGAAATAAGACAATGATGCCTGCTCTTTCCACTTCTATTCAATATTGTAACAGAGGTTCTAGTGAGGGAAATTAGGCAAGAAAAAGAAATAAAAAGCAACCAAACTGAAACAGAAGAAACTATCTCTATTTGGAGATCACATGATTCCTAATATAGAAAAACCTAAGGAATTCACTAAAAAACTATTAGAATTAATAAATGAGTTTGGCAACACTGTAGAATACAAAGTCAACACACAAGAATCTATACATTAGCAATCAACAATCCAAAAAATTAACTATTCTATTTATAATAGTACCAAAAGAATAAAATATTAAGAATAAATTTAACAAAAGAAGTACAAAATGTATATTCTGAAAACTACAAAACATTGAAAGAAATTAAAGAAGCTCTAAATAAATGGGAAAACGTAATATGTTCACAGATAAGAGGATCAAACATTGTTAAGATGACAATATTCCTCAAATTAATCTACAGATTCAATGTAATCTCAAAGTCTCAGCTGACTTCTTTGTAGAAATTGACTAATTCCAAAATCATATGGCATTTCAACAGACTCAGAATAGCCAAAACAATCTTTGAAAAAAGAAGAAAACAGGATGACTCACACTTCCTAATTTCAAAATTTACTATTATACGAACCAATGGTAATCAAAAGTATGGCACTGGTATAGGGACAGACATATAGATCAATGGAATAGAATTGAAAGTCCAGAAATAAACCCTATAGTCAACTGATTTTCAACACAGCTGCCAAGATCATTCAATAGAGAAAAAAATAGATTTTTCATCAAATTCTGTTGGGACAACAGGATAGGCATGGGCAAAAAAGAATGAAGTGGATCCCTTACATCACACTATATGCAAAATTAACCCAAAATGAATCAAACATTTACATTTAGAGGTAAACCTATCAAACTATTAGAAAAAAACAGGGGTACATCTTTATGATCTTGGATTTGGCAAAGGATTCTTACACATAACAATAAAACATGAACAAGAGAATAGTATAGATAACTTGGATGTCATCAAAATTTAAAATTTTTGTGTTTCAAAAGATACCATTCAAGAAAGTAAAAAGAGAACACAGAGAATGAGAAATAGTATTTGCAAGCTGCATATCTGATAAAGGTTTAATATCAAATATATATAAACTCTTACAACTCAATGATAAAAAGACAAATAACACAATTGGAAAATGGGCAAAGGATATGAATAGACATTTCTTCAAGGAAAATACATACAAGATACAATCAGCATATGAAAAGATGCCAAACGTCATTAGTCACCAGATAAGTGCAAATTAAAACCATAATGAAATACCAATTCTAACCTGGCTAGAATCAAAAGTAAGAGAATAATAAGCATTGACAAGGACATAAAGAAACTAGGGCCGGTTGCAGTGGCTTATGCCTGTAATCCTAGCACTCTAGGAGGTCGAGGCTGAAGGATTGCTAGAGGACAGAAGTTCAAGACCATCCTGAGCAAGAGTGAGACCCTGTCTCTACAAAAAACAGAAAAAATTAGACGTAGTGGCATGTGTCTGTAGTCCTAGCTACTAGGGAGACTGAGGCAGGAGGATCGCTTGAGCCCAGGAATTTGAGGTTGCAGTGAGCTATGACAATGCCACTGAACTGAAGACTAAATATCAAAATATTGCACACAAATGTTTTTAGGAGCATTATTCTAATAGTCAATAGGCAGAAAAAATCCAAATGTATGTCAATGAATAAATAAACAAAATGTGAAATATTATTTGACCATAAAAAGGAATGAAGTACTAATACATGCTACAACGTGAATGAACCTTGAAAATATTACATTAAGTGAAAGAAGCCAGTCACAAAAGACCACATATTATATGAGTCTTTTCATGTCAAAATCCAGACCAGAGTAGAAATCTATAGACAGAAAGTAATCAGTGGCTGCTTAGGGATGGGAGGGAAGGGGGGCAAATAGGTGGGTCCAGAGAGTAAGAGGTAAGAGCTAAAGAATATAGGGGGTTTTTTTAAGCGATGAAAATGTTCTAAAATCAAACGTAATGATGGCTGCACATATCTGTGAATATATTAATTAACACTGAATTGTACACTTTAAATGGTTTCATTGAATGTTTTGTGAATTATATCTCAATAAAGCTGTATTTAAAAAATTCCAGAGCACTAAAAAAGAAAAATTTCAAAATTCTTTCTTGGAAGCACACATGATACTCAAATGAAAAACTGATAAAGACTGCACACAAAAAAGTAAACTACAGACCCATGTCACATATGACTATCAATATATTGTATTATCTACACTTCATATCAGGATAAAGTCAAAAAAATTTAAATATGAAAAATGTAAACTGTGATGGAAAATGTGTGGTAGCACTAAAGACCACAATGATTAAATTCAACTACACAAAAACAAAAAATGTTTTGCACAGAAGTCTCCATACATAAAGTCAAAAGATACACAAATAAACTTGGAGAAAAGTATCTACAAATCATGAAACATACAGTGCCAATTATTCTGATATATAAAGAATTCGCAAAAACTGATCAAAACACAACAGCATGGACAATGGATACAAACAGTACACAAAAAAAGGAATTACAAGGACCACTAAAACATATGAATAGTTGTTCAAACTCACTCTCTAAGAAAAATGAAAAATAAAAGAATACTGAGATAACATTTCCCCCTCATGAGATTGGCAAAAATCCAACTGTTTGAATATATACTAGTGGGAAAGGGGCACTATGAGCAAACTGCGATTCATATACATTACTGGTTGGAGTACAAATTGAAAATTGCTACAGACAAAAATCTGGCAATATGTATAAATATTTACAATTATTTTATCTTTTGACACAGCAATCACACCTATGGAAATTTATCCTGCAGATATACTTACAGACATGCAAAATCACGATATATAGGCTTGTTCACTAAAGTTTTATTTGAATTTTTAAAAAAACCAAATGATTGGAAACAACCTTTCAGGAGATTAGTTACATAAATTATGGCACAGACATATCTTAGAGATATTGCAGGTTCAATTCCAGACAATTGCAAAAAGCAAATATCACAATAAAGCAAGTCACATGAAATTTTTGGTTTCCCAGGACATATAAAAATTATGTTTATATAATATTGTAGTCTATTAAGTGTGCAATAGAATTATGTCCAAAAAAACCAATGTATATATCTTAATTAAAAAATACATTATTGCTTAAAAAAGGCTAACAATCATCTCAGCCTTCAGCGAGTCGTAATGTTCTCACTGATGGAGGGTTTTGTCTTCGTATTGATGGCTGCTGACTGACCAGGTGGTGGTTGCTGAAGGCTGGAGTAGCTGTGGCAATTTCTTAAAATAAGACAATCATAAAGTTGGCATCAATCAAATCTTTCTGTCACGAAAGAGTTCTCTGTGGCATGCGATGCTATCTGACAGCATTTTACCCATAGTAGAACTTCTTTTAAAATTGGAGTCAATCCTCTCAAACCCTGCCACTGCTTTATCAACTAAGTTTATGGAATATTTTAAAACCTTTGCTGTCATTTCAACAATATTCATAGCATCTTCACCAAGAGTAGATTCCATCTCAAGAAACCACTTTTTTGCTCATCCATAGAAGCAACTCCTCATCTGTTAAAGTTTTAACACGAGATAGTTATTTTCTCCACTGAAGTCTTGAACCCCTACAAAGTCATCCATGAGGGTTGGAATCAACTTCTTCCAAACTCCTGTTAATGTTGATATTTTGACTTCCTCCCATGAATCACAAATGTTCTCAGTGGCATCTGGAATGGTGAATCCTTTCAAGAAGGTTTTCAATGGACTTTGCCCAGATCCATAGGAGGAATCACTATCTATGGTACACACAGCCTTACAAAAAGTATTTCTTAAATAATAAGATTTAAAAGTTGAAATTAGTCCTTGTTCTATGGGCTGCAGAATGGATATTGTTTTAACAAGCATGAAAACATTAATCTCCTTAAACCTCTCCATTAGAGCTACTGCTCTAATGGATGCATTGTCAATAAGCAGTAATATTTTGAACGAAATCTTTTTTTCTGAGCAGTAGGTCTCAACAGTGGGCTTAAAATATTCAGTGAAACACGCTGTAAAATGACATCCTGTCATCCAGGCTTTGTTGTTCCACTGATAGAGCACAGGCGGAGTAGATAAAGCATAGTTCTTAAGGGACCTAGGATTTTCAGAATGGTCAATGAGCACTGGCTTCAACTTAAAGTCACCAGCTGCCTTAGTCCCTAATAAAGAGAGTCAGTCTGTCCTTTGAAGCCAGGCATTGACTATGAAAGTTCTAGATGGCATCTTCTTCCAATAGAAGGCTGTTTGGTCTACATGGAAAATCTGCTGTTTGTTGTAGTCACCTTCATCAATGATCTTATCTAGATCTTCTGGATAACTTGCTGCAGCTTCTCCATCAGCACTTGCTGCTTTACCTTGCACTTTTGTGTTATAGAGATGGCTTCTTTCCTTAAACCTCATGAACCAACGTCTGCTACCTTTCAACTTTTCTTCTGTAGCTTCCTCACCTTCATAGAATTGCAGAGTTAGGGCCTTGCTTTGGATTAGGCTTTAGCTTAAGGTATGTTGTGGCTGGTTTGATCTTCTATTCAGATCACTAAAACTTGCAATAAGGCTGTTTCATTTTCTTAGCATTTGCATGTTCACTGAAGTAGCACTTTTAACTTCCTTCAGAATCTTTTCCTTTGCATTCACAACTTGGCTAACAGTTTGCTGCAAGAAGCCTAGCTTTCAGTCTATTTCAGCTTTCAACACGCCTTCCTTAATAAGCTTAATCATTTCTAACTTTTAAGTGAGAGACAAGTAATTCTTCCTTTCACTTGAACACTTAGAGGCCACTACAGGGTTATTAACTGGCCTAATTTCAATACTGCTGTGTCTCAGGGAAGAGGGAGGCCCAAAGAGAGGGAGAGAGACATATAAATTTGCCACCTTATGTGGGCGTGGCCGATGGCAGCCAAAAATAGTCATAATAGTAACATCAAAGATCACTAATCACAGGTCCTCACAACAGATATAAAAATAATAAAAAAGTTTGGAATACTGCAAGAATTACCAAAATGTGACACAGAGATACAAAGTGTGTACATGCTGTTGGAAAAGTGGTGCAGATAGTGGTGCTCAACACAGGGTTGCCACAATCTTCAATTTGCAAAAAACACAGTATCTGCAAGGCACAGTAAAGCAAAGCACAATAAAACAAAATGCAATAAAACAAGGTATGTCTACATATTCATTGTAGAATGAAGAGGCCATTTCACTTACTGACTGTATTAGAAAGATCTCTAAGATATATTGTTAAGAGGGCACGGGGGAGCAAGGTCCAGGTATTACATTCTGCTTGTATATAAAAGGAAGGGAAGTATTAAGAATCTTTCTTTCTGAACTCCTGGCCTTAAAGGATGCTCCCACCTTGGCCTCCAAAAGTGCGAGGATTACAGATGTGAACCACTAAACTGGGCCAAGAATCCATATTTAAATTTGCTTATATATGTAGAAATATCTACATATATTTCTATATATAAAATATATAAGAAACTAAGATTTTTTTTAAATGGTGAGGGAGAACTACACAGATAAAGGACAAAGAAGACAAGTTATTCACTGTTCAACATTTTACATTTTTCAGTTTTTGATAAATATATTTTCTATTCAAAAACTAAAATAAAATCCAATAATTGGGCCAGGCACAGTGGCTCATGCCTGTAATCCTAGCACTCTGGGAGGCTGAGACAGGAGTATTGCTCGAGGTCAGGAGTTCGAGACCAGCCTGAGCAAGAGCGAGACCCCGTCTCTACTAAAAATAGAAAGAAATTATTTGGATAGCTAAAAAAATATATATAGAAAAATTAGCCGGGCATGGTGGCGCATGCCTGTAGTCCCAGCTACTCGGGAGGCTGAGGCAGAAGGATTGCTTAAGCCCAGGAGTTTGAGGTTGCTGTGAGCTAGGCTGACGCCACGGCACTGTAGCCCGGGCAACAGAGTGAGACTCTGTCTCAAAAAAAAAAAAAAAAAAAAAAAAAAAAAAACCTAATAATTGACTCACATATAAAAATGCAACCAATACAGACCTTAGAAACTGGAACCTTGCAGAAACAATGTATTATACATTAACCAACATTAGGTACACTAAAAGCTCCCCTTTTTATTAGAAAAGTAAAATTATTTCAAATATAGAGTAATATGTGGTGAAACAGTCAGCTGTGATAAGTAACAGATATATATATTGTAATACCATAAGCGAACACTTAAAAAACCAGAATATACTTAAAAATAATATAAATAAATCAATATGGAATCCTAAAAATTTTTCAAGTATACCATACGTAGGCAAGAAAAGAGAAACAGAGGAATAAGAAATGGAAGAGAAAAACAGAAAACAAATAATAAAACAGCACACTTAAGCCCTACCATAGCAATAATTACCTTAAATGTAAGTGATCTAAATATATTATTTAAAGGATAAAAACTGGCAATGTGAATACGAAGACACAACCACACTATATGCTGTGCACAAAAAACTCACTTCAAATACAATAACATAAGTAGTAAAAGGATGGGAAAAGATATACTATGTGAACATGAATCAAAAGAAAACAGGAGTGGACATATTAATTACAGACAAAATAGACTTTAGAAAGCAACAGAAAACTCACTGCATCCAATCAAATTGATACCTAGCACAATTGAAATCACTTTAGTTCTCTAACATGGACTAAAATATACTAATGTAGGCTAGTTATCACAGTTACCACCATTTAGTTTATATAGCAAACTTTCCAAATTGAAATTGGAATTAAATTTTAAGAGTAGAAATAAAGTATCAGCCTTTATATTAATAAAAAAAGAAGTGAAATGACAGAGTATGTTCTCAGACCATAATGGACTCAAACTAGAAATCAATAGCAAAAAAGATCACAGAAAAATCTCCAAACTTGGAAATTAAACATAATTCTAAATAATCCATGGGTCAAAGAACTCTCAAAGGAAATTTAAAAACACACTAAAGTGAATGAAAATGAAAATACAACATATTAAAATATGTGGGATGCAGCAAAAGCAGTGCTGAGAGAAATGCATCACAAAGGTATTTATATAGACGCAGATGTAAATGCTAACAATGTGCTTGGAAAAGAGAAAATGTCTTAAATCAATAATAATCTAAGTTCCAACCTCAAGAAATTAGAAGGGCAAAATAAACCCAAAGAAAGCCAGAAGGAAGAAAATAATAAAGATAAGGAAATTGAAAATGGAAAAATGATAAGATCAATGAAACAAAAATCTAGTTCTTAAAAAAAATTAATGAAAAAAAAATTAATGAAATCGACAAACCTTTAGCAAATCTGACCAAATAAAGGGGTCGGGGGGAGAAGATACAAACCATCAGTATTAAAAATGAAACAGGGGACATTAATATAGATCCTGTAGCCATTAAATGAATAATAAGGAACTACTACAAATTTACTCATAAACTTGGCAACTTAGAAGAAATGGACCAATTCCTTAACCCACAAAACTAACAAAACTCAACCAAGATGAAATAGAAAATCTGAATAATTCCATAACCATTAAAGAAACTGAATTCATAAATTAAAAGCTTTCAAAAAAAAAATTTTCCTGGCCCAGATGGTTTCATTAGAGAATTCTACTAAACATTTAAAGAATTAACACTCATCTTACAACAATCTATTCCAAAAGAACAGAAAAGGAACACTTCTGAACTCATTTTCTAAAGCCAGTATTATTATGATACTAAAACCAGACAAAGACAGCACAAAATAAGAAAACTACAGACCAAAATCTCTCATGCAAGGAGACACAAATTGAACCCAGCAATGTATTTAAAAAATTATACACCGTGAGCAAGTAGAATTGACTTCATATATGCAAGGCTGGTTCAGCAGAAAAATCAATCAATATAATCTAGCATATCAACAGACTAAGAAAAAACACAACATCTTATTAATTGAACAGAAAAAGCATTTTACAAAATCTAACACTCATTCATAATACAAACTCCCAGAAAACTAGGAATGGAAGGGCACTTCCTCAACATTATAAAAAGCATCCACAAAAAACCTACAACTGGCTTTATACTTAATGGTGAAGGACTGAATGCTTTCTCAAGATCAGGAACAAGGCAAGGATGTCCACTCTCCTCACTCTTATTCATTCAACACAGTATTGGAAGTTCTAGTCAGTATAGTAAGACAAGAAAAAGAAATAAAAGACATATTGATTGGGAATGAAGAAGTAAAACTCTCCCCTTTTACAGGTAACATAATTCTGTACATAGAAAATCCCAAGAAATCTACATATAAATACTCTCAGAACTAGTAAGTGAGTTCAGCAAGGTCACAGGGTACAAGATCAACACCATATTTATATACTAACAAGAAACATATGGAAATTGAAATTAAAATCATAATACCATTTATAATCACTCCAAGAAAATGCAACACCACTTAGGTATAAATCTAACAAAACACGAACAGGATCTTTATGCTGAAAAGTGTAAAACATTGATAAAAGAAGTCAAAGAAGACCTAAATAAATGGAGAGACATATGGTGTTCATGGACTGGAAGATTCAGAGAACTGGTGATTGGGGAAGAATTAACACATCTTGTAAACATTTTCCAGTTACCTGACTCTTGTTTGATCTGGATAGTAGGTTTGATACCAGATGGCAAAGGAGACTGCTGAGGCTGTTGCTGATGGGATACTGCAGAAGGTTGGGGCACTTGTTGCTGTGTCTGCTGTTGCACTTGATGTAACTGCTGCTTAGGAGATTGTTGATGCTGTTTAGGAAACTGTGCAAGAATCTGAGTTGGGGTACCCACTAAGTTTTTGGGAGAAGGAAGTCTGGTTGATGCCATTTTGATTGCTGATGTAGACACACCTGCACAAGAGTAAGGGAAAAAAGAATTTGAAAGGCAAGCATAATTAAAGTTACTTCTGGTTATTATAGTAGATAACAGTTTAAAGACAAAATCAATAAAAACTATGATTTATTGAGCACCTAGAGTCAGATAAAATGTGCGATTCTTTACGTATTTGATATCTAGTCTGCAGACTCTGCAAGGGAGGCATCATTGCTCTCAGATTCAAAAAATGAAGTGATTTTCCCTCAGTGAAGAGTTAGAATGAAAGAAACAAAATATCACACAGGATGTTCCCTGACCTGTTTCTCAACAGATTTTTTAGAAAATGTAGGTTCTCAATGTGAATAATATAAGAATAAAGCACATCTATTAATTTTTGAATCTTATTTATAAGTAATACATTTTTCAAATATTACTTTTCAGATTCTAATCAGTCAATTTAAACATGACAACAGATAAAGTAACTCAAACATTCATCTTTTGAACTATTTAGCAAGGTAAAATAGTTTGTCTATATCTCATTTCTAATAATCTATAAGATAAAGTCATTTCCTAAAAAATTCTAACTGGTTCAGTAAATAATCATGTAAAAAATTTCTATATCTAAGATACAGCAAAAAAAATCTGATAAGGTCCTTTCCAGTGCAATGCTAATATTAGCAAGCATATATAGATAAGAAGTACTAGTAACTTTCACTAAAGATGTATGAGTTTGAGAAATTCTTTCTTCTCTCAGATTTTTCATCTATAATTTTTTTTTATAATTAATCAACTACCCAACAGGACTATTATCTGTCAATGAGTTAATAAATTAATATTCCTAACAGAGAGAACCTGGAATATAACTCATCATATTTACTTTTTAAGCACTGCTGAAACAATAAAAAAAATTAATAGCCTAATTCTCAAGTACTTAGGATGTTTTTTTCACACCTTCCTCCACCAAATCCTCACCATGACAAACACTCACTGTATTACAGAAAAATTTTAAATACAAATATCACATTCTTATGTCTCTAGAGAATGATAAAAATAGAGAAGGATAAACTTTGAGAATACATTCTGATTCTCTAAGGCCTCAGCTTCCTCATTTGTTGAATTTTTCTTTTGCCCGCTAAAAGTTGTAATGTGGATCAAGTAAGAGCACAGATTGAGGAACACTTTGAGGAGACAAAAAGTGTAGTCACAATCACCTGTAGGGCTTACTCACATTACTTACATAGTTCCCCACCTCCCCCACCCCAACCCCTCCCTGAATACCAGTGCAGCAGGGAGCCATTTTGGTGCTATATATGTTCTGTATTGCTTAGTCTTGCTGAACTGAACTATCTCTGGAGCCCCTTTCAGAGCTAACATTTTATGATTCAATGAGTATAAAGTGTTATACAAGTGAAAGATATTATTTTTAAACCATTTAAAAGCTTTAACCCTTATATTGTACTCATAATGTATGGTCTTATATTAATTGAAGCTAACTGTACATATGGGTAACTCTCTAACTCAACTATGATCTCCATATACTTTTGTATAGGAAAAATATCTGACGTAAAAGCATACAAGGTTCCTTTAGAATCAGATAATTGTAGTTAAGCCATACCTTCAATACATAAACACATAATAGCTGTGTGACCTGATTAAAGTACTTAATCTCTCTGAAAATTCAATAAAAATTTATTGAGTACATACTTTATATGCTAGATCCTGGGGAAACTATTTTGTACCCATGAAACAGTCCCTACCTTCAGGAAGGTTTAAGTTTAGAGTAGACAATCACATGATCACACAAGTGTATCATTACAAACTAACAAATATTACTCTTATTTTAACAAGTACAAGGTGCTCTTCCTCTTCCTTTGCCCTTAGCTTCCCAAACCATTCAGTATTAAAGCCATCAGGTAGCACAAAGCAAAATGGACAGCTATGCAGCTAAGCAGAAGAGTGACCTAAAGCATGAGGTGCCAGAACCCACTGAGGAGACTGGCCTAGCATGGGAGTCAGAATGAGAGCAGGATGAGGAGGGTGTCCACAGTGGGGGTAGTTCATGGGGCAGCTCAGCACGTAGAATTAGAACCCAAGTGGGATGAAAAGAACTTCTGTGAATGTGAGCCAGCTACACAGGGTCTCAAAGTTTGAGCAGGGTGTCCATGGGAAGTGGTGGCTAGGGTGGGTATCAGAGTCCAAACTAGGTAAGGGCTTTTGGGTAGGAAGGCCACCCAGCACAGGTATCAGAGCTGACCCAGGTGAGATAGCCACCAATGCAAAGCAGTGGCTGGAGGAGGGTGTCAGAACTCAGGTGGGGTGAGGCAGGAATATACAGGATGTCAGAGACCTAGTGGAGTGAGGAGAGCATCTGCACAGGGGACGGGCAACAGCAGTAATGATGAGCGATTGGTTACATACCAGAGGACTGATAAAATATGTATATTCAAGATAATAGAAGCTAGGTTTTTCGAGTGAAGGGAAGGGAGAAAACCATAATTAACATGCATTGTTTGATTAAAATTGGATGCATCAATTTGAACTCACAAATTTTCAATATATAGAAATAAATATGGATATAAATATGAATGTTTATGTACACATTCCCTAGCAATAAGCATATCTAGCACCCAAATCTTAGCATCTAATTATTACTTTCCACTAAAAGGAACCAGGGCACCTTGAAGAAATAACTGATTGCAAAGCTAGAGTAGGAAAAGTACAAGATGAGCTTGGTAAATATAAAAGGCTTCCCCCCCCCCACTTCTTTTGTAATTTCTTCAAAAGCAAATCACCTGTTTGAAGCAAAATTACTAACAATACAATGTAAGGTTTATAATATATACATAGAATTAAAATGTATGACAACCATAGTACAAGGATGAGAGGGGGGAAATGGAAGTACTGTTTTAAGATTTTAAAACAATACATAACGTGGTATATTATTTGAAGGTAGAGTGTTAAAAATTAAAAATGTACACTATAAGTTCTAAAGCTGTGTTTTCAACCAAGAGCAATTTTGCTGCCTCCTCCCTCCCCCAGGATAGCTGGCAATCACTTACAGACATTTTTGATTGTCATGACAGGGGGTATGCTATTGGCATCTAGTGGGTAGAGGCCAGAAATACTGCTAAACATCCTACAATGTTTATACAGGTCAGCTCCCATAAGAAAAAAATTGGTCCAAAATGTCAATATGTGGAGGTTGAGAACTAGACTATTTTTTTTAAGTGTAGTTAATAAGCCAATGGAGGAAATAAAATGGAATCCATTAAAAGAAAAAAACTCAATAAATCCAAAAGAAGACTGGAAAAGAGGGGAAAAGGAATAAAAGCACAGATGAGACAAATACAAACAATTATCAAGATGACAGACTTAAACTCAATCATATTGATAATTATATTAAATGTAAATGGACTAAACACTCCAATCAAAGGTCAGAGATGGTCAGACTGGAGAAAAAAGCAAGACCCAACCATACAATGTTCATAAGAGATGCATTTTAAATTTACAGGCACAGATGAGATAAAAACAAAAGGATGAAAAAAAGATGTGTCATATAAGAAAGTTGGAGCGGTTACATTAACATCAGAAAAGGCAGACATCGGGCCAGTAGTGGTGGCTCAAGCCTATAATCCTAGCATTCTGGGAGGCCAAGGCAGGAGGATCACTTGAGACATCGTCTCTATCAAAAATAGAAAAATTAGCTGGGTGTAGTGGCACACGCCTGTAGTCCCCGTTACTTGGGAGCCTAAGGCAGGAGGATTGCTTGAGCCCAGGAGTTTGAGGTTGCAGTGAGCTAGGATGAGGCCACCACACTCTAGCCTGGGTGACAGAGACCCTGTATCAATAAAAAAAGAAAAAAGAAAGACATCAATGGTAACATCTAGGGTTACGACATAAAGAGGAACACTTCATAATGAAAAAGAGATCAATTCATCAAGAAGACACAACAATCCTAAATGTGTATGTACAAAAAACGGACAGAATTACAGGGAGAAATGTACAACGCGAAAATTATGGCTAGAGGTTTTTAAACTTTTTTCTCAGTAACTGACATAACAAGCAGAACCCCTCGAAATAGAAAAAAACAAAGACGCCGTGAACAATTCTATCAATAAGTTAATTTCATAGACATGCACAGGAGCAAATGAAAAGCCAATTGCTCTAAAACCAGTTATTACTTTCTCCTCTGACCTTCTACATTTCTAACAGAATCCTGTCTTCTTTCCTCAAAAATTCACCTTCTTAACTTTGGGCTAGAAGGATTTAAAAAAAAAAAAAAGAATCCACCTTCTTAGGCATTAGTCCATACTTTTAGCGAGGCTGGCCTTAAGCCAGCTCTAGAGGGCAATTCCTAATTAAACCAGTCATGGTGGCCCCATTATTTTTGCCAGGGACTAGTTTAGGCAAGGGTATGACACAGTTGTGGCCAACATGACATGAGGGCAATCTTCTCCTGGGGGACTCCTGGGAAAAGTTTTCTCTTTCCTACGACAGACCCACAGAAGGAGATTGTTTCTTCTTTCTCTGAACATTTTCATGGCTGGATGTGGCTCTTGAAATGTACTCATCTTGCCCATGATGAGAATTACCTGAGAAAAAAGCTGACATACCAAGAAAAGCAGAGAAGAAAGGTAAAAAGAAACTTCTTGATGGCTCCACTGAGCTATTGTCTAACTTAACCAGAGCTTCCCTTTTTCTGGACTTCTGATTTTGTGAGATAATAAATTTTCTTATTATGAAAAACCAATCACTCAATCAATGCAGATTTATGTGGTGACATTCATTCAATTACTTACCACATTTTCCAAGCAAATTAAGATACTAACAATCCAGAGGATTTCATAAAACATTTGAATGCACAAAAGAAAACAGGCTGCTGTGAATACCACTGAAGCAAATATATCAGTCCGTGTTTGGAGAACTTATGGTCCAGGATACATTGGTATTTTTGAATAAATATGAAATACTTAAGAGTTTTCAACATGAGCCCTAGAGAGAGAATGAAGCCCAAAAAGCTTTTTTTTTAAAAAAGCCATGAAACTGAAGGGGAAAGATGGCACATAAATGTTAAGAACAATACCCACGTTTTGTTTTACACCCATAGATACTAAAGAAAAAAACTTCAGGTATAAAGCAATACAGAGGTTAAGTATCCCTTATCCAAAATGCTTGGAACCAGAAGTGTTTCAGATATTTTTTCAGATTTTAGAACATCTGCATATACATAATTAGGTATCTTAGGGATGTGGCCCAAGTCTAAACATGAAATTAATTTATGTTTCATATATACCTTAATGCACATAGCCTGAAAGGAAGTTTATACAATACTTTTAATCATTTTGTGCATGAAACAAAGTTTGTATACATTGAACCATCACAAAGCAAAGATGTCACTATCTCAGCCATGTGGACAGTCTGTGGTTGTTTGGCATCACCATAATTCCTGACTCTGAATTTATATGTTACTAATAAGCAATCATTTTCTTATACCTATTCACATGTAAGTACTTAATAGTAAAAAATATGATATACCATTAATACAGTGAGAAAAAAATGTGTTCAGGGTAACTAAACAGCACAGTAGCATTATCAGAATACTGTTATCAGCTGTTAAACAACAGCAACAACAAACAATGATAGCCTTTCAGTATCCACCTACAATGCTATGTTTTGATTAAAAGGTTACTATATACTGTATATTGTAACTGCATACTATATTTTCTTTTTAGGTGATAACAAGCAGTTGAAGGACCAAGAAGTAGCACCTCTGTGGATGAGGAGGCATTCTGGTAGATGGCTTTCTAAAATGTTTCCTTAGAGTCATTTGCCTCATTAACAACAGTTTTTGTCTTAGAAGTTTCCTTTGATTTTATAAAGTTAAATGATTTATTTTTCTGTTATGAATGTACTTTGCTCTAGTCCTTCAATAAGCTCATCACACATTTTCATGATGTTGCCTACAGGCACTTTTTTCTACAGTGTTAACAAAGTCATCTTCATCATCACTATTATCATAACCACCTTGATTCAGAACCATTTCGGCTATTTCACCATGGGTCAGTAAATTAACAACTGGAGCCCCATTGCTGATGTTAAAAACTTCATTATCCACTTCTCCCAGCTTACTGATGGACTCTGAAAGTATGTATTTTGCATATGCAAGGAGGTCAGACTTCATTTTTTTCCTCACTTAACATAGAGATTCCTTCAAAGCCACCACTTTGTTCAACATTACCACTGAATATAGTCACACACCAGAGGTTGTGCCAGGCATGCACAATCATGACTTTAGTCATTATGTTCTAAGCATTGGCAATAGCATATATGGTAAATTTTATGATAAACTCCTCTTGACAACCTTCCACACCCACACCTCTGTTCACTGCTGCTAGCATGCTATTCAAGAAAGTGTTTTTATATTTACTCTTCATTGATCTAAGGATACCCTGGTCACATGGCTGAATTAACGAAGTCACATTTGAGGGAAAGTACATGGCATAAACATTATTTTTGATAAGAATTTCAGCTGGAGGATGAGAACAGTTGTCAAGAAATAACATCTTGCAGTCATCACCCAGTCCAGCTTCACTGCTGTGAGCACAAGCCACTGGTACAAACTGTTTGTGAAACCAACCTTGGTGATCCATGCCTTTTTGTTAGCATTAGTAACGGACTGGTAAGAAAATTCACTCCTTGAAAACAGAGTATGCAAGCTTTTGCTTATCACAGAAAGTTTACACTTATGTGTGCCTTCTGCATTAGCACAACCCAGCAGTTACTCTGTCCTTGGCATCCTTCATTCCTATAGCGGCTGTCTCATTAGCTGTAGTTGGTGTCTTTCTGAGGGCAATAACACCAAAACAGTGATGTTTCATCAGCATTATTGACTTGTTCTGGCATCCAATTTTCATTAGCAATGACCCTAACAAATGTTATCAGTGAATTTCTTGCTGCTTTATGATCGGCAGATGCTTTATCATAACAAATTTTCTACACTCTGGAAGAGTCTTTCTTAAAATTTTTCATTATGGGTCCATAATAGTTGTGTATCTTTATAGGGTACAAGTGATGTTTTGATACCGACATACAATCAAATCAGGGTAACTGGGTTATCCATCACCTAAGGCATTTAACATTTCTTTGTGTTAGGAACATTCCAATTCCACTTTTTTAGTTATTTTAAATTATACCCTAACTTACTGTTGATTATTGTTACTTTGTTGTGCTATCAAATATCGTTCATTCTATCTAACCATCTAACTATATTTTAGTACTCATTAACCATACTGACTTTACCCCCACCCCCAACCACTACCCTTCACAGCCTCTGGTAACCATCATTCTACTCTCTGTCTCTATGAGATCAATTGTTTTTAATATTTAGCTCCCACATACAAGCGAGAATATGTGAGATTTATCTTTCTGTGCTTGGCTTATTGTACTTAACATAATGTTCTCCAATTCCACCCATGTTGTTGCAAACGGCAGGATTTCATTCTTTTGTGGCTATATAATATTCCACTGTGTATATGAACCACAATTTCTTTACCCATTCATCTGTTGGTGGGCACTTAGGTTGATTCTGTAACTTGACTGCTGTGAATAGTGCTGCAATAAACATGGAAGTGCAGATATCTTTTCGATATATTGAATTCCCATCCTTTGGATACATACCCAGTAGTGGAATTCTTGGGTCATATGATAGAACTATTTTTGGTTTTTTGAGGAACTTCCATACTGTCTTCCATAGTGGTTGCACTAATTTACATTCCCCTCAACAGTGTAGGAGGGTTCCCCTTTCTCCACATCCTCCCCAGCATTTGTTATTGCCTGTCTTTTTGATAAAAACCATTTCGGAAGGGGTGAAATGGTATCTCATTATAGTTTTGATTTGTATTTCTCTGATGACTTAACAATGTTGAACATTTTGTCATATACCTGTTGGCCACTTGTGTGTCTTCTTTTGAGAAACGTCTATTCAGATCCTTTGCCCTTTTATTAATCAGATCATTTGATTTTTTCCTATCAAGTTGTTGGATACATTAATATATTCTAGTTATTAATTTCCTTGTCAGATGAGTAGTTTGCAAATATTTTCTCCAATTCTGTGGGTTATCTCTTCACTTTGTTGGTTGTTTCCTTTGCTGTGCAGAAGCTTTTTATCTTGATGTGATTCCCATTTGTCCAATTTTGCTTTGGTTGCTTGTGTTTTGGGGGTATTACTCAAGAAGTCCTTGCCCAGACCAATGCCCTGAAGTGTTTCCCCAATGTTTTCTTTTAGTGGTTTCATAGTTTCAGGAATTAGATTTAAGTTTTGAATCCATTTTGATTTTATTTTTGTATATGGCGATAGGGGTCTAATTTCATTCTTCTGCATATAGATACGCAATTTTCCCAGCATCATTTATTGAAGAGACTGTCCTTTCCCCACTGTTATGTTCTTGGCACCTTTGTCAAAGATGAGTTCACTATAATGTATGGATTTATTTCTGGGTTGTCTCTTCTGTTCCACTGGTCTACGTGTCTGTTTTTATGCCAGTATCATGCTCTTTTGGTTATTACAGCTCTGTAGGATAATTTGAAGTCAGGTAATGTGATTCCTCCAGTTTTGTTCTTTTTGCTCAGGATCGCTTTGGCTATTCTGTGTCTTTTACGGTTCCACATAAATTTTAGGATTTTTTTTTCTATTTCTGTGAAGAATGTCATTGGCATTTTGATGGGGATTGCACTGAATCTGTAGATTGCTTTGGGTAGTATGGACATTTTAACACTATTGATTCTTCCAATCCATGAACATGAAATATCTTTCCATTTTTTATGTCCTCTTCAACTTCTCTCATTAATGTTTTATAGTTTGCATTACAGAGATCTTTCCACTTCTTTGGTTAAGTTTATTCTTAGGTATTTTATTTTATTTGTAACTATTATAAATGGGATTACTCTCTTAGTTTTTTTTGTCAGATTGTTTACTGTTGGCATATAGAAATGCTACTGATTTTTGTATGTTGACTTTGTCACCTGCAACTTTACTGAATTTGTTTAACAGTTTAATCGTTTTTGGGTCAAGTCCTTGGATTTCTTTAGATATAGGATCATGTCATCTACAAACATGGATAACTTGACTTTTTCCTTTCCACTCTGGATGCCCTATGTTTCTTTCTCCCATCTGAAAGCTCGTTAGAACTTCCAGTACTATGGTGAACAACAGTGGTGAAAGTGGGCATCCTTGTCTTGCTCCAGGTCTTAGAGGAAAGACTTTCAGTTTTCTACCACTCAGTATGATACTAGCTATCCCACAACTGTCATATATGGATTTTATTGTGTTGAGGTAAGTTCCTTCTACACACAGTTTTTTGAGGGTTTTTTATCATGAAGGAATATTTATCTAATGCTTTTTCACCATCAGCTGAAATGATCATATGGCTTGTGTTCTTCGTTCTGTTGATATTAATATGATGTATCATATGATTGATTTGCACACTTTGAACTATCCTTGCATCCCTGGGATGAAACCCACTTGATCATGATGAATAATCTTTTTAATATGCTGTTGAATTGAGTGGCTAAAATTTTGTCGAAGATTTTTGCTTCTATGTTTGGAGATATTGGCCTATAGTTTTCTTTTTTTGTTGTGTCATTGCCTGGTTTTGGTATCAGGGTGATACAGGCCTTGTAGAATGAGTTTAGGAGTATCCCCTCCTCAATTTTTAGGAATAATTTAAGTAGGATTGGTACTAGCTCTTCTTTGAAGACTCGGTAGGATTCAGCAGTGAAGCCATCGAGTCCTGGGCTTTTCTTTGATAGGAGACTTTTTTATTACTGCTTCTATCTTGTTACTTGTTGCATGTTTATTCAGGTTTTGGATTTCCTCCTGGTTCAATCTTGGTAGGTTGTATGTGCCTAGGAATTTATTAATTTCTTCTAGGTTTTCCAATTTATTGGCATATAGTTGCTCATAGTACTCTCTAATGATCCTTTGGGTTTCTGTAGTATTAGTTGTAATGTCTCCTTTTTCATCTCTGATTTTATATATTAAATATTTGGGCTTTCTCTCTTTTTTCCTAGTTAGTCTGGCTAAAGGTGTGCCTTTGTTGTTTATCTTTTCAAAAAAGATAAACTTTTTGTTTCATTGATCTTTTATATTGTTTTCTTCATTTCAATTTCTTTTATTTCAGCTCTGATCTTTATTTTTTCTTCTACTAATTTTGGGTTTAGTTTGCTCTTGTTTTTCTAATTCTTTGACATGCATTGTTAGGTTGTTTATTTGAAGCTTTTCTACTTTTTTGATGTAGGCACTTAATACTATAAATTTTCCTCTTACTATTGCTTTTGCTATATCCCACAGGTTTTGATATATTGTGTTTTCATTTTCATTTGTTTCAAGAAATTATTTAATTTCATTCTTAATCTGTTCATTGACCTTCTGGACTTTCAGGAGCATATTGTTTCATTTCCATGTTTGTATATTTTCCAGTGTTCCTCTTTTTATAGATTTCTAGTTTTATTCTATTGTGGTCACAAAAAATAATTGGTATTTCAATTTTTTTGAATTTTTTGAGACTTGTTTTGTGGCCTACCATATAGTTTATCCTTGAGAATGATCCATGAGCTGAGGAGAAGAATGTGAATTCTATAGCCATTGGATGAAACATTCTGTAAATACCTATTAGGTCCATTTGGTCTATAGTGCAGATTAAGTCTAATGTTTCATTATTGATTTTCTGTCTGGAAGATCTGTCCAATGCTGAAAATGGCATCTGATAATATGTGCATTATATATCTGGGTGTGCCAGTGTTGGAAGCATATATATTCAGAATTGTTATATCCTCTTGTTGAATTGACTCCTTTATCATCATATAATGACCTTCTTTGTCTCTTTTAACAGTTTTTGTCTTAAAAGTTATTTTATCTGCTACTCCTGCTCTTTTTAGTTTCCATTTGCATGGAATATTTATTTTTCCGTCCCTTTATTTTCAGTCTACGTGTGTCTTTACAGGTGAAGTGTGTTTCTGGCAGATAACATATAGTTGACTCTTTTTTTAATCCATTCAACCACTGTCTTCTGATTGGAGAGTTTAGTCCATTCACATTCAATGTTATTATTAATAGATAAGGACTTACTACTGCCATGTTGTTATTTGATTTCTGATTGTTTTGTGGTTCTCTCTTTTTTTCTTACTTACTTCCTGTCTTCCTTTGTTAAAAGTGATTTTTCTCTGTAGTGTTTTAATTTCTTGCTTTTTTATTTTTTGTGTATCTGTTGTAGGCTTTTTGATTTGAAGTTATCATGAGGCTTGCAAAAAACATTTTGTAACCAATTATTTTAAGCATGTGACAACTCTGCTTATAAATAAAGAGAACAGTAACAGAAATTCTACCCCTTAACTCTATCTCCCTGTTATCCCCCTGCTTTTTAACTTTTTTCTTCCCATCCATTTCTTTTTATACCATCTATCTCTCAAAAAATCATTATTTTTGACAGGTTTGTCCTTTTAGTCTTCCTCCTCAAGATATAAGTGATTTACACACTGCAATTACAGCAAGAGTATTCTGTATTTGTGTGCTTACCTTCACCAGTGAGTTGTATACCCTCAGAAGATTTCTTATCATTCATTAACGTCCTTTTCTGTCAGACTGAATAACTCCTTTTATCATTTCTTGTAGGATAGGTCTAGTGTTGATGAAATCCCTCAGCTTTTGTTTGTCAAGGAAAGTTTTTATTTCTCTTTCATGTCTGAAGGATATTTTGCAGGATATAATGTTCCAGGGTTAAGGACTTTTTCCTTCAGCACTTCGAATATGTCATGCCACTCACTCCTGGCCTGTAAGGTTTCCACTGAGAACTCTACTGCCAGATGTATAGCTTTTATAAGTTATTTTTTTTCTTTCTTCTTGTTTCCATTAGGATCTTTTCATTATCCGTGACCTTTGGGAGCTTGATTATTAAATGCCTTGAGGTAGCCTTGTTTGGGTTAAATCTGCTTGATGTTCTATGATCTTATACCTATATATTGACAGCTTTCTCTAGGTTTGGAAAGTTCTCTGTTATTATTTCTCTGAATAAACATTCTACCCCAATTTCTCTCTCTACCTCCGCTTTAAGGCCAATAACTCTTAGATTTGCTCTTTTGAGGCATTTTCTAGATCTTATTGGTGTGCCTCATTCTTCTTTCTTTTTTTTCTTCTAACTGTGTATTTTCAAATATTCTGTCTTCAAGCTCACTAATTCTTTCTTCTATTTGGTCAATTCTGCTGTTGAGAAACTCATGCATTTCTCAGTTTGTCAATTGAATTCCTGAACTCTAGAATTTCTGCTTGATTTTTTTTTTTATTAACAAGGAGTCACTTACTAAGTTACTGTTATTAAGACCTTTTCCCCTCTACCACCAGGCTGCACCTACAAGAATAACCAGAGATACATCAGCTATAGAACAGTCTGTCTCTAGTAGATCACAGAAGTAGACACCGAATATCCTTATCGCCCAGGTACCCACACAGGAGCTGCTAAAAAAGTCCTGCAGTCAGAATTGCAGTCTGTGTGTTGCCATTTCCACTAACATTTACATTTTTAAAAATAAAGTGCCTTAATTTCTTAGCACTAATAATATCTACAGTAAATATCTCAAATAGAAACAAAATAATTACATAGTTTCCTTGAGTATCTACAGAACATTTACTTTCACATCCCTCATTCTCTATTAACTTCCAGTGACTTTTTAAGAGAAAGCTCTGAGATGTCATGTCCAGCTTCGCTATAACTACTTAAGGCTCAAAGAGATACAGAACACTTAGAAGCAAAATAGAAAAACTGGGGGAAGTCGTAAGTTCCCAAGAGCATTCAGAGGATACCAGGAGAAAATTAAGAATAAAAGCATGGGATATTCATTTTGCCTGAGGATATTTCATTAGCGACCAAGAGAAACACCTCTCATCTCAAATAATAACATCTTCCTTGGAAGAACAGTAATCTTTCTAATACAGTAAAACTTCAGCAAACTGTTTTATGAGTACTAGAAGGGAAAAACAACTATCAATAGATGATAATTTACATTACTTTTGATATAGGTGCCAGTCAGGTGAAGAGTCAGGTGGCCTTTCCTTCTCTCACTTTCAAATTTTGAAATAGTGAATTCAGAACATGTTTGCAACCAGCATTTTAAACTGCCTCTGTATAAAAATTATTTCTAGGCCAGGTGCAGTGGCTCACACCTGTAACCCTAGCACTCTGGGAGGCTGAGATAGGAGGATTGCTTGAGCTCTGAAGTTCAAGATCAGCCTGAGCAAGACCCCTTCTTTATTAAAAATAGAAAAAATTAGCCAGGCGTGGTGGCACATGCTTGTAGTACCAGCTATTCAGGAGGCAGAAATAGGAGGATCGCTTGAGCCAGGGAGTTTGAGGTTGCTATGAGCTAGGCTGACACCACTGCACTCTAGCCTGGCAAGAGAGTGAGACTCTGTCTCAAAAAAAAAAAATTATTTATATATTTAACAAGACTATATTACAGTTTACTTCTGTATAAGTACAAATATTGGAATGATTTTTTTTAATTACTTCAGGTAACACATAAAAGGAAATTTAAGGCCCGCTATTTCCTGTCATTGATGGAGACAGTAAATGGGTATCAAAGCCAGAAAATGACAGATGCTCCTATATCCTACTGTAACCAACACAGAGTGAAGGAATACTGACTGTAATCCATATCTATGTAACTTCTTCCTTGCTAACAATTACATAGCACATATTATACATTACTAAAACAATCAAGATATTGTGTTTTCCTATTTGTGTGGAAATATTTCCTATTTCCAAGCCCCAGTCTATCTTAAGCTACACATTATTCAAGTAAAACTCAATGAAAACTAATACCAAGTATCCTTCTATATTGCTTCTGTGCTGTGCTCCCTTTGACGGACTAGAAATGTTGAGTATGAATTCTATATAATAAATGCTTCCCTCTGATCCCTGTCTTAAGATTTATCAACACTGTAAAAAAACAATTTCTGACAGTATGCTGCTTGCCTTTCATATGGGAGAAACACAAAGACATAGAGGAGAACTAACTGATTTAAGCTAAAATGGAACTGAGGTTTCCACATTTTCTTTCCTCTGCTATTAAGTTATCCTTGAGTTCAACTTCAGTTCCTCTTCACAATACTTCCATCATCTACCAATACAGAAAATTTAGGAGACTGAAGAAAAGGCAAATGGCATGTCCTTGAAACCATCTTCTTCCCCCTACTTCTTATCACTTACTTTGAAGAGGTTATATACTTGATATTCCCTCTGAAGACCCTATAGCAATATAATTTCATGTTTTTCCTTTAACATTTTCATTATATTAAAGATATTTGTATAGTCCTTTCAAATTTGTTGTGACAAGATTTAATCTACATTTTGTGAATGTTAATTGCCTAGGTGATTAGGTACTACTCATTTGAAAACCACTTGAGGTAAGTGTATTAATATAAGAAAACTGAGTAACCCACTATCCTGACATTTTCAAACTGAAGGTAGGGATGGGGGGCAGCAGGGGCAAGAGTGGTAATCTCTGATCTAACAATAGGGACCTGCACACCCAAAGCAAAAAAACATACCTACAGAGTTTTCTTCAAAATTCCCACCCACCACCCACAACAGAATTAAATGGTGAATCACCACTCACCTTGTGCTACTGTTGACATGACCACAGATGGTGTAGAAGACACCACAGCTGTTACTGCAACTGTATTAGGAACAGGTGATGGCGTAGAACTGCTGCTGCCACTGCTGTTACTACTGACCAGAGAGGACTGTGAAGCAGTTATAACAACTGGCGGCTTCTGGGTTGTGGAAGCAATGACTGATGTTGGTACAAGCTTAGTGACTGCTGCATAGTTATGGGATTTGGAGAGAATGTTGGGCACGAAGGTTGAACTTGGTGATGTGGTCACTATAATAACCTAAGGAAGGGAAAATAAGTTACTTTCACATACCCTCTATACTACTAATGTATGCAGACTCATAGTTAGTTAAATACAATGCAAAAATAGCTTATGAAACATGAAGAAACAATTCAACAGAGAGGAATATACAACTAAAAATATATGAAAGCTTTCCTTTACTAGTAATCATCAAAATGTATTTAATAGCAACAACTTTCACCAATCAAATATTTTAGAAGATAACATTCAGTACTGTGCAAGATATAGCAAAGTAAACATTTCAATATACTGCTGAGGGAATATAAACTGGCATAATCTTTCTAGAAGGTGATTTAGATATTTATTCATTTGTAAATATTTATTGAGCATCTACTATGTGCCAGGCATGGTTCTACATGCTGGGGAATAGAAGAATGAACAAAACAAAGTTCATACTTCCAAGGATCTCACGTTCTAGTAGGGGGAGAGAAACAATGAACAAAAAAGGAAATATATGTCAAATAGAGACAAATGGAAGACACAATGAAGTGGGGTAAGGCAATAAAGAATCATGGGCATGCTATATGGTTTTTTTATAACATACTGAATAAAGACCTCTCTGTAAGGTGACACGAGCAGAAACCAGAAGGAAATAGGGATACAAACCATGTTGCTACATAGAAGAGCATATAACACAAGGAGCAGGCCCTGAGGCAGAAGCAAGCTTGCTATGTTCAAGAAACTTTAAAGACCTAATAAACGGGATAGGAATCTATAAGGTATAGTGGGTGACAACTACAGAGAAGCAATAGAGGACTAGATCAAGTAAGATCATGTTCATAGTATATACCCTTGATATGATGTGATGAAACTGACATTTTCTGTGTTCTTCCTCCAAAAAACCTATAATCCTAGTCTAATCATGAGAAAAAACATTCAAATTCTAACAGTTGGGCATCTACAAAATACTTGACCAGTACTCCTCAAAAGTTATTAAAAACAAGGAAAGTCTGAGAAACTTTCACAGTTGAGAGGAGCCTAAGGAGACATGACAAGGAAATATAATGTGGTATCCTAGAACAGAAAAAGACAATAGGTAAAAACGAAGGAAATTAATATCTGTTAATTATAACAAAGGTATTATACTAATGTAAAATGTTAAGAATAGAGGAAATTGGGTGCAGGATATATGAAAACTTTGCATTACCTTCTCAATTTTTCTGTAAATCTAAAACTGTTCTAAAAATATCTTTTTAAAAATAACCATTACTCTATCTGCTAGGTAAAAAGTATAATAGGGCAATGAAGGTAGAAACAGGGAGACAATTACGAAGCTCCTGTAACAAACCAAGCAGAGATGGTGACCAAAGTGTTTATGGTGGAAGTAGTGAAAAGTGAACAGATTCTGAATATATTTTAAGGTTAAAACCAACAGGATATGTTCATAGGTGGATATGAAGAATGGAGAAAAAAGAGGCAGAAAAGAGTCAAGGTTCAGCTAATATAGCTAGAAAACTGTAGATGATCTAGAAACAAAGCATTTCAGACAAACAGAACAGTATGGAGTAAAGGACCTAATGTCAGAATTAGCTTGATATAGTTAAAAACAGAAAGAAAGCCAGTGAAGCAAAAGCATATAGGGCAAGGAGGCATTGGAAAAGTCAGCAAAGGCCACAACACATAGAGTAAAAAATTTAGATTTTATACTAAGTTTAATGGGAAGCCAAGGGAGCATTTTAAGTAGGGAAAAAAAATTTGATTTATATTTTAAAAGATCACTCTACCTGCTATGTGGTGAGAGGCCAAGAGTAGAAGCAGTGAGACCAGTTAAGAAGCTATTGTAATAGACCAAGCAATAAACGATAGAGGGTGCTTGGACCGAGGTGTTAGTAGGGAAATAAAGAGAAGTGATCACATTTAGATTATTTTGAAAGGTAGAGACTAGGACTTGTTGATGAACGGAAATGGCAGGGTTGAGGAAAAGAAAAGAATCAAGAATACCTTCTATAGCTAATATATATTAGATTATTTAAATCTCCCAAAACTCCTATCACGCAGATACTATTATTATCCCCATTTTACAGTTGAGAAAACAAAAATCATTTATAAATCTGTAGTATCACAGTTTTATTTTGGGGTCAGTATAATGGTGGTATAGTGAAACCCAAAACAGAACAGATTATCTCCTTTCTCTTTCACTGAAATTATTTGTACCTACCTCGGATAGAAAAACTGTTTTGAAACAGTTAGTACCTACATCTCAAAGAAGCTTTGACCATAATATTGTTATTTATATATCTTCAGAGCTACAGAGAATTACAAAATATAAGTACTTGTTCATTACTTTAAGGAGTTTGTTAATTATTTGAGGAGTCAAGAAAGATACCTAAGTCTTGACCAGTAAACACCTATATAGAGTTGACCAGCATGCTTACATATAGACTTGATCAGTAAATACCTACATAGTATTATTAGAAAAACAACAATC
This sequence comes from Lemur catta, assembly GCF_020740605.2. Classification (NCBI taxonomy): domain Eukaryota; kingdom Metazoa; phylum Chordata; class Mammalia; order Primates; family Lemuridae; genus Lemur; species Lemur catta. The sequence continues at coordinate 56,418,926 of NC_059134.1, forward strand.
AATCATTGTACAAACTGAGAAGCAGACCAATATCGTAAAAAGACCACAAGCTTAAGTCAAATAAACCTGCACTTAGATCCTGCCTCTGCCATTTATAAATAGCAAGCCCCTGGACATGTTAAAATCTCTGGGCTCCAATTTTCTTCTAAAAATGGGGATAATAATACATATCTTGCAAAATCATTACAAGGACTAAATGAGATAATGATTTAAGCATCTGGTATAGTGCTAGGCACATAGCAGGTGGTCAATATTTGGCAGTCAACAAATGGTACTTATTAGTAGCTTATTGTTATTACTTAAATGTTAAAAAGATATCAGTAAAGACATTACACATCAAATCAATTGGGAAATGTATTTCAGTGTACTTTATTTTTGTTTCATTAAAAATTTTCCTTAATCTTTTCCCCAAATTCTAGTACCTCCCAGAATCCAAAGAACTCACAGCTACTACCATAGCCAAACCATTAGAGTAGTAATGGCAATTAGGTCTCACTTTTGCTGGTTCTGAACTAATAGCAGTAGCTTCCTAGAGGCACAATCCTTATAAAGACTGTGAGGCACAGATGAGGATTTGCCAAGTGTTGGCAGGAAAGTATGCCATAGTTAATTAGCAATGTCTGTCATGGGCAAGGGAAAGGGAAGTGTTTACACTTGTGTCAAATATTTATAATTTCAGAACTACAGTATGCAGGTAGGCTTCTAACATTAAGACAACAAAACTTCAAAATAAATCTAGAGCCTTAAAGAGTAGGTTTTAGGTTAGAGATACAAATGATAAAACATATTTTGAGACTTCAGTCTGTAGGTGATTGCTGGTCTGAAAAGGGATTATCCAAAATTAGAGCTCCACCCTGGAGAAAACCTACTTGCACTTTAAAGTTACTTATTACAACAGGTGAAATATAGGGGTTTTGAAATCACGTGAACCAAACAGTGTTTATTCAGGCCATAATTCAAATTACTGACCTTCTAGCACTCACAAAAACTCCTTAAGAGTGCTGGGACTTGCACCCTAAGGACAAAATGAAAAATATCAATCAAGCACATGAAAGCATAAAGCTATATTCTGCTGCTTTGTTTATATAAGTGCTGCATCAATGTTATCTTTAAAATGAAGGCACCACATTAACATAGGTGGAAATTTGTCGACCCTGGAAATATGACCTATTTGAATTTGAATAAAGTCCACAAATTCATAAATAATTATACTTAATATAAAAGTCACTTCACCTAAAATAATTCCTAAGTTGCCTTACACAGGATTTGTGAGAAATCCAAGGTAAATACAATAATGGCAATAGCCTTGGATAGATTTTAGAAAAATTCAATTACCCAGCAAAAGGAAAACAAAAACAAAACAAAACACCCCAAGTTAGTCCTATTAGTCCTACCTGTACTCAGCTTGTCCACAAAATAAAATTGATGGCATTGAGTACACATGAAGTAAAAAAGTACAGTTTTACATCTAGAACATAACAGATGCTCAATAAATATTTGGGGAATGAATGAGTCTTATTTTTAATTTAATCTGTTCTAAATGTTTATTTATTTATTTATTTATTTATTTTGAGACAGAGTCTCACTTTGTTGCCCGGCCTAGAGTGAGTGCCATGGTGTCGGCCTAGCTCACAGCAACCTCAACCTCCTGGGCTTAAGTGATTCTACTGCCTCAGCCTCCCGAGTAGCTGGGACTACAGGCATGCGCCACCATGCCCGGCTAATTTTTTCTCTATATATTTTTAGTTGTCCAGATAATTTCTTTCTATTTTTTAGTAGAGACAGGGTCTCGCTCAGGCTAGTCTCGAACTCCTGACCTCGAGCGATCCACCCGCCTCGGCCTCCCAGAAGGCTAGGATTACAGGTGTGAGCCACCACGCCCGGCCTAAATGTTTACTTTTTTTAGACACAGTAAGATATATCTAAGGTTCTGAGCCTGAAATCTCATAGTATGGCTCATATATGACTCTGGAGATGCATATGACCTCTTATAAACATCGTAAGTCTGAAAACCTCAACTATCCATTCTCAATCGAAAATTCAGAGAAAAAAAAGATATGATAAAGCCAATGAATTATAAAAAAAAAATGTTCACAAACTTCACTGAATAGGTGAACCCCCAACTATTATAGGTATTTTATGCACGTTTACCAAAGATTGGAAAGTTAATAACGTTAGGTGACATTTACTGAGCACTCATTGTATGTACTATTTTAAGCATTTTACATGAACACCTCATTTAATTTTCCCAGTAACTCTATGCAATACTACTATCATCTTTATTTTATAAGGAAACTGAGGCTCAACAGAGGTAGCAGAGCCAATGTTGGCACCAGATCTATTTATTCATTTATTAATTAATTTGTTCATTCATTCATTCATCAAATATTAATTAGCACCTACTACATGCCAGGCACTGTTCTAAACACTAGGGAATACAGTGATAAAGAAGACAAAGTCTCTACCCTCAACAACTTATAGGCTATGGGAGAAATAAAAGATAAACAACTCTGCAATATAACATGAACTAGTTAGAAGTATCATGACTAAAAATAAAACAGAATACGGGAATAGGAGGATATGGATGGGAGGTAGGTACTCTTTTAGCTAACAGTTTTGCTTTACTATTTCTCAAATATCAAATTAAAGTAGATAAGGGCGGAAGGGGGAAGAATTACTGAGAAAATAATATCCAGCAATGAAGGCAGTAAAAACATTACAGTAAGTAGACTTGAAAATTCAGAGTACAGCCGGCTGATGCCACCAAATATAGGGCTAGCCTAGAAAGCAATAACTATAATAGTATATGAAAAATGACATTCAGAAAGGTTATCTTGGAAGTCATCAAATAAAAATGTAAAAATTATGTTCAGTGTAACATTTAAGAAGTCATCAAAATAGTTAATTTTTATATATTAAGGGTATATTTCAATGAACTGATGAATTCACTTATTTGGAACAGCTCATTATCAACAGTGTAAACAAACAAAACACTACTTTCCATAAAATACCTGCAAGGGAAGGATGCTATCCTTTTTTTTAATACAAACCTTATGTTGTACTTTAAATAGCCAATCTCATTTAATCCTCACTATAACCTCATGAGATTGGCATTATTCTTACCTCATAGATGAATAAACAGATATAGAAAGACTAATTTATCCTAGGTCATACTAGAAAACCTGGGGTTCTAACCCAGGACTCTCTGACTACAAAAATTCTTGTTTGATTTTAATACTACATCATAATCCCTCATCCTCAGACTGAAAATAGAATTATATCCCACAGATCACCTCCTTATCACTTCTAGTTATTGAGAGAATAATGATAATTTTTTTATATATGATATAATGATATCTTTCCAGGAAACTCAAAGAGGTTCTTTAAATGAAAGTTATCACAGGACTAAAAATTCAAAGATGGAAAGAGCACTGAACACAGAATTTACCTCCACTTCTTCCCTAAAGTCCCCCTAAAATAGTTTGAAGGTTAAAGGGAAGAGGCACATAAACCTATAAGGTCAAAACAAAAAGGAGACAATAGCTATAAAGTTTTGGAAACTGGAAAACAGACAAGTAGTAATGGATCAAGCACATCCAAGAAAGTGGAAACCTAAGTCAGCAAACAGACAACTAGCAAATAAGACAACTACCATTAGTGAACCCCAGAAAGACTCAAGAATTGAGAGCGCCAGCAACTTCTGAAATGGGGGTAAAAGTGAAACTAAAGAGAGGAAAACTGGTTGAAAATCTGTTTAAGAAGAATGTAGATCACTAGCCATCCTTCCCCACCCTAAAGAAAGGCTAGGAATATACTCGCTTGAGGGTGACTAAATCCAAGGATATCTGATGACTTCAGGCACAGCTGAGGGGGGCAGATACTGTACTGAAAAACAAAGGTGTTAAGTAAAGTCCACCTAATGAATGGTGAGTCCATTTAGCCTTCTCCCCCCATTTACTCCCCAAACACTGACAGCCTAGCTTATACTACTCAAGGTAGGAGACTAGAATATTCTTTTCTAAGGAATCTGACCAGTCCAAGGAAAAGCCCTAAAGATAGTGACAACTGATGGAGGTGAAGGGGTAGTGAGTGTTCCTCAACAAAACAGCCCAGCTAGGTCAATCTACAATGAAAGTCACCATTAACATGTCCCAACCATACACAGAGAGCTCTCTGTCATCTTTTTAGTGCCTACTTTCATTTATAAGCAGATAGCCAGATACTTAAGGAAAGTGAAATAAAAGAGATCAAAATAAATAGATAAAAGGAACATACATGTAAGAGAGAGAAAATGAAAGAAGAAAACATAAAAATATTATCATGAATATCATCAAGTAAAAGAATACAATGATTCTATGAAAGAGCAGGATGTTATTTTTTTTAAAAAAGCAGCTTTTAGAGAACAAGAAAGACTTACTAGAAATTTAAAGTATGACAGCAAAACTAAATTACATAAAAGTACTGAAAGATAAAGTTAAGTGATAAGGAAAATAATAATATTTACAGAGCATTTACTATGTGCCAGGCTCTATTCTAAGTTTTTCATATATTATTTCGTTAAATAAATGACACTCAAAATCTTGTAAAATAATATTGTTTTCCCTGTTTTACAGATGAGAAAACTTAGGTAGAGTCTGGTTTTCCCAGTCACATAGCTAGTAAGTGGTAAAAGCCAGAATTTGAATCCAGGAAGTCTGTTCTGACATCCAGGCTTTTATCATTATACTAGAATAGGAAAAAAATGCAAAACAAAAATGAAAACTGGGCCAGGCGCGGTGGCTCATGCCTGTAATCCTAGCCCTCTGGGAGGCTGAGGCGGGTGGATCGCTCAAGGTCAGGAGTTCGAGACCAGCCTGAGCGAGATCCCATCTCTACTAAAAATAGAAATAAATTATCTGGACAACTAAAAATATATATAGAAAAAATTAGCCAGGCATGGTGGCACATGCCTGTAGTCCCAGCTACTTGGGAGGCTGAGGCAGTAGGATCGCTTAAGCCCAGGAGTTTGAGGTTGCTGTGAGCTAGGCTGACGCCACGGCACTCACTCTAACCCGGGCAACAAAGTGAGACTCTGTCTCAAAAAAAAAAAAAAAGGAAACTGGGAATGAGAAAAGATAAGAAAATTAAAGGATCAATCCAGGCAGTTCAATGTTGAATAATAGGTGATCCAAAAAGAGAAAACAGAGAAAAATCAAAGAAATAAATCAAAAAATTTTCCAGAATTGAAGGACATAAGTGTCCAGAATAAAAGGGCCCACTGAGAACACAAACTTTTGGATAACAAAGACACACACCAAGGAACATTACCTTGAAATTTCAGAACTCTGAAAGTTACTAAAAGTTTTCAAAGAGAAAAACAAGATCTGAAATTAGAATGGCATTGGGCTTCCCAAAAGCAATACTGGAAGCCAGAAGCCAACAGAGCAATTATCTTCAAAATTCACAAGGAAAATGATTTCCAACCTAGAAGACTTTACTCAGCTATACCATCAACAAAGTGGGAGGATAGAATAAAGAAATTTGCAGTTCACCATGCAAGGTCTAAAAAAATTTACTTTCCATTCAACCATACACCAGGAAGCTACTGGAGAATACACTCTAGCAAAACGAGTCAATAAACGAACAAAGAGGAAGATCAGAATAATGGTAAAGAGAGATCCCAGAAATATAAGTGTGCAACAAGCTTAGTATAGGAAGTCAGAGGGTTCTAATAGCATGATACTGACAGAATATTGATGACTTGAGCATATTTAGAGAAGACTTTAGGAAGGCATTAATACTAGTATATAAAGAATTTTAAAAAATGACAATTATTTGCTTAATTATAGCCTTCATTTCTTTTATGAAACACCTAATGACAACTTTATTACTTCGGCAAAGTAAAAACTGAGTTCCTAAAGGTCATATAAATATAGATTTTAAGATTTTTTCTATTTTAATTTTTTCCAAAGGGATTACAATTATAAAACAGAGCACAATTCTTAGAAGTAGGAGATCTGCTAGCTGTGTCATCTTTGGCAAGTCATTTAGCATCACTAAGCCTCATCTGCAAAAACTGAAATAATAATACCTATCCCAAAGCTTCATGTGCAGAATTAAACAATGTAAGAGATGTGAACATTCCCAGCATAATGCCAAGCACATAGTAAGCACTCAGTGCATGTTTATTAAATCTCAGTTATATTGTCTGAAAGAAACAATGGGCAGGCAGAGTCTCCCTCTACCACATACCTTTTGTGTTGTTGTGTTTGTTGTCTGTGTTGACGGTTTGGTGAAGGTTATTTTCACAGGAGACATGTGGGGTGGTAAGGAGTTGGCAATGCTCTGCATGATGTTGCTCATCTTGGGACTACCACTCACAGGCACAGTGATTGTCTTTGAGACTGGAACAACAGCCTTTGGAACTTCCTTTAGGACAACGGGAGAAGAGCTAGAAGAGTTTGTTCGCCTTCGTTTTCTGGGCTTTTCATCTTCATCTGAACAGCTAACACCTGAAGGGCAATGATAATACCGCTATATTTATATCAAACTGACCTTGCATTTTATACCTTATTTTTAAAACCTTTGTGTCATCAAGTCATCCTTGACCTCATGCCCAATCAGCCAAGGGTCCTATCAATCCTCCCTCAAAGAAGTGGTCTCTAAATGCCTTCCCTCCTTTTTTTAAACCTATGGCCTCTGCTCCATGTCAGGCCTTCTTATGTCTTGCCTGTATCTTAGCAACAATCCCCTAAAAGATGTCCAAGCTTCCAGTGTCTCCACTTCTGTTCTACCCTCCATGACTAGTTATATCTAATCACATCAATGCACTACCTAAAATCCTTTAGTAGTTTTTGTCTTCCTAGAAGATGAGACACAAAATCATTACCATACCATTCAAGGCCCTGTTTCTTTCCAAGTATACAATACCCTGCCGCTGCACCCAATCTTGTGCAGCCCTTTAATCTTGGCATGTTAAACTGCTCACCATTCCCCAAAGCCACCTAACCACATTTTATCCATCTCTGGGTATCCATATACTATTGTTGTTTGGGGAATACTACCTACCATCAATCACCTCTTGATCACCTTATAATCATCATTCTGTAAGCCACCTCCTCAATGAAGCTTTTCCTTCTTCCTCTAAGCAAAGTTAATCCATGTCTCCCCTGAGCTTATTAAAGCACTTTGTACATTCTCTTCTATACCACTTATCATATTGCAATGTGATTGTTTGCACATCTCCCATTATTAAGGGGCTCCCAAAAGGCAATGACTAAGTCTTATTGGTTTGTTTCCCCAGTATAGTTCCTTGTATAAAATAAAAAGTTAGGTGAATAAATGATTATATCCCACACTAATGTTGTTCATGTGACTTCTGAGTATAAAGCAATAAACTTCCTGTTACTTAAAACTACACATTATGTGACATGGTTTCTTCATGTTTGAGATGCACTTTCAGTGCTTAAAAAATGATCAAAAAATAGGTCCCTACAGTTATTTTGAAAGATCACCTTGGCTAAATCCACAGAAATCAGATATAAACTTAATTAGTAGTCCCAGATTCTTAATTATTTCTTGATGAACTAAAACCTCAATTGTTTTTATAGACTTTTTAAAAATCAAGTGAAAAACACAAGACATAGCAACCTACATAGGAAATCTCTACAAAGAAGACATAAAAAGTTATATAGCATGACTCATGGAATTGGTAATAAATATAACTCCACACCTTCAATTTTTAAACTCTAATTTAAACAGGGCTGACGATGACTTAGAATCATACCTCTCTAAAACAGCAAACTTTGCCTCTAAAAGTTACAAAGAAATCAAGTTTATTAACAGTATAGAGAAAAATGAAACTCAAATATTAATGATCTCTAGTTGATAGTAAAAGCAAAGCAAAAAATTAAATTAAAAATAAAATTTAAAAAGTATGGCTTCCTCAGTTTCTGTCTCGCTTCTTTTCTCACCATGTGATCTCTTTGTATACAGCTGCTTCCTTTCTACTTTCCACAATGAGTTGATGCAGCATAAGGTCCTCACCAGATGCAGCTGCCTAATCTTGGAACAATAAAACTCAACTTTCCAGCCACCAGGATCATGAGCCAAATAAACCTTTTTTCTTTATAAATTAAATAAGTAAATTAAATTTTAAAATAAAAGCAACACTGACATAACAGAAAGCAAAAAGAAAAAAATAAACTGGACATCAAACTGCTTCATAGGGTAGAATCAAGGAGTTAAAAACTGCAAATAAAAACACTTCAAAAAATTACAGTCACCTAGAAACAAAAGACTCTAGAATGCTAGAATGCTTCGCTGAATCTAACAGTTGAATGATATGTTATATAAAATAATTTAAGAAGCTACTACAAAGATTATTATAGGAATAAATATTGAATAAATCATATAAGCAATTCTTTCAGTTTCTATTCACAGTATTTCTATTTCATGACAATGAAAAAACTGAATTCTTAAAGGATAACACTGTTCAAAGGTAGATTCCCCATAGAGAACAAAAAAGAAGTCATTTCTCAAACCCCAGATCTGATTAAAAAGCAATATACACCTAGTCATACGTAAAGAAAGGAATTCTTTAGAACCTTCAAAAACTAACCACTGCTAATAGCTAGTAGACCGATGATTTAATCCAGGAAGGCAGATCTAATCAGGCCTATACTGCAGCATTTAGCCAAGATGGCCCTAATAACACTGAGAGTATCACTTACTTTTGACATAAACAGTACTTCCACTTGGCAAGACAACTACATTGGAGGCAGGACTGGCAGGTCTTGGAGACTTAACCGTTGCTATGCTGCCACTTGGAACAGGGGTAGAGGTTGGGGTTGACGTGGTACTTGTGTAGGAATAGCAAACCACTACTGAAGGAACGATAAAAAAGTTTGCTGTTAACTTTCACCAAAACTGTCCAGGCATACAGAAAAATTATTTTTATTGCAGGCCAATTTTAACATTTTCATGTGATCAGAAGTCAGAGGCCAGTACTAGGTATTAGTTCTACAGGTTAAAAGGTATTAATAACCTTTCCTGAAAACCATCATTTAAACGGGTTTTCCCTATAACAGCTTGTCTACAGGTGACACTGCCAATGGAGAAGAAAGTAGTTACAAAGAAATCAAGTTTAAAACTACACTGAGAAAAATGAAAGTCATTTTTCATTCATGGCAGAGTTGAGCAACAGGCACATACTTGTATTCCCTTTTAATACTAACAGTACCAATGACAGGGTAAGGGATAATTTTTCCCTGACCATAGCAATATTCAAGGTGGCCACTAGGGGAGATTCAAGGTAAGGTTCTTTTATATAAACCAACTCACTAGTCATTTGCCATCCAAGTAGTGCAACAATAACTCAACTAAAATAATGACATCATATTTCAACCTAGCATTCAATGAAGGAACACAGCTCACCAACAGCAAGAATAGCTTATAGGCACCATGCACTGTGCTAAATCCTTTCCATACATTTTCACTAATTCTCACAATATCACATCCTTATTTTAAAACTGGGGAACCCAAGGCTCACAGAAGCTAAGACTTGCTGGAGGTCACATAGCTAGGAAATGACAAAGTAAGATTCAAACACGTATTTGACTAGTGGAAACCCTACATTCTTTCCACTCTACCAGAGATTTGGTAGATGGAAAACATAAAAGTGGAAAGAGAGAAAAGATACCTCTCCAACAACGAAGAAAACAGGAACTCAATGTAGGCCAAGTTTGCACACAGATAACTGTCTTCCTCCAAATATAGCTTCCTTCAGCCTAAAACAGAGCCTGGCATGCATGAAAAGAGTATCTCACTCTGCTCCACAGCCCACTGCTAGGCAAGAAGAGACAATTCCCCAGAGTAATCTGACAAATGCATTGTTTTCAAGGTCATTATTATGCAACACCAAACTAAACTACTGGAGTCAATCCAAATATGCTCTCTCAAATTTAATATTATTCTTGGTGAGAGAGAATGCAAGGATTTTTAAAGCATGTGTTAATTACTGGATTAAATAACAATGAGAAAGTCTTTCTGCCAGGTAATGGCTTCAGCACATTGACTGGAACAGAGTAGCAGCATATATCACGGATTCCAGAAAACAAAAAGAGCTTTATTTTCTAAAGCTATCAGTTCGGCATCTTTTTTTAGCAGCTAAATGACTTCCGTCATCCATTAAGGCCTTCTATTCACTTCTAACAAAATACAGTGATATCAAAAATTTATTCCAAAAAGATTTTTGTAATTTTGTGATTAACATAATACACACTTTCAATAAAAGGAAGATTTAATTTTGGCTGAGACTGAAAACCTGGCAGTTTCTAGTTTCAGAATCAGAGTTGCCCACTATGTTTTATACCTTTACACACTGGGATAAAAGTAAATGAAAAATAATCTCTAACACAAAAATATTTTTCTACTCACCTTCCTTGCTTCCTGTTTCTGCAGGCACTGGAAGAGATGCATTGTGCTGGACAGCTGCATTAGCAACAGCATTAGCTGTTACAGTGAAGGCAGTTTGGGGAACCAGCCGGGGCATCAATGGGACCAATCGCCGACCTTCAATGGACCATTCTGAAGAGCTATTAGGTCCAGACATACTAAACAAAAAAGAAAGTGCTGCTACAAGGGTTCTCAATGGCTAAAAATGAATTAAATATATTTTCTCAAATAAATATAACTTTTTAAACTACAAAAAGTACCCTGAGTGAATAGCAGAGGCGTTATTTTAAGCAAGCAAGATCAAAATTACGAATAATTAGAATTCAAGGAATGTCACACTTAGGTTCTTACACATTTGTTTCTATAATCTGAATCTTATAATGAGCATAACTGAAACTACAAAAAACTTTCTTATGCCTTCTAAATAAACGTGGACTTTGCTTTTATTAACTTAAATTTGCTATCACTAATGAAAACTAGTAATTCTACTAACTTTTATAATTTAATTTTATAATTAACCCAAGAAAGTAAAAAGCACTAATAATTTTAAAAATCAGATTTTCCTTAATAATTAAGGATGGAATTCATTGAACCTTTGTAAAATTACCTAACTGCCTGCATGGCCAGAGGTTCTAAGGCTTTCAAACAAGGGAAACTGAGGCAGTAAACGAGGGGGGATTAGGTAGTAAAGTATAGAAGAGGGCTGTATATATAAAAGCATGTGTCATTGACAATGTATTATGCTATTATTCTTCCTGTTAAAAATAGACTAGCTCTGAGGACAGTGAAGAAACCTGCCACTGCTTTATTTTTATTTATTTATACCATTTTTCACTCTAAGGAGGATTTGAGGCAATTGGACTGTCTCTAAGCAGACAGCACTCTCAGTTTCTCTACCCTAAATTTCTTGAGCAAATTTTATCCTCGACTCCAACCAGAGGTTGAAATATCAAAAGGTAGCTGTGTCATTTCTCTTGATGTGGCTCCATGAAAGACCCCAATCATTAGTGTCAAAGCTCAAAATTCACCCAGAAACAACCTCTTCACTAAATCGCAAATATTTCTGCACTTTTTTCAAAACCATAAATTCTACAGCTCAATTTAATGACTCTGTATGTCCACTGATTCTTCAGATTTAGATGGAGTATACAAATGCCCTTAATTAATGGATAGTGGAATAATGATTATGATGATGATGATGGTAATGATGATAGATAACATTAAGCACTTACTATATGTCAAACATTGTTTTAAACATTTTACATGTATTAACTCTCAATAAGCCTATGAAGTTGGATTATTACTTGATTTTATAAATGGGGAAACTGAATCACAGACAGGTTAAATAACTTGCCTAAGGTCACACAACTAATAAATGTCTCCTTTAACAAGCATATATTATGCTATTGAAATTATTTGCCACATCATAAATAGAAAGCATGAAATTTTTCAAGTGGGTTTTATGTCTAACTTCTGCCTTTGATTTACACTATTTGGGCACTGCTGTCGAATTACTACCAACTTTCACTGAATGGAATAAATTACAATTTAAGAAAGATTTAAGTTCGGTTCAGAAAGGAATTTCTGGGAGCCGATGAATCCAAGTGGGTTACTATGGAAAATCTATAAATTCCCACATGGTTCAACACAGTCCTACCTAAGACAAGGAAAAGAGGAGTTCTTAAAACCCCAATAACCCTCACAAATTTGTTATTACATAATCTCCAAGTTGATGCTAGTTTTGAAACAAAGAATGGTACGAACAAGACAGGAAAGGGCTATAGCTAATTGTTAGAGGAAAAAATTCTAAAAGTTATTCGGCATTTTCTTGGCTTACTCTTATTTTGCTATCATTTTATTAGAATATCACTAATAAACTTCCTTGATGAAAGCTTACCACGCAAATAAAATGATGTCTACACTTACCTGATGCATTGTTTAAATGGCAGCAGAAATTATGGAAGATTGATCATTTGAAGCACATAAATATACACTATTAAAAAGACAAAACTTGCAGTGCAAAAGACACAACTGCAACTTTTAGAAAGATCTATAAATCTTCCAAATTTCCACTCATGCAAACATGCTCCAACTTTTTTTAAGTGAGTGAAAAATCAAATACCATGTTAGAATTAGGTCAAAAATCCTATTTGCTTAGTAATGAAGGTGTAAATGTGCATTAGTTGCATAAGTAATCTAAATTAAATTTTACAGACTAAACATCTTCCTGCAGGGCTTCACTGGGATACCTTAGTCTCAGTGTAAGAATGCCTCTATTTATACTAACTATGGCAAGGGAAACATTGCTCCAACTTCTTTTCTGAGAAATCTAAGATGATACTAATGAAACTGGCTTGGCCCTCACATCCTTTGGTTGTATAAGGCACCAGTAAAAAATACTCACCCTCACACAGAAACTCACATCACAACCTGTAAATGTTTGACTGATGGGGAAAGGGTTAAGAGAGCAGAAATTCCAGATAGCCACTCTTCTAACTCTAAAGACAATGTGGGCCAGAGTGGCCTGATTAAAAAATCTGAATCTCCTTGACATCCAAGGCTTTAATGCTATAATATTCTGACATAATTCAAAGCTGCATTAGAGTATCAAACTTAATAAGTAGCCTGGTGCCAAACAGTAAACACGTGTTATGCTTCAAGCCACAAGCAAGGCTTTTCTTTGATCCCAGATACCCTATTCCTTTTGTTTTCCCCTCCTTTGTGCTCAATCTTCTCATCACCTTTCAACCACATTCCTTCTGGCCTAAACTGCAATTTTGAGTTGGGGGAGGGAAGGGAGAGGAGAAAGGGAATGCAGTCAGTTCAGATGCATTCCTCTAGTTGTTTTTTCAGGCTCAGAGTATGAGGCCCTCCTGTAGATAATCTTTGGAACTATGCTCTGCTGTTACTTCTGAGTGGAAGAGAGGAGATGGAGAGAATGAGGGATCTACTCCTTCCTCACCACTCTCTGACCCTTGAGCTCAACAAGTAAATACAACATCTGATGAAACTAAAATGATAATATAAAATATTAAAACAAAACTAGAGAAAAACCTAAAAAGCTTAAAATTATGCATGGAAGTAAACTCTTTTCAAAAAATGAAATTCATATATTAAAGAAACCAAAAAGGAAAGAAAACAAGAGGAAACACAGGCAGATAAAAGCCAACTCTCAATTATCCATGCTAATGGAGAGAGGAGGGAAAGGGAGAGGTCAAATAGATTAAAGAAAGTCATGTATGATCCAAAAATATTTTGGCAAACACTTGTAAATTCTCCCACCAAACCTTTTCCAGGACAACTAACATGTAGAAAAATGACTAATTAAAATTTTCACCTCCTCTCCCTTCCCACCCTCTGACTTTAGGTACTCCAAGCAGCAAAATGGCTAAAGGGTGGGCAGTATTAGGAGGGGGAGGAAGGGAAGAGAAGGAAAAGCAAGGGGCATGGTTAATTCATAAATGTAATAATGTGCCCCTGAATAATTGAGAGCTTCAATTTGGAAATAAATGTAAGAAAAAGCCTGAAATAATAATAACCTATTTGCATACCTGTAACTTGGTCTTTCACCCAAATATAAGGATAAATTCATTCTTTAAAGGGGAAAAAAGGAAAAGGAGACTAAATAAATGTTATCCTTTAAGTATGAAACTGATGCATCAACTTATAACTAGTTGTTTCACAACACTGTTCCAATGCTTCTAAGGTACTAATTTGTTTCTAAGTGCCTCTGAATGCCAGCTATTGTTTACTACTTAATTATCTAGCACATAAATTTCCTATTACTAGTTCTCAAATTAGAATTTAGGCTCATTTATCATTATTGCTAGAGCAACTGAATTCAAAAGTTTAGAGCAAATTAAAAAAGGAACACATTAATATTTGAATGTTTCTGTTAGCCTGACAACTAAATATGAACCATTTCTAATGGAAAATTTCCAAATTTCTACAGTGCGTACCTACCACTAAAGAAACTAAGAATTCCAGGATAAGCTAAACCTTTAAACTATGCTGTTAAAAAGAAAGCACCCCATTTTATGTTAAGTAAAATGAGGGACAGTGAAGCACAACATGAAGCTAATGGATCATTGGGGTCAATTTAAATACTGTCAATTGGTTTAAAAACATGTTTATCACATTATGGAAATGCACTGAATTTTTCCTTTAGTTTTATTTCACATTAAAACACAAAAATAAAAAACCAATGAATTATACTATAACATTTTATGAAATGTTTATATCTTATATTAAAATTTAAAAGATAATTTCTGCTCCTATCTATTCTTTAGGCAGGACTATCTTCACATACACTCAATTAAGGTTTGATCCCTTCCCCTCAGTCCTCTACCATCCTCCACCCCATCTGTCAAAGCATTATAATGATCTGAAAACAAGTTTATAAGAATTCTTTATCATTTTATTTTGTTGAATTTAAGTAAATTAAGATATAGTATATTCGTATTTCTTAAAAGCAGAACATACATCTTACACTTTTTTGTGAATCTCAAAATACATGAAATAATGAGTCAGGTATCAAAAAAGTTATGGTGCCTACTTATAAAGCAATATACATATCAAATATCATTACAAAGAACCTCTAAGGGGCTGTCATTTTTAGGAGGCACACTATTTTGTTATTGAACTGTGCTTCAAGTAAGTGCATCATCTGCTAAATTGTGGTGGTCTTTAGTTAAACAGAGATCACACTGCAACAGGATTTGACCTGAGTACTTAAAGCTAACCAAATACAAAAAAACATAACCAACTGAATAAACAGTTAATACCTCTTTTACTTCTATGGTCAGGATCCCTGAGTATAGAGATGTTGTTATTAAGATAAAAGACTCAGGAAGCTGCTACACAACAGGAAGATTGCTCAAAACTACGTTATACTACGTCATAAAAAAATCAGGGGTGGTATGACTAATGGCTTACTTATGTGCAATTGTTGTTAACCGTTCATCGTTTACTGCTCTCCGAACTTCAGCACGGTGGCGTTCTGTTGAGATGCTATGAAAAAAAATAGCCATTATAGAACTCTGCCAAGCAGGCAGCTCTTTTCTATACTTCTATTGTTTAAGTCAACATTTTGCTTGTGGGGAAGGGAGCAAGATTGCTTTGTGAGAAGATATAGACAGGAGCCTAATATATATCTTCATACGCTATAACGTCTTAGAAAAGGATTCATACTAATTCTGTGTAACTGTAGAAAGAATCAGTTGCAAATTAGAAACCATAGGAAGACAAATTCACCCTGATATCAAGACATTACTTCCAAATCTCAGAAATGTCAGACAATAAATGAGATTAGCAGAACTTCCTGTTATCTAAACATGCAAACAGACACTGAATGACCTCCTAATCATGACTGCTCAGAAGAGGATTTTGGCACTGAGAAGAAAGTCTTATAAGGTCTTTCCTAAAGGTTAAGAGTCTATAATTTTATGTTGAGTGAATATTATAAAGAAATGAGAGTGGCAAGATAATGTTTCCTGTGGCTGTATGTTATGAAATATAACACCAGGCCAACACTCCTTTATTTAATGCTTTAGCTGTGTGTCTTCTACATTATATTATGTTACCAATGGTAAAAACGTGCTATATTGATCCTGATTAAATACATGTAAAGTTACTAATACTAAACAACTAAAAAAAAGGCTACATCCATTCCATTCATAAATATTCAATAAAATGAGTACCATTCTTCCAATTGTGTTCTCCACTGCTTAAACTAAATCTATACCATGGACCAAAACATTTAAGGGGCTAGAAAGCAGAACTTATAAGGAAACATAAAAAACAAACAAACAAAAAATACAAATTGTTAACTATGAAAACAGTAAGACCGAGAATTTGGCTTAATAACATCCCCATATTAATGTTAATTAAATGACTGAAAGAACCTCTTCCTATTTTCACTTAAAAAAATAGGATAAAATGGTTTTAGAAACTTTAGTTAAAATAGAACATTTTCTGAGAAAGCTCAAGATGCTAGAATGGATTGAGGCAAAAAGTATCAAGGAACCCCTTTCACTAGAACTTTTCCATTGGATTCAAGTGCCACTCTGCTGGGAAGCTGAAGAGATAGGCTACGCCTAATGCTATGACTATATAATCACCACTCATTCATATAAATTAAGGTATCTTCCTTGTATCCCCTTATTCTCTCCAACAAATGCCACTCTAGATCTTCATATCCAGTTGTTGCCAGCTTTTCTTTCCTTCACTTATGTCAAAAACACCTCCTTTCCCAGGTGGCCCAAACTAAAATAACCTGCCTTAAATCCTTTCTGACTGGATTGCACAATATATGGTAAGTTACACAATTTTCTGTAACAGAGCACTCAACTGGGATGGGATCTCTAAGCACCAAAAATTTGAACACCTCTGTTCTTCAACTTAATTTGAAAGTTACTTAATTTGTGAATGAAAAGTAATGAAACCCCTCAAAATGAAATTTCTAGAGTCATGTCTCACAAACTTTTATGATAATTTACCTAAGAACTTTGGAGAGTTCTCCAAGAAGATCTTTCTTTTCCTTGGTGAGATCCCCCTGTGCCCGAAGTGCACTGATAACTCCAGCATATGCCTCCAATTCTAGAAGAAGAAAATTATTTTATCAAGATAGGCCTTTAATATTTTAATCCTATGGCTATGTATAGTGAAACTTTAGGGGGGAAAAAAAACTAAAAAATCAATCAAATGCAAATACTGTTTTAAATTTCTTTCAAAATTTTTATCTAATAGCAGATAAAACTGTGGCTTTTATAAGTTTATATCATTTTGTTTTTCATTGCCTTACACAAGTCATGTATGTAAATGTTTAGGTAGAAAAATCTAACAGATATTTTGTTTCACACATTATCATTGAAGAATATATAACTCAAATGCTATCAACAACTGTGAATAGGCTCCAAGTGATGTAATAAGGCTGGTAAGAGAAGTATTTAGCATTATTGAAAGGCATTATAAAGAGTTCAAACTATATTTCCCCTCCCTTCTCAGTAGATGAGAGTACTGAGTACTGTGCAACCAAAAAAATACTGGAACAAAAGATTCTGGCTCCAACATTGCCATGTACTAGTTGTGTGACCTTGGGCAAGTCCTTTCTCATCTCTGAACCTGTTCCCTTATTTAGAAAGGACTTTGTAGGTACCTTTCAGAAATAAGATCCTCTGCACCTATAAAAACTATCATCAAAATGACTAATTAGGAAAAATGAAATGTTCTTACAGCAACCAGGACATAATATACTGAATCCTAATACCAGACAACTTCATTTCACTTTCTGCAAAAACAACCATTATGAAATAAAACTGTCAGTCCCTAGCATGGATATAAAACCAAAAGTCCTCAATGGCCCCCAATGAACCCTGCATGCCTCCCAAGTAGCTCCGGTGTAATACCTTTGTGTATCTCCTCCCACACTAACTCTAAGCTCCACATGTAATTTGCTTTGGCCAATCAGAAGTTTGCTAAGTACTTGCACACTAGGCCTTGCTCTCTTCAAACTTTGAGATCACCAGGCTGTGAAGAAGGTCAGAATGAAAGGCCACAGGAAGAGAAAGGCTCGGCTAGTCCCCAGCTAACTAAGCTACTAACTGAATACCTGAGACCTCAGACAAGGCCAGCAACTCACAGAATGGTAAAAAATAATAAAATAGCTGTTGTTTTAAACAATAAACTATGAAACAGATACCTGAGCAAAACAGAATGGTAGGAAATAAATATCCAGACTAGAGTCATCTTCATACTCAAATTCCTATTTGCTAATTTGCCGTCTGCCAATGCCTGACACATAAGAAACATTCAATAAATACAAGCTAAATAATGAATATATGAATGCCCTCAGACTAGATACTACACCAATAATAAAAGAGTAGTCTCATTCAGTTCATATTATTCATAGTTCTGAGTGTCTAAGGAAGCTTTATATAGAAGAGTGGGCTGGTACATTAAATAGAAATGTCTGGTGGAACTGAATTACCCTAAGTATAAACATCCTGCATGTTCAATCTGTGCTGTGCTGGATACTGTGTAGACATTTCACCCAATCTCTCTTGAAAGACAAAGTTCCACTGCTCTGAGTAGTAAAGGAAATACTTATTTCCAGGAAACATATTTAAGCTTTCATCAGACCCAGAATAGAGTTCAGAAAGGCACTAGGGATAACAACTAAGAATTTACTATATTCTAAATGTTTATGCTCCCATTATGGAATATTTTATTCAACAAATCAGTATTGAATCCTATTATGAACACCAAATGATATGCTAAGTCCTGCCTTCGAGGAGTTAACTCTAGAATAGAAAGCTACAGTGAAACAAGTCATCAGATAATTATGATACAGTTTACATACAGTGGTAAAGACACAGAGGAGAAACATATCACTAAGTCTGGATGCATAAGCTTTAATCAGAAAGAGAACTGTGCTCCAGGCAGGCAGGGGAGGGAAAATGCAAATGTACTAAACGAATAGAGAGAGTAAAAGAACAAATAATGTTTCATATTGTTCTAGTAACTTCTAATAACAGTGACTATGTCTGAGAGTTTTATACTAAAGGAAGTAAAAATATGTCTGTATTCTCATAGTCACTAATTCAAACCAAGCTTCTAACTGAACATTACAACTACTACAAGGTATCACGAGAAGATTCGTAGGGGAAAAAAAAAGTCCCTATCCTCAAGGTGATTAAAACCCAACAAGGTACCTAAAATATATATACATATAAATAACTATTATAAAGATTTTAGTTCACATATGTAAGGGAATAAAGAAAGATAAAAATGGAAACAGTTTGTGGCCAGACTGAGAAAAGCTTCTAATTCCAGTCTAAAAAGTTTTTTGACAGGATTCAGTAATTGATCGATTGTGGAAGTAATGGCAGAAGAAATAGAGATTTTTCAGCTTGTAAAATGTTTAGGAGAATAGCAAGGCCATCAAAAGAAATGGAAAGGCCAAAGAGGAAGTAGTTGGAGGAAAAAGAAAAAGAAGTTTACTTCTGACCTATGAATTTATGATGAAGACACTATTTTAAAGAAAATAAAATTAACTAAAGAAATATGACAAATATTTCTGACATTTCAAGTCTCACTTCAAGTCTAAGAAGCCATATACAACATTAAGAGATGGCAACTTCACATACACCAAACTGTGACTCAGAACAGAGTTATCACAGCTATGGCAACCACAGCACTTCCTTTCACCAGAAATTCACTTGTTGTAAAGAATCCCTACTAGCTTTCCAACCTCCTTTATATTTTTTTATGTTCATTTTGATGGATATCCTTAGATCCTGACATATCTCACACTTAGTTGAATTTCTGGTACTATTTTTGGTGCCGTTCTATTGTACTGTTAACTCAATAATAACACCTAAGTAGAACGAAATAATAAACACATGGGAACAATCTAGAAAACAAAAGATTTGACAAACCATTTTTATAAAGCCCACAACCCATTCCATTTAAACAAATCAGCTATTCAATTTATACCACAGTCCATAAAGTCCCATGTTAGAGTTACAGCTCAGGAATGATCATAAAAATAGGGCAAGGGAGAGAGGCAGGACAAAGGGAAGCAATTAACTATCACCGATATCTTCAGTATTTCATAAAGAAATTCTCTATCCCAATTTCTTTATACTTAAGCAAAATTTAAGTATTTAGTACCGTATATTAAAATGATTTATGACTATTTTTAAAAGGACAAAGCTAATCCTTAAAATCTTCTAAGCAAATTTTTAAACACAGAACTTTCTCTAAACTTTGGACCTAGAGCTAGGGTTTGGAGGCAATTCAAAGGTTTCATTGTTATGATAATATGCCAAGAGATGGGGAGGAAGTCTTTGGCAAATCACTATCAAGGCTCACTTTCCAAAGGCAAGGGTCAATGAAGATGACATTACTATGTAGGATGGCTGTTTTCTTTTACATAGAAGTAGCTCTCCAGTAGCATTAGCCACATAGCCCTGACTAAAATTAGCAATAAATTTAGACTTGAAGATTACCATTTTTATATTTAAACATAATCTCTTGATTCAAGGCCCCAAAAACCTAGAAACCCCATATCCAATCTACAGTCTGTGATCTGTTCTTCTGCAATTATTTCAGCTATGAAATAAATACAAGTCCAAATTTATAATCGGTAGCTATCAGGATATATTGTTATATTAATTACATCTGAGTATGTAGAAAACTAACTTCAGATTAGTACTAAAAGTCTGGATATAAGGTTAAAAAAAAAGATAAAGGAATGATTAACACCCCCCTCCCCAAAACAACTCTTGTACTTGCTAAAATGCAATGCTAAGAAGTGATCTGAAATCTTCATAGTGGCCTCCGGGAAATAAAAAGGGCAGGCAGGGCCAGAGCAGCTATGATTCTATCTGACTTACACATACGAATTCTCAACAAAAATTTCCTTTGAAGAAAAGATTCAGCTGCAAATAATAAATGTCTAAAAGTAGCTGCTTACAACACTGTATACTCAGAAGTCAGGTACTGTGATAGGCCCTTTATATATACCGTTAACACACATAACAAACTAAGGTAGATATTACTATTTTTTTACAAAGTGTCAACAGATTTAGGAAGATTAAATAACTTGTCCTCAGTCTACGGGTCATAAGTAATAGTACCAAAACCCCAGGTCTGCCTGAATTTAAGACCCAAACATTCCCCTTTAAAATCATAGCTATCTAAGGAATTCATATCAACTGCCAAAGCATTTAATGTTCTTTTTCAAATTATTTTTTCATTTATTTCATTTATCAGAAGCTACAGCAGTAAATTAGACAAGGTCCTTACAGTCTAAGGCAGCATTTCTTACCCAAGGATCCTCATTTGAACCACAGAACGCAAAAAAATAATTTGAATAATAACTTTTTCTCAGTTTTCCCAAGGATAATACCATTCTAGAGACACCAAGAGAAGTGAGTTCATTATATACAATGAATACCTTAGTATTAGAGCTTAATTCTTTCCCTAAATGCTTTGAGAAAAGCTGCCGTAAGGGAAAAGAAGCACTAAATATTATAAGCATAAAGTATGTTTTATTACTGATAGGAAAACATAATTTGGGAAAGTGAGCATAGCTTACATTAACTCAGAATTCATAATAGTATGTAATTCACACATATACTCATGAAGGTTAAGAGTATATTAAAGTGAGACTGAAATCATATTCCCTGGGTTCAAATTCTGACTCAATTACTTACTATCAGCATTACCTTGGCTTCTAAGCTTCATCTGTAAAATGGAGGCAAAAAAAAAAAAACCCATGAAAACCTACCTTTTAGGTTTGAATGCGGATTATATGAAATGTTCAATATAAAGAACTCAGAATAGCCAGGTAGCCCTCAGTAACTCTTAACTACTACTATTATTATTATGATTCATGCACCTACTATGTACAAAGCACTGTACTATGCACTGGAAAAAAAAATGAATAAGATGGAAACTATACCTCCAAAGAATTTCTGATATAGCATGAGACACGGTACCCATGCAAATAGCAATGACCCAAACAGAAAGGGAAGAGTATCATGGAAAGGTTAAAAACATTAAAAATTAAAATCATACCCAATTTTCGAAGAATCCTTTTGCATTCATCCCTGCTGAGATCCAAAAGGGTTGGCCACACAACAGGCATTGCTGCTTCTGTTTGGTAGCCCCAAAGAGCTTATCCCCCCTACCAGAACAAAAAAATAAAAAATCAAATTACCCAAGTACATTCAAAAGGCCACTCACCTGGAGATCCATCTACAGGCTAAGAAGTAAAACCAATAAAATACTTCACAATCCTTTTTCACTACCACACTTTCCAAATTCTGACAAATCAAGAATGAAACAACCATTTGAGAGCTCACTATTCAAGCCTATGACAGTGAAAAGAGCACAAGCTTTAGAGTCAGACACCTCTAGGTTCTACTCCCAGCTTTTCAACTTACTGGTTATGTGACCTGGGGTCAATTGGCCTCTCTGGGCCTAAGTTTTACACATCTATAAAACAGAGATAACAACACCCAATTTGTTATAAGTATTAACAGTTTATGTAAAGTTCTTTCACAGTGGCTGGCATATAATTTAAAAATTTAAGGTGCTACTACCTGAGTAACCTTGGGCAAGTTACTTGATAGGTTGGCCTCCTCACTTACGAGTTACATGAGATAAAATATGTAAAGCTCCTAGCACATTACTTCGGTCAATGGAACTTAGTAAAGAACTCTCTCCTCAAGTCTTAACAATGAAATATGAATTTAGACCCTGCAGTCACTTAAACAACCATTAACCAAAAGTTTAGCTACCAGAAACTTACTTTGTATTGAGAATTCCCTAATCTAAAGGACAAAAAGACAACGCGCTGGGGGCCTGCACAATACCTGCTTAGCACACAGTAGACCTGCTGTAAATATCTGTTAAATGGACAAATGAAGGACTGACGGGAGTAAGTAGAATGAATGAATAAAGGAATGAGCTCACTGTCTAGCCTAGGAGTCAGACATCGAACCGAAATAACTGCTACTAGTTAACTCCAACTCTACGCCCCGAGTTGAGCATCCCCTCCCCCTACTTCCCATAGTCCTCTCAGCTCAGAACCAACCCACAGCAAGGAGAACTGGACTGCGCGCCCCAGCCGGCAGGGTGACATAAAGAAAAGGGGTGGGGAGGAGGAAGAAGGGGCAGAGCCAAAGGAATCCGCTCCCTCCACAATCCAGTCCCCGCCTCCCGACAGGATCTTGGAGGCGGCCGGCGACCGCCCGGATCAAGCACCACGTCACGGCATCCCGACGCATCCCCGCCAGCGGACCTCACCGCGGGGCCGCATCGCATCGGAAACCCGAGCAGTAGTTGCCGGAGCCCGCTCGGGCAACCACGATCTCCTATAATCCTTCCCCACTCAAGTGTCAAGGAGGCAAGCCCGCCCCGCCCCCTCTCCAAACACGCACTCTCTTGCAGCACCACAACAAGAGCAGCCCGCCCAGGCTCCTCACCCGGGCCTCTCAGCACCGGTCCCAATGTCAAGCCCACGACCCAAGCCCCTCAAGGCCAGCAGCCGGTGTCAGGAGCCCCAGCCGGCATCCGCGCTTCACCCCCGTCTCAGCAGAGAGGACAACAGAGAGAGACTAGGCGCGCGGACAGCCAGCCATACGACCTGGACTCACTGGAAGCTTCCGAGAACTGGTCGTTCGGGGTCCCAACAGCAGGCCTGCCAGAGTCCCCCTCAGTCCACCTCCGGGAGCCCTATGATCCCGTTAGGAAACAACGGAGGATGGGGCTGGGCGCCCAAAGCCCGGCTCCGAATGCTTGGCCCGGCGCGCCTCTAGCCTGGCTGGCCTGCCAGCTCTTCCCAGGACCCTGCCTGAGAGTCACCCACCTGCCCGGCCTTTCGGGGCTCATCTAAAAGGCTCCTCCGCCAAGACTAGGGGACAGCAGGAATTGGGTTTGTTTGCGGTGCCTCAGAAGGGGCAAGATGGCGACAAGTATTAGAGCGCAGGCGCATCCGCGCGCTGCCAGTCGGGAGATGTAGTTCGCCTTTCCCGCCTTTCGGAGAACTGACACCAAAAGCCCTCCATTTATCCTGTCCCTCTTTTCCTCGGCGTTATGAAAGAAAAAGACAGACATCGCAGGGCGTGCTGGGAGTTGTGGTCCGAAGCCAAACTCCAACCTCTTTCTCCCCGGGTTGGTTGTCGCACACGCAAGGAAGTCTGGGATTGTAGTTTCCTTGGCTTCGCCTACATACCCTCGTCTCTCTGGCTTCGCGCGCCTCTCCTACGCCTGCCGCCTCTCAGCGAATCGGCTGCGCTCTCTGCTACGTGTGACGCCACACGTAGCGGTCAAGATGGCGTCGGTAGCTGGAGCCCGGTCTTTGCGGCGACCTTTACTCTACCGAGGTTGAGAATGTTAGGAGAACTGCTTTGTCCCTGAAGCGCCGTTGAAGATTAGGATCAAGTTCCTCAGAGTCATGGGGTCAATTATTAGCGGCCTCCAGCTCCCCAGACGGCAATTCGAGGAGAGATAATCCGCGCTACAAGAATTGACACTGTGGACATCGCAGTTGCCAGTACCCGATCTGAAGGTTACGGAGTTGCAAGTAGAGAAGGGGGAACGCGAGCATTGATTGGGAATGGTAGTGCTATCTCGTGCTATATCTGTCAAAGACAAGAAGGGGAAGGCATTTATTTGAGGCCCTACGACATGGTAGGTTTACCCTCAGCTTTTGTTCTTATTTAATCACACAACAATTTTGTGGAGAAGATCTGGTCGCCCTGATTTTAGATGAGAAAAGAAGCCCAAAATGTAGTTACTCGCGACCATAAAGTCAAAATCACTGCCTGATATTGTTGAAGATTCAGTCAAGTTTTGTGGTTGTCTTCCCTCTTTAAATTTTGTACTTTTGATAACATCGGATCCAGTCGAAATACTGAAGTCAAAAGGAGTTTCTAATGTGCATTCTGTTATTACCAGACATAGTTTCCTTCTCGAAAAATGGGGTTAATACTACCCTGTAGGGATGTTGTGATACACAGCGCAGATAAAAGTTCTTTATAAGTTGTGAACCACTATACAAACGTGTGAGACTGTTCATGTTATTGAATGGACCTGTAGGTTAGAAAGAAAAAAAATAACAGCATTTAAGTTTCATACCACTATTTGTCCATTAACTAAAAATACTCTCTAAAGTCCAGGAAAAGTATTATTGTCGAAACTGAAACCTGCACCTTCAGAAAATTGTGAAGTGGTACATATTCGTCTGCAGGCTCTCCCTGATGTTCCAGTGCATCTTGTTTTGAGGCCAGTTGCTTAAGAACTCTTGGAAAGATGGTAAATGAAATCTTAGTGGATTTTGTACTTTAACATGCATTTTTTTTTTTTGAGCCTTGCAGCTTCTCTGGCAGGTATAATTAAGGTC
Source organism: Lemur catta (assembly GCF_020740605.2). NCBI lineage: Eukaryota > Metazoa > Chordata > Mammalia > Primates > Lemuridae > Lemur > Lemur catta. The sequence goes on from NC_059134.1 coordinate 56,444,274, forward strand.
TCCCATACTATGAATGAGAAAAACACAGATGTTCAGGAACTCACCCAGCTAGGAATTGGAAGAGCACTGGGCTTTATAACCCCAGGTCTTCTAACCTCCAAGTGTCCTGTCCTCTACAATGAAATTCAAAATGACAAGTAATGGAAAGACAAGGAGCCTATAAAACCGACCCTGACCATAAGTAGCATGAGTGATAAATTATTATAGTTAGTCCTTGTGCTCAGTAGGTGCCAAGTACTGTTCTAAGCATTTTACATATTAACTCTGTCCTTAGAACAACTTTATGAGGTAGAAACTTTTATTATCCCTAAATACAAAGAGGTAGCTGAGGCATAAGAAGGAGGTAAAATACCTTGCCTAAAGTCATACTTAAGTAAATGGTAAACCCAGGATTTAAACCTAAGCAGTTTGGCTCTAGAGCTATGCTCTATGGTTCTCAAACTTTATTGTGCAGTTGGAACCACTTGAGGATCTTCTTAAAATGCAAATTTTGATTATAGATCTGAAGGAAGGCCTGGATCCTATATGTCTTTTTTTTTTTTTTTTTTTTTTGGGACAAGAGTCTCACTTTGTTGCCCGGGCTAGAGTGAGTGCTGTGGTGTCAGCCTAGCTCACAGCAACCTCAAACTCCTGGGCTCAAGTGATCCTCCTGCCTCAGCCACCCAAGTAGCCGGGACTACAGGCGTGAGCCACCACGCCTGGCTAATTTTCGTTTGTTTCTATTTTTAGTTGACTGGCTAATTTTGTTTCTATTTTTAGTAGAGATGAGGTCTCTCTCTTGCTCAGGCTGGTCTTGAACTCCCGACCTCAAGCAACCCTCCCACCTCAGCCTCCCAGAGTGCCAGGATTCCAGGTGTGAGCCACTGTGCCCAGCCTGGATCCTATATTTCTAACAGGTTCCCAAGTGATATTGATGCTGCAGGCCACTACATACTATATCTTTCCTTTTTTCCTACCATGTTTCTTTTGCATCCAGAAACTGCCTTCCCCTCTGACCTCTTCATGGTCCCAAATGTTCCCAGCATTCTCTTCCTTAGGGATCAAACTCAAACTTTGCCCTCAAGAAGCTTATCCTGCCCCTACCTTTCCCTCTAGGGTAAGACAGACATTCCCTCCTCTGTTCCCACTCCAGTTACTGCATACCTTGTTACAGAGCTCAGAACATTGAATTATGGTCATTTGTTTGGAAAGCTTCTTGACTAGACAATGAGCTTCTTAAGGAGAGGGACCAACCAGGTCTGTGCAGTCTAGTGCCTAGCACATAATAGGAATAGCTAATACTTATCCAGGGCTTTCTATGTTCCAGATGGTGTCACATACATTGACTTGTTTAATCCCTGCATTAACCTTAGAGATATACTATTATCCCCATTTTATGGATGAAGAAACTAAGGCACAGGGAGGTTAAATAGGTAACAAACTAGTAAGTAGCAGAGCCATGATTTCAAGTGAAGGTACTTTGGCTCCAGAAAACGTGTGGTAACTTAGAGCCTCCCTTACAGTTCCAAAGAAGAAAAACGAAGACTTAATATCCTACTAGCCATGAGTATAACTACCTCTAATCTTAGAAAATGTATGCGAGTACAATACCTGTCTCATTTATTCCTCTGTTAACTAAGTTAGTCTTAAAACAAAAACTTATTCAAGATGCCTACTATCTACCATTCTAATTTCATAGTGCTGTATTGGAGAAGGTAGATTTTACCATTACCATGAAAGTATCTGTTAAACTCCAATGGTATATATAGGTAGGCAAATTGAAATAGATAAAACCTTAGAAATTCATTTTCTACATGAAAAAAACCAGAGGTCCAAAGAAGTCAAATGAGTTAGCCAAATTCACACGGGAATTTCATAGCGGGACTGGGACTAGAAACCAGCCCTTTTGACTTTTTTTTGGTCTTGCTATTCCCATTTAGTATTAGGTTCACTTGGGAACCTGTTAGGAATATAGGACCCAGGTCTTACCCCAGATCTGCACAATCAAAATTTGCATTTTAACAAGATACTCAAGTGGTTCCTACTGAACATTAAAGTTTGAGAACCATTGTCCTAGCAGGGATGGGGAAACTGGCCTTCTGATTTCCAGATTGTTCCTTTTTAAGCACCAAAGCCGGCAAGAACAGTTTCATCTTTCTGTGCTGCACCCCTTTTAATAAAAGGATTTGTTCTGTAAAATTTGGATTCAGTCAAAAGGCCATACTTAAGGACCTAGAAGGCCACATGTGGCCTTAAAGCCACAGGTTCTAGAGTCAAACTGCTTAGGTTTAAATCCTGGTTTTACCATTTACTTACATGTGACTCTCTACTATACCACACTGCCTTAGATTCTTAGCTTCAAAAATTTTATTACCACACTGGTATGGCTAAGTTATGTGTTAAAAATGGGAATAGCAAGACTAATATATATATCGGTGTGTATACACACACACACACACACAAATACACTCATCCATTAAATTCTGCAATTTTTACTTCCTAAATAGCTGACCTCATTGTTTTAGTGGGGTGATAATAGGGCCTCACCACCTCTGTGGAATGGCCCTTTTTACAAGCCCTCTTCTTCCAGAGGAACCTCTGTGTACCCCTTGCCCAGTATATCCCCCATACTGTCACTGCTGTTAGGGTGAGCTTTCTAAAATTAAAAGCTCACCATGTCTGTTCCCTGCTTAAAACTTTCCAGTGTCCAGCAGAATCAAGTTTCAGCTTTTTTATGAGCAAACTCATGCTAGTGCAAAGAAAGTTTCTTACATAACCTAACGTTTTCCTAGAGCATTGCTGCTACCTCTTTATCTTGTGTAAAATCTGGTGTTCCCTACACCCTTGAAGTCTTTTCCAGAGGAGTTCTTTCTTCTCTCCCACCTTCAATATCTTAAGCTGGGAGTAAAAGCTAGCATTCTCCAAACTTGTCACTACAAGTTCCAGACCAGCTACCCCAGCATTGAGGCTTTCACCATCAAGCCATGCAACTTCCATTCCACCATCATTCTGTCACTCATAGGGAGAAGATTTTTTTTTTTTTGAGACAGAGTCTTGCTGTGTTGCCCGGGCTAGAGTGAGTGCCGTGGCGTCAGCCTAGCTCACAGCAACCTCAAACTCCTGGGCTTAAGTGATCCTACTGCCTCAGCCTCCCCAGTAGCTGGGACTACAGGCATGTGCCACCATGCCCAGCTAATTTTTTATATATATATATTGTAGTTGGCCAGATAATTTCTTTCTATTTTTAGTAGAGACGGGGTCTCGCTCTTGCTCAGGCTGGTCTCGAACTCCTGACCTCGAGCAGTCCACCCGCCTCGGCCTCCCAGAGTGCTAGGATTACAGGCGTGAGCCACCACGGCCGGCCGGGAGAAGATTTTTGACAGTCTGATGTAATCAGCTTAGGTTGCCCCATTGTCCTCTCTGCCCTTGCACTTACCCGTATAAAAACCTTTTATTGCCACTGCCATTCAACCACCCACTTCTATGACCAAATCCTGCACTTTTTCTCCTGAACTGTTCCACCTCTGAAATCAGTAACCAAGGCATTTCACATTCTAAACAAAACTTTCTTTTATTTCAAATTTCTTACTCCTTTACCCTCACCAAACCTGCTCTTCAATGTCAATGAAATCTGCAGGCTTACCTTTTCCCAATTCTCCAAGTCTGTTCCCATCCTCTGCATTTACTTTCCTTTCTACCCTGCACCTCATAGTCATTTATTTCATATTCAGTCTCATCAGCAATTTCAAGTTCATTCAACCACCCCTGTCTTTCCACATGTGACCCTAAAGCAGTCCTCAACATTGGGTCAATTTCTCCCCTATGTCCCTTTCAATTTTGATATAGCTATTAGTTAACTATTAGTGCATAAGAAATTATTCCAAACTTTAATGGCTTAAAACAAAAATAATTTTTTTAAGTTTTATATAGTTTTTGCAGTTTCTGTTGAAATCAAGAGTGGCTTAGTTGGGTGGTTCTGGCTTGGCATCTCCCAAGAGGTTGCATTCATCTGAAGGCTGACTTCCAAGGTAGCTTACATGGTTGGCAAGTTAGTGACGCAATATGTCTTAGTTTCTCACTATGTAGGCCTCCCTATAAGGCTTCTTGAGCATCTTCAAGACATGTAGCTGGCTTGCCCCAGAGCAAATGATCCGAAAGAGAACAATGTAGAAGCTACCATTTTGCAATGTGTATATATAGAGAGATACTTAAATATAAAATCATATTTTATATATACATGTGTATAAACACATATAACACACACATACCCCAAAGGAGAATTTGTACAAAGCAGTAAAGCTAGAACAACTTGTTGGGAATAAGTTGAAATAATAATAGATAGCATTTATTGAAGACCTATTATAAAAAGAACAACTTATGTGTATTATTTAAACCTCACAACATTCCATGACTTAGTAATTATTGCTCCATTTTACAGCTAAAGAAATCAAGTCTTAGAAAAATCATTTTTCCAATGTCTAATATCACCAGAAGACTCTTCCCAAGAACACACAGGTATTGTTCTGGTTATCTATGGTTGCATAACAAACCATTGCTGTGTCTTAAACTATTTATTTTGCTCACAGAGCTCCAATTTGGGTAAGGCTTAGTGGAGATAGTTCATTTCTATTTCTCTTGGCATCCTCCAGGGAAGCTTGAAGACTGAGGTCTGGAATCATATGAGGGCACATTAATTCATGTCACCAGCAATTGATGTTGCTTGTTGCCTGGAATCTGCTGGAGTCATCAGCTGGAAAAACTGTATGTGGCATCTCCATGTGACCTAGGCTTCCCTACAACACATGGCCAGGTTCCAAGAGCAAATGACCAGAGCGAGAGAAACGAGGAAATTATCATTTTAATGATCAAACTATGGAAGTAGTGTAGCATTATTTCTGCTATACTCTTGTGAACAGTCACAAGCCCACCCAAGTTCAAGGAAAGGGCAATAGATTCAGTCTTCTGAAGGGAGTGTAGTAGATTCTGGAAGACCACGTGGGGATAGAAGTATTATTGTGGTCATTTTTAGGAATATCAACTACCACAGTCTGTCTTCTGTCCACAATGATTCACATCCTTCTCACATGCAAAATGCACTAATTCCTTCCCCCTAAAACCCCCAGAGTCTCTTTCCATTCTGGCAACAGGCTTGAGCTTGAGATCTAGGATCTTGTCATTAAAATCAAGTCCAGGTTTGGGTGAAGTTCCTCAGGTACAGTTCCTCTCAACATGAAGACTTGAGAACTAAAGAGACAAGTTATCTTTTCTCCACACATCCAACATACAATGGTGGGACAAGCATAGAATAACCATTATAGATACTCCTGTTCAAAAAGGGTAAAAGGAGGCACACCAGGAACACTGCTCCATAATAATTTTGAAGCTAATTCTTCATTAGGGCTCAGTCTTATTGCCTAGGAATGATTCTTTACAGCTCTTGACAGTACCTCGGAACTCTAGGTTCTGCTCTGTGAGATAGTCTTAATTTTCCATTAAAATGGCCAATGTGTGAAGCCAAGTAATTTTCTCAGCTTGCTTCCTGCCCATGGAAGTTCAGGGGTCCAAAGGCTTATTTTCATTTTGAAACCTTCTATTCCTTTTTATCCAAGCTTGTGGTACTTCTTTTGATATAATTTTCTTAAAATTTATGTAAGTTTTCAATGACTCTTATTGGGGTTTATGTATTCCATTAGATAAAAGCCACACCAACAAACTTCATCAGGATAAACTCTTCTGTCTCTTAGTCTTCCTGTTAGGTTGCTATGGGGCAATAGGCTTAATATTTATAGAAATTTTATTCCTTTTCAAAAAAAGATCTTCACAGCACACTCTTTTAAGATTCTTAGAGGGACTTTTGTCTGTTTGAAACACACCATAAATCTGAGGTCTTTATTGAAGGTTTATTTATTTTATTTTATTTCACTTATTTTATTTATTTATTTATTTTGAGACAGAGTCTCACTCTGTTGCCCAGGTTAGGGTGCCTTGGCATCAGCTCACAGCAACCTCAAACTCCTGGGCTCAAGCAATCCTACTGCCTCAGCCTCCCAAGTAGTAGCTGGGACTACAGGCATGTGCCACCATGCCCGGCTAATTTTTTTTTCTATATATTTTTAGTTGTCCAGATAATTTCTTTCTATTTTTTTTAGTAGAGATAGGGTCTCGCTCTTGCTCAGGCTGGTCTTGAACTCCTGAGCTCAAACCATCCTCCCACCTCAGCCTCCCAGAGTGCTAGGATTACAGGCGTGAGCCACCACGCCCAGCCTATTGAAGGTTTTACAGTCATGCCCTTTGCTTCATCTTTAGACCATGTTGCCCTGATAGCACCCTAGATATAATCTCTGCCCAAAAGTCATTTCTTAATTTTAACATCATTTGGCATCTAGAGAAGCTGGGAATGAGAAAATTTTATTTTGAAAATTAGCAAGTCCTGGCTCCTTTATTCTTAATAGTTTGTTGATTACCTTATCTCCTCTCTCATTTCATTATAGGCAGCAAGACAAAGCCAAGCAGCACTTTTAACACTCTGCCTGGGAATGTTTTTAATAAAATCATCTAGTTCATTAGGTACATTTTCTATTTCCATGTTATCACAGGTGATAATGTTGCTAAAATTTCCTCCAGTACGTAATAAAGGTCTACATTCCTCCAGCTTCCAATAAGATTTTCCTCACTTTTCTTTAAACCCTCACAGACAGCCTCCTCAAGGGACATCAGGCTTCTGCTGACAGTCTCTTGGAAGCCCTTTAGGTTTTCACTAACACTATCCTTTTTAAGGTCCACCCAATGCTAAAACGAAATGTCTTAAGTTTTGTTAAAGCATCCCACTTCTGGTACCAAAATTTGATCTGGTTATCAATTGCTACATAGCAAATCACCACAAAACTTTCTGGCTAAAAACAACAAGAATATTTGTTTTCACTCATCAGTCTGCAGTTTGAGCAGGTTTGGGCAGGGACACTGGCCACTTTTAGAAAATGCAGTGTGCGACAGAGTCAAACCAAGATTTAAACTTAGGTCTAATTCCAGAGCACATGCTTTTGCCACTGTATCTTGATGTCTTTCTTAGATGGATGAATATTAAATTTAAAAACCAAATGATCTGTGTGCTGAAGAATTAAAGGGGAAAAAAATTCAAGCTGAAAACAAACTACATGAAGCAGTATACCAGCAACATACTAACATTATAGTAAAAGCAGGGGCTTTGGGTGACCACTCAAAAAAAAATTTATGTTGGAGTTTGTGAACACCCTGAGCAACATAACAAGATCCCATCTTAAAAAAAATTTTTTTAGGCCTCGCGCGGTGGCTCACCCCTGTAATCCTAGCACTCTGGGAGGCTGAGGCGGGTGGATTGCTTGAGCTCAGGAGTTCGAGACCAGCCTGAGCAAGAGCGAGACCCCGTCTCTACTAAAAATAGAAAGAAATTATCTGGCCAACTAAAATATATATATAGAAAAAATTAGCTGGGCATGGTGGCACATGCCTGTAGTCCCAGCTACTGGGGAGGCTGAGGCAGTAGGATCGTTTAAGCCCAGGAGTTTAAGGTTGCTGTGAGCTAGGCTGACGCCACAGCGCTCACTCTAGCCCAGGCAACAAAGCCAGACTCTGTCTCAAAAAAAAAAAAAATTTTTTTTTAGATTAGCCAGGCATGGTGGTACACCCCTGTGCTCCCAGTTGCTTGAGAGGCTGAGGCAGGAGGATCACTTGAACCTAGGAGTTCAAGGCTTCGGTGAGCTATGGTCATGCTACCACACTACAGCCTGGGCAACAGAATGAGACCCTGTCTCTTAAAAAAAATTGTGTTGTATAAGCATGAGAGTAAATCAAAAGACTAGATATGTCTTTTCTGTCCTTCTAAAAATGATTTCAAATAAACATTAAAGAATTTACATATGTCAAAGCTCATTTATTCATCATTTAATACTCATTGTGAGTGAAGCCCTGTGCCAGGCTCTGGAGAAAGAGATAAATAAACATGATCACTGCCCTTCAAAAACTCATAATTTAGTGAGGGGAGACAGACACATGAACAGATAATTGCCATACAATATGGTGTCAATGGTATTATGAAGTTGTAAGAAAAGGGTTAAGGAGCTGTTAATTCTTCCTGGGAGCAAGTAAGGAAAGGACACCAATAAGTCAACATGTGAGCAGAGTCTTAAAGTATAGGAGTTCAACAGAAAAAGGAGGAAAGGGAGTTCAAAGCAGAGAAAGAAACAGCAATACAAACTCACAGGCATAAACATTAGAATTTCGGGAAATGCAGGCGTTTAAGTTTAGCTAGGTGGGGGGATTAGGGTGGCTTCATTACCACTAATTGAAGTTGAAAGTCTCAGTTCTCCACTAGGCCTCATCTGACACCATCACACCAGAGAAGGGAAGGGGTACCTCATTACCATCAGGTGCAGGTGAAGATCCATGTTCCACACGTGGCATCTGCTGACAAAAGGAGGAGGGAAGTATTAGGAGAGAACTTTGTTATTGCCCATTGAGGATAAAAGTCCAAGCTTCCCACTCCATCTTCTCTGACATGAACCCAGGAGAAGGAAGAGAATTAGATAATCTCGTTATAACCTGGCAAGGGTGAAAATCTAAACTCTCCACCTGTCTTGATGGTGGAGTTGAGGTTGGGGCCATAGTTTTTTTCTGTGGTATTTGCCTAAGGTAAGCAGTTATTCTCTAAAAGTTTTCTGTCTTGCTAAGCTGCTCCTTTCACAGTCCTTTTACTAGAGAGAGCAGGCTTTTCCATTGGCATTTCTGGGTTGCCAGCTTCTCCAATACCCAATCTGGGATATATGAGACAAAAAGAAAACCCAGGGAACTCGCCACCATATATTCCTTGGGTCCTAGGTCCTTACCTGGTCTGCCATCTTCCCATCTTTCAGAGTCTTCTTATATTTGTTTTAGGTATGTTTTATGTGTAAGGTTTTATAAATAATGTTCAGGGGTTTTAGCTGTACCTAGCAGGAGGAATAGGGAAAAGTAAATAATATATACCATCTTTCTATAAGTGGAAGTCTCAGGTCAAATAATGTTTTACAAAGCTACCAAGGCAATATTCTGTTAAAAACACTGTTAAGAGAACGAAAAGGCAGGCTACAGACTGGGAGAAAAACACTTGCAAAACATTTATCTGACAAAGGACTTGTATCCAAGTAAGAAAACAAATAACCCAATTAAAAATGGGCAAAAGACTTAAAAAGCCACTTCACCAAAGAGAGTATACAGATGGCAAATAAGCACACAAAAATACGCTGAAAAAGCTTATCCATTAGAGAAATGCAAATTAAAATCATGATGTCAGCTGGTCCAATGGAGATGGGTTTCAGAACTTATTAACATTAGTGTCACTAAAGTTGGCATTTAGCTCCCCACTGCTAAATTTGACTGACTTAAAAAATAAATGAAAACAAAATCATGATGTCAGAGCCAGGTGAGGTGGTATACACCTGTAGTCCCAGCTACTCGGAAGGCAGAGGCGGGAACGTCGCTTGAGCCCAGGAATTTGAGGCTATAGCACACTATGATTGTGCCTGTGAATAGCCACTGCACTCCAGCCTGGGCAACATAGCAAGACCTCATTTCTTAAAAGATCAAATCAAATCAAATCATGATAAGATACCACCAAACACCTAATAGAATGGCCAAAATAAAATGTACTGACAATACCAACTCCCTGTGAGAATGTAGAACAACTGGAACTCTCATACGTTGCTGATAGGAAAGCAAAATGGCATAGCCACTCTAGAAAACAATGTAGCATTTTCTCATTAACTTATGCACAAATACCACATGACCCAGCAATCCCATTGTAACACACTTTCCCTAGAAAAATGAAAAAGTTCATATAAAGACATACATGAATGCTTGTAGCAGCTCTTTATAATCACTGAAAACTGGACATAACCAAATGTCTGTCAGTGGGTGAACAGTTAAACTGTGGCACATTAATATAATGAAATACTACTGAGCAATAAAAAAGGGAGGTATGATGGATACAGCAACTTGGGTAAATCTCAAGGGCATAATTCTGAATGAAAGAAGTCAGCTAGTCTCCAGAGTTTACCTACTATATGATTCCAATTATATGAGATTCCGAGTGGGGAAGGGTATAACTACAAAAAGGATAACACAAGGGGGCTTCGTGGGGGCTGATGGAACTGCTCTACATCTTGATTGCAGTGGTGGTTATAAAAACTATGTATGTGTAACATTTATAGAGCTATACTCCCAAAAAAGTAGTTTTCGTACTGCATTGTAATTAAAATTTTATTGTATGTTAATTTTAAAATTCTATACCATAAAAAGTATACCATCCTCTACGTAAACTTTTAGAACTTACTGTTTTCATTTATATTGTTAAGAGTCATCCATATTGTTGCATGTTGCTGTGGTTCATTCATTTTAACTTTTGCTTTTCCATTGTGTGAATTGATCACAGTTTTTTCACCTATCCTCCCATTGATAAGCATTTTGTTTGTGTTTGTTCACATGAACAGTTTGCTATGAATATTCGTGTTCACACCTCCTATTGAAATATATGAATATCTCTAAGGTATTTACCTAAGAGTGAAATTGTTGGGTCAACTTTTCTCCTAAAGCCAACTCTAGGAGAAAATGGCCAGACCATTTTCAAATACTAGGCATAATACTTGAAGCTGTTAGAATGAGGATAAGGGTTTAAAAGTGGAAGCATGGGGACCAAGTTTTGGGAAGCCCCTGTAGTACTCTGCTCTTCACCCAAGAGATTTTGCCCACATTTCCCTCTTTTTAGAAGCCTACCCTCCTTCCACATCGGCCAGAGTCAGAGATTTTTTCCTGTGGGTTCCCAAAGCACATGTTCTGTGTCACACTTAAGGTAACTATCAGACTGTACTATGGTAACCATACCTTCTGCTGAGTAGGGAGCTTCTTGAGGGCACAGGCCGAATATCTTTATATTCCCTGTGCCTAGGACCTAGACAGGCATAATAAATATTTCCATAAGTAAATATTCTTTCTTAAATCTATCCACTTTCCCAATATAGAATAATGAACATAATTTATTATTTCCTTAATAATTTAGAACATAACTACTTATTTCCATGATAGTTGCCTATGCCAAAGGATAAGCTCCTTGAAAAAAGGAATTTAATATAGTGCCTGGCAAATGGTAGATGCTTGATAAATTTACTTAATATGTTTAATCAATTCAATGTTGCAGTGTTTTAAGAGTGTTTATTTTGAATGTCAGTTACCATGGTTCAATCCTGGAGATAAAACGTAAAAGATTTAGCTAAATATGTATTGACTATAGAACATACTCATGTGTATGGTTTAAAAAACAAAAGTAAAACCTTTATATCATAGTGTGAGATTCCATTTACATAAAGTTCAAAAGCAATTGAAAATAATTGATAGTGATAGAGATCTGAGTAGTAAATACCTTTAGGGAAATAGCTACTTGGATAGAGCGTGTAGGAGCCTACTAGACTATAAATGTTCTATATCTTGATCTGGGTAGGAACTATATGTATAGATATGCATATGTAAAAGTTTACCAAGCTGTACACGTGAGATTTGTACACTTTATAGAGATTATTCCTCAATAAAAAGTAAAAAGCACTGCAATTATGGATACAAAACCCAAGAGTGAACCCTAATGTAAACTATGGACTTTGGGTGATAATGATGTGTGAGACTCTGTCTCTACAAAAAATATATAGAAAAATTAGCCAGGTGTGGTGGCATGTGCCTGTAGTCCCAGCTACTCAGGAGGCTGAACAGGAGGAGGGTTGCTTGAGCCCAGGAGTTTGAGGTTGCAGTGAGCTATGATGAGGCCACTGCACTCCAACCTCGGTGACAGAGCAAGATCTACTCTCAAAAAAAAGGAAGGAAAGAAGAAAAGGAGGGAGGGAGGGAGGGAGGGAGGGAGGGAGGGAAGGAAGGAAGGAAGGAAGGAAGGAAGGAAGGAAGGAAGGAAGGAAGGAAGGAAGGAAGGTTGGTTCATCATAGAGGTAGCAGCTGGGCCTTATAAAGTGAATAGGATTTTACCATGCAGAGAAGTGAGAAGAGAGTATCAAGGATATCAAGGCAGAGGAAATAAGAGAAACAAAGGCATGAAGACACAAAAGGACATATAAAATGGTGACCTCAAAAAGTAAAATGAGGGATGTTAGACTCCTAGTGGCCCTCAACTGGCAGTGCTTATCAGAATAACTTGGAAAGCACTATCAAATTTTTAAAGATTGTGATGTATACCCTTGGGTTAATACCTTAGATGGCCACTGAGATCTTGTCTGTGCCCTAAAAGTTTCTGGGTCTACGATTACCACTGTCCCTCGTGAGTGAGCACTAGACTTAATAACACAAGTTATTGCCCTTTAATCCATGTTGGAACCCAAGTGGCAAAAATATTCTCTGTGCTCTAGATGGTGATTTGACACTGATGAATGGGTTGATCATTAGAAAACCAAAGGGAATTGCAAATGAAAATAAAAATAAAGATATAGTCTCATACAGCGAGTTTTCCCCAGTTCATTTTTGTAAAATAAAAGAGCACTTTTTTTTAAGGTTCACCCAAGTGCTAAGATGCCTCAGGTGAGGAGCTGATGATAATCAGTAATTATCCAAGGTGAGATCCAAGATACTTTGTAAAGATGGAAATAATAACCTTGTCGGAAATGGACATCAGCTATCATGGGGCAGGAGGCTATAAATCCAAACATAATATCCAACTTGTCTTCACCTCAGAGAGTTTCCAGCTGTTTATGATGTTCTGCTGTGATTTGCCAGAGATGAAATGCATTTTTTTAAAACTGTTACAGCCAGCTGAACGAAAGACTTGGAGCCATATTCTCTTTCAAGAAGTGTTGAACACTTTTGAAGTCTGCAGAGAAATGGTAGAAGGTGTCCGCTTTCTTGTCAGTTCCAAATTAAGATCTTTTCTTTGCAATCCTAGAGTTGATCATTGTTTTCTAAGTGAGGTAGTAGACGATCAGTTAAGGTCTCTCTTGGATTGAAAAGACACTTGTTGAGATGCTATGGGCTTTAAACTTATCGCTTCAAGGCTAGAAGTTCAAATCCAAGCCTTGTTAAAGGTAGAGGTAATAAAGGAACACACGCTTATGGAGAGCCCAGGGAGTATATGTGTTGAGAAATGATTGTGGGAAGGAAATGGCCCAAATAATGCTTGTATCAGTATGTGCATGTGTGCGTGCGTGCACCCCCCCACACACACACACACCCCACACACACACATTCTGTGCTGAAGCATACAAGGTAATCAGTGGTGATGGCAGTTATCTCACTAGATTGTAGTTTTTAGATTGGAGACTCCTTGAGTCCAAAGGACTCCAAAGGACTGAGGCCTTTTGAACTCTGAGTCCCCAACAGTGTTGAATTAATGAATGGCATATTGAATCTGAGAAGACAGTGGTATGGGCATGTGGCAATGTCTTCCCACAGTCACACTGGCCTGCCTAAGGTGCCTCAAACAGGCCTCACACCTTCACACCCTCCTCTGTGGCTGTACCTCTCTCATTCTTCCTCAGCCTGGAATGCCTTTACCCCCTCCCTTCTTCCACCTCCTTGCCTTTCAAAGTTGTGAACATCCTTCTCATTCTTCGTAGTCCATCTGACTATCTTCTGAAAATAATTCTTTAGCACAAATGGGAGCAGGGAATGTTCTTGGAAGTCAGAAAGATCTGGATTTGAATCCCAGTTCTATTACTTTTAAGTTCTTGAACAAATTACATCATCTTTTTGTGCTTCAGCTTCCTCCAGATGGGTTTTTGGAAAGATTAATGTGATAAAGTATATAAAGCATCTAGCTTTATCCTGGCACAGGATAGATTATCAGTGAATAACTATTAGCCTTATTCACCTTCCTCTGTGAAACTCAGCTCAGTGCTTAATAAATGTTGGCTCCTTCTGTCTATATATTCTTTAACATCTCTCTTAGGTTTCTTTCCCCCAGTCCACCACTCCTTCATCAGATATAATTGACCCCTTCTCTGTTCCACAGTGCCTTGCTTATGCCCCTTTTCTAGTAGTTGTTATATGCTGACTTGTGCTGTAGCTCACTGTGTTTTCCTCCCCTGTAGGCTGAAAACATCTCAAGGGCAGTATCTACAGCAACTTTCACAGGGACTAGTTCAGAATAGACATTCCATAAATGGTTGTCTGATTGAAATATAATATTTAATCCAGCTTTCTAGGAGACAGAGTGAGCCCGTAACATGTCTTCTCGCAGCAAGTGCATGGTCTAAGTAGCAAGGAGGAAATTCCCTGCAATTAAGTGTTTCAGAGTTGATTGCAGTCCATCCAGCCCAAGTCAGCAGAGCCTAAACTTCCAGATGTCTTTGTTTCTCCCACTTCCAGCTTAGCCAGGCCAGAAGTACATTCCCATAAGGGAAACCCAATATATCTTTTTCTGATGATCTGACTAGCGTGCAAAATACTTATTTGGAGAGAATGCACAAGAGTGAGGTTTTTCTCTGTTTTTACAAGGGACAGACGGTGAGGGAGTGAGAGGAAAATTGAAGCCAGAGAAAAGTCTACTATGCCCCAGGAAAGAAAGAACACATAGAGCCAACACAACAGATACTGTTTTGGGTCAAAACTTCAGAGCTTGAGCCATAAAGGACTCTACCCCCTTAAATCGATTTTAGGAAAAGAAACAGAAGCAAAAAAAAAAAAAAAAAATCCTGCCCAAATAAAAACACTTTCCCAGAAGCTATTCTTTGCAGTGATATCTGTACCAGTGAAAAACTGAAAGCAACCTAAAAATTCAATCTAACTCAACAAATATTGTCTGAACTACTAAATGCAGGGCACTAGAGTTATGGAGATGTTGGTAAAGCTAGACTTCTAACCGTAATCTATTGTTCTATCTACTCAATTGCTTTATTATAGGAATTTGATTTTATTATAGGGATTTATTATAGGAATTTGAACTAATATAATTGTGGGAATAGCTGGGGAAGTGACACTCTGAAAGTGGAGGGAGGCAGGGATCAATGGAGCCTCCAACCAGTCAACACCAGAAGAAGCCAAGCACACCCAGTTGCCATAAAGGGGCTGAAAAGGAGGAACTGATGGAGACGTCTATGGAAGTCTGTGAGTCCACAGCCAAATGACGGGCTTAGAGCTACTATTGCTCACCAGGGTCAACAGTAGGGAAGAGCTGGATATGGAGTTGAGGAGAGTGAGGACAAACTGGAACCTACTGGCACCTCCTTGCCTGTTGTTGCTGTAATGAACTCCCATGATCTTCAGAGAGTAATGGCTGCTGATTCACTCCCACTTCCCAAATCTCAAGAAACTATCACTCTTAACCAACTTTAACCTAGAACCATACGGTTGCAATTCAACCAAGATGATACACATACATTTCCTTCATAACTATAAAGTCATTTCTTTCTTCTTCCAATTTTCTACAGGGGAAAAAGGTTGAACCTTTAAGTCTAACAGTCCTGGCTTCTTATCCTAGTTCTGGTCCTGTCTAGCTGTATGACCTCAAGTAAATTACCATTTCTGAGCCTTAATGGATCAGGATCCCTTCCTCTGTGCTATCATAGTCCCCTGTGCTTCTCTCTGTTGTAGCATTTATTTCATTTTCTTGTCATTATATATTTATGTGTCCATTTCCTCCACCAGACCATAAGCTCATGCACTGACTCCTCTTTATATTTATTGTGTCTCACAGTACCTAGCATAGAGTAGATGCCCAATAGATGTTTGCAGAGAGAATGAATCCCTGAAATGGAAAATAGAAATTTATCAGACCATCAAGCTGGTAATGAAACCCAATACTAAGACATTAAGGCAGTGAGACCCATCTCTGGGCCTGTCACATTCAGAACACTATGATATCGGGCTCCAGACACCCTTACCTCTTCCATAGCTTCTATCTTAAAACCATTCACCACATTCCACTTCCAAACCAGTTTTAATCATCGTGATTCCTGACTCCTGGACTTGACTTCTTTTTATGAAATGCTATCACCTCTTAGTCCTATTACTTGAAATGTTCAGGATTCTAGCTATCTTGTTTGGATTTTTCACTTTCCTCTCTGATTAAACTATTTTTACTTTCTTGGTATATTTGTCATCCCCTACCCTAGGTTTTCAGATCAGAGACTGTGAAATTCCTGCCCTCAGGCTGGTGAACAACAGACAATGAAACCAGCAATTCCAGGACAATGTGATAAGAGGTAATGTGGGAACATAGAAAGATTGAAGAGCACCTAATCTTAGAAAGAGAAGTGGAGCTGTCAGAAGCAAGTGAAGTTTGACCTGAGTCACAAGAAATACATAGGAGACTCCAAGGCAGAGAAAGGGAGGATGGGCATTGCAGACAGAGACCAGCAATGCAGAGGTATGAAGATAGGAGAGATCAGGGTCTGGGGGCTGCAGGTGGGTTGGTGTGGTGGGATGAGTGTGAAAGCACAGCTGGGAAATGGATGGAAATGAGCAAATGTCAGGTCATGAATGACTTGAGTTCCAAGCTTAGGAGCTTAAATCTAACCCCATAACAAGAAAGAAGTAGTAAAATATCAGGATGATTTGGCCCAGAGATGTGCTTTGTTTGCCCACATAATTTTTAAATTTGTTTGGCAATGTTTTAAAATTGGGAGATTTTGCATAAAATTCTGGACCTCTGGCTTCTGTAGAAAACTCAGATCTGGCCACACGAGGCTCTCATTTATTGCCACATGAGCTGAGTGTTGTTTGTCCTTCTTAGATGCCATAAGTGTTTTGTAACTCCCTGGTCTCCACCACACCCTTTTGTCATCATACTTGCACTCTTGTTTTTCTTTAAGAGGAGAAATATTTCTTAGTACCAGTATTTCTGTGAAAGAAGGGAGATGGAGGTTAGACCACAAGAATCAGGCATTTCAGAAAATGGGCAACAGCATGTTTCTTTGTGGAAATAAAGAAACCAAGTATATCTGTTGGAAGACTGCAACTTTCTCTTAAACACATTTCCCTTCACTTGTTTATGTTACCTGCAGGGTTTGCTATATGATGACTTCACGGGGCCACCTTACTTTCATAAAACCCTGTAATGCTCACAGACCGTCAAGAAGAAATGTGTTGGGTGTGCTAGTCTTAAAGAAAGTGTAGGAGACATGTACATGTCTGGCCAGAGCTTGTCGAAGAGAGGCCAACACTGACTCTCAGAGCCTCAAATAAGTGATGAATCAAGTAGAAAGAAATCAAGAGGACACAGAAAAGGGCTTGTCAGGGCTCAAAGGCAGCTAATGGCAGGAGCTCTCTTCAGCCAGTAACAGCACAGAGGAAATGCAGCACAACCCCCCACTCTCAGATCTAAAGCCAAAAGACTGATCCCTCCCTGTAATCATGCAGAACTGGCCTAGCTTCTCAGTAAGAGGGTTACTGGATGCTTCAGACACCCCCCCTTACATCCTGGGACTGCACTGCATTTCCAAGCATCTAAACCCTGCAGCCTTCTTAGCTAAAGCCTTGAACTCCTGCTTCTGAGCTCTGCACAGCTGGTGAAAGGAGGCTGCACTGGGCTCCTTGGGGGCCTCTTGTCTTCAGTGATGATTCTCTGCAGCTCAGCTCTGGCAGTCTTACCTCCTCTCCCCATGTAACTGATCCCAGTCCTCTGGTTCTGTCAGCACTTCTGCTGTGTACTCTATAACATGTGTGAGTCCCTGGCCCAGCGTGAACCTCAGAGTGAGGTGTGAGTTTCCTCCCAGGCCACTGAAACTGCCTTTCTGCAGTAAGCCAGACACTTGGGCTCAGCTAGTCTTAAAAATAGGGCTTTCACTACACGGTCAGGGAGAAGGGATTCCCTAAGTCTTCACATTGATCTCGCTGCTCCATATCAATTCTGCTAGTACCTGCAGAGTTAATGTACATTAAAGCACAATGCTCAGTATGTCACATTTTTGATCAAAAGCCTTCAATGGCTCCTCATTTCCTGCCAAATTCAAACCAAATGATCTGCCGTGGCATGGTGGACCTTTTCCCAGGATGACCCCAAAATGCTTTTTGCTAGGCTTGTCTCCCACCATAGTTAACAGATGCTTCAGCCAGAATGATCCTTGGCATTCTCTGCAAGTCAGGCAACTTTCTTGGCTTGGTTCTTCTCTTCTTTCCTTCCTGCCCATTTCCAGCTATCCAAAGCCTCCCATTCAACAAATCTCATCCCAAGCCATGTCTCAATGTGCCTAATGGCTTTAGTCACACGTCACCTCTTCTTACTTGAGGGACCTGCCACACATTGTGTTTTCTTTGTTAAACCCTGGGTATAGTCTACTTTTTATTTTAATTATATGTCCACATGCCTTAGTCTGTTTGCTAAACTGAGCTTTGACAACAGGGATCATGTATTGTTCATCTGTATCACCATGTCCCAGACAGGGCTTGGTAGATGCAAGATGCTCAGAAATATTTATTTGAATTGATTGTATTCCTCCTTCCTGCCATATTTTTTGGTAGATTCGGCGGGGGGTCGGGGAGACTTTCCTGGTACCTCTTATGTAATCCTCGACGCCAGCAAAGGAATGGCTCCTAATTGTCGTTTTGTCCAATCCTGCATTTGATGGTAAAAGCCTCTTCCTGACATCTCTGGCAGAAGATGATACCAAGTAATTTCCCACTAGAGCAGTTGGAAAAGTGGTTAGGCCTGTCCAGGTGGTACTAAAAGAGAAATTTCATGTACAGAGGCACCAGGGTTAATTCAATTGTGTCTCACTGGGGGCCAGCCTGTCCTTTTCACCAGATGTTTTCAACCCCAGTAACAAGAAAGGCCCAGTCTGCTGGCAACAGGGGGACTGTGAGACCAAGCCAACTGGTGTATCTCTTGCAACCACCCTCACCTGTATGCTGTGACTGTCCCTCCTCATGCCATTGTTGGGGGGCGGGGGTTGGAGGCCATCATATTTTAAGTACCATACATCATAGACTCAGGTTTCTTGGAATTTCATCCCAGAAGTTGGAAGAGATGGAAGAAAGAGCATGGTCTTTGGAGCCAGCCAGACCAGGTTCAGTTTTCATTGTCTTGCTTAGCATGATGTGGTTAAGAAGTCTGGAGTTAAGCAGAACTAGGTTCAAATGCTATTATGCCATTTTCTATCCTTGTGACTTTGGACAAATTACCCAACTTCTCTGGGCCTTCATTTTCTAATATGGAGAATAAGGACAATAACACTGTCCTTATTGATTTTTGATGACAAATAAGAAAATACATGCATATCAGCTAGAATGTCTTCAGCTCCAAGTAACAAACAAAAAGTCAGAATGGGGGAGGGAGGGAGAGCGCCATGGGATGAAAAGTTACCTATTGGGTACAGTGTACACTATTCAGGTGATCAGTATATTAAAAGCCTAGACTTCTCCACTATGCAATTCAGCCATGTAACAAAACCATGTGTACCCCCTAAATCTATTTAAATGTTTAAAAAACTCAGAATGGCTAAAACAATAAGGAAAATGTATTCTCTCACATAACAAGAAGTCTAGAAGTAGGGAAGCTTTAGGATTGGTTAATTCATCTAGGACCCAGGTTCTTTTCATCTTAATGCTCTTCCAACCTCAGTGTGTAGACTCTCCTAGGCTGGCTTCCCTAGTGGTCAGAAGATGGGTGCCCCAGTTCCAGGCATCACATCCAGACACTACAATGTGCAACAACAGAAAACAGTCATCTCTTTCTTTTGTGTCTTTCTAAGAGTAAGAAAACCTTTCCCAGAAACTCCTCACTGATGCTCTCTCCCACATCCTTGGCCAGAGCTGGGTAACAAACCTGTCTTTAATGCAATCACTGACTAAGGGGAATGGAATCACCATGTTTAGCACAGCCAGTCATGCTGGAGACAGAATCCCTTTTCCCGAGGGATGGATAGCTGAACAAAATTAGGATTCTGTTGGTAGAGATGGGGTAGCATGGCTATTAGGTACACAACCAACAAGGACAGTTACAGCATGGAATCCAGTACATGGTATGAATAAAATATTTGTTAACTATTATTATTAACTCTTCCTAGCTGTATGAACTTATTCAAGTCACAAATCTCCTAAAAACCCCTATTTTCTCATCTGTAAAATGAGAATATGATTATCTGATTTGCTGGCTGGTTATAAAGTTAAATGAGATGACATATGTAAAGTCTTTGGTGCTTAGTAAATGATAGCTACTTATTGTAGTTGTATATAATTATTGCCAGAGTACTTGGGCATCAGGCTGAGGTTTCCAACAAAGGTTCCTGGGGTTGTCTCCAGCCTGAAAACATCAAAAACAGGAGTACTAGAAACAGTTCATATTTAATATTTTATAGTTGTGATCCCGTATGTTAATTTGTTAGACTTTTTTTTTTTTTTTTTTTTTTTGAGACAGAGTGTCACTCTGTTGCCCGGGCTAGAGTGAGTGCCGTGGCGTCAGCCTAGCTCACAGCAACCTCAAACTCCTGGGCTTAAGCGATCCTACTGCCTCAGCCTCCCGAGTTGCTGGGACTACAGGCATGTGCCACCATGCCCGGCTAATTTTTTTTCTATATATATATTTTTAGCTGTCCATATAGTTTCTTTCTATTTTTTAGTAGAGACGGGGTCTCGTTCTTGCTCAGGCTGGTCTCGAACTCCTGAGCTCACACAATCCGCCCGCCTCGGCCTCCCAAGTGCTAGGATTACAGGCTTGAGCCACCGCGCCCGGCCTAGACTTTAATCCTGTAGGAACAGTTGCCCATGCCCCGTAGTTCTTCCTTTGTGACAGGAAACTCACTAAGACTGTGTCCCCAACCCCCAGGCTGAGGACCAATAGATTCTCATAGGAGCATCAACCCTACTGTAAACTGCGCATGCGAGGCATCTAGGTTACGCTCCTTATGAGAATCTAATGCCTGATGATCTGAGGTGGAGCGGAGGCGGTGATGCTAGTGCTGGGGAGCAGCTGCAAATACAGATTATCATAAGCATGGAGGTCTGACTGTACAGTAAGTGCAATGCTTGCCTGAATCATCCGAAAACCATCCCCCCTCCCTGGTCCATGGAAAAATTGTCTTCCATGAAACTGGTCCCTGGTGCCAAAAAGGTTGGTGACTGCTGCACTAAGATTTCTACTAGGTGCTCTCCACTGCCCTTGCCCCTAGAGGGCACTAGAGGCAATCTTGCCTCTCCTACTGAAGGATTTGATGGCCCAAGACCAACAACCTCAACCACTACCAAGAGTAGGTCTCATTTCTTGGGCTTTGAGTCCTCAACTCAGGATGGAAGCTTGATTCTCTACAGCACCCAGGACTATGGCTCCCATCCCAGCTCTACCACTTATTAGCAGTGTGACCTTAAGGAAAAGCACTTTACCTCTCTGAATATCATTTTTCATACCTGTAAGTTGAGGTGCATCCTCATCTTTCATCACCTTCCCCTCAAACTCAGGCCCCTGGTCACTTGGATTGCCATTGCTGAACAGACCATGCAGTCTCTCCCCTCCAAGCCTTTACCTGGGCTATTTCCTCTCCCAGGATCAATGCTAACCTGCATTTCCTTCCACATCCATCAGGATGAGGTTCAGGAAAGCACCTCCTCTTTCTCTACCTCCTACCCACAGCTCAAGTGATCCTAAAGCACCTTGCACTTACTTTCTTTTTTAAACAGTTTATCAGTACTGCTTTTTTTAATTTTAATTTTTTATTGATACATAATAGTTGTACTTATCTTTGAGGTATGTGTGATAATTTAACACATTCATATAATTTGTAAAGATCAAATCAGTATAATTGGAATGTCTATTACCTTAAATATTTGTCTTTTCTTTATGCCAGAAACATTAAAATTATACTCTTCTAGCCATTTTGATATTTTACAATAGATTATTGTAAACCACAGTCACCCTACTCACCTACCAAACACTAGGCCTTATTTCTTCTATCAAACTGTATATCATACTCATTAATCAATCCTTCTTCTTCCCCCCTCCCCCATCCTTCTCAGCCTCCGGTAGCCACCAGTCTACTCTCTGTCTTTATGAGATCCATTTTTTTAGCTCCATATTTGTCTTTCTGTGTTTGGCTTATTTCACTTAACATAATGACCTACAGTTCTATCCATGTTGCTGCAAATGACAGGATTTCATTCTTTTTTATGGCTGAATAAAAGTCATAAATATGTATTTGTATATCTCGCATTTTCTTTATCATTCATCTGTTTTTCGTTATTGTCCTTTTTATCCATTCATCCATTGATGGACACTTAGGTTGAGTCCAATATCTTGGCTATTGTGAATAGTGCTGCAGTAAACATGAGAATGCAGATATCTCTTTGATACATTGATTTCCTTTCTTTTTGATACATACCCAGTAATGGAATTGCTGGGTCATGTGGTGGTTCTATTTTTAGTTTTCTGAGGAACCTCCATACAGTTTTTTGTAGTGGCTGTGCAAATTTACATTTCCACCAACAGTGTACGAGTTTCCCCCTTTCCACATCCTCACCAGCATCTGTTATTCCTTGTCTTTTTGATAAAAGCCATTTTAACTGGGGTACCTTGCCCTTATTTCTATCATTGCGTTGCTTTCACATGACTGAAACTCTCTTTTACTTCTTTGTCTTTACCACTAGGTTGTGAGACCACGAGTTGAGAGCAGGGTCCCCCATTCATTGCTTTACCCTCAAATGAGTAAAGAGCATTGAAGTCTTTTCAGTGAAGGGGAGTTCGCAGTTTCCAATGACATTACCTTGGGTGTTGTGTGGAGCCCTAAAGAGCACCACAGAATCATTCACCCTCCCTCCCTCTTCACCCCTGGAATCCCAACCACAACAAAATAGTATGATGACTTGCTTCCTTGGGAGACTATCCATCCCAGCAAGTGGATTATTTCAATAAACAAATAATAAAAGTGTGGAACAAATAGGAGAGAGAAATGTAGGCTCCCAAGAGGAGGGCTGGAATCAGACTTGGCAAGAGTCTGTGAATATATCCAAAGCTGATAGATTTATAATTGGGATTTGTGTGTTTCCACATGGACCTTGCCTGCCTCCAGTATAATAGCATACAGGGCAGGACATAGAGCCAAAGTGATTCAGAGGAGGTAGGACACCAAGATTCATTTGACTTGGAAAGAGCTTTGAATTTTTACATTCTACATAAACATAGAGGTCCTGAATGGTCTTAGGGGGATGCATGTGTCTTTATTTACATATGCATTCTCCTTCTCTATTTTTTGCTCTCTCACAAAACACAGAAGTGCACATGCACGCGCAGGTGCGCGCGCGCACACACACACACACACACACACACACACACACACTTTCATATGCGGGGATTGATTTTTTTTTAAAAAACATGATTACACTGCCATGCTTCTCCAAGAAATTAGAAAAGAGACCTTCAAGCTTCTTTTTTAATTTTTCTGAAGCTCGGGAGGATTTAGGCATTCCAGATTCTTATGTTTGTCTGAGTTGAACCAGATGTCTCCATTCCAAATCTCAGGGTCTCATTCCTTCCCATTCAATGTTCTAGCTTTCATGTAAGAAACCTGGGACACCTGTGATTTCTACTAACCTTATAATTCTGCACCAGGATCAAAGTTTGGGTCTGATTTTCAATTATATTAGTCCTGCAGGTATAATAGGTAAAAAAAAAAATTATTTTAAAACCATAACAGAAGCTCTCTGATTCTCTGAACATGCATAGAACTGAGAGTTTAGAACCTCAAGCTTATAATTTTCTTTTGATAAGAACTTCACCACAGTCAGAAGCAGCCAATCCATCTTCAAATCCTTGGCCACAATTCTCACCTTACCAGTCCACTCCAGCAGCCATTTGATCTCCCAGAGACTTGCCTTCAATAGGCATTTCATCCCAGGTATTCACAGGTGATACTGTCAGTAACTCTTTTGTCATTGCGTGCCATGGATTACTAGTTGTTGGGAGATGCAGCCCACCAGGGACTCCAAGTGTCCCAGTACAGTCTTTTTTTTTTTTTTTTTTTTTTTTGAGACAAAGTCTCACTTTGTTGCCTGGGCTAGAGTGAGTGCCATGGCGTCAGCCTAGCTCACAGCAACCTCAAACTCCTGGGCTTAAGTGATCCTACTGCCTCAGCCTCCTGAATAGCTGGGACTACAGGCATGCGCCACCATGCCCGGCTAATTTTTTCTATATATATTTTTAGTTGTCCAGATAATTTATTTCTATTTTTAGTAGAGACAGGGTCTCGCTCAGGCTGGTCTCGAACTCCTGACCTCGAGCGTGGTCCACCCGCCTTGGCCTCCCAGAGTGCTAGGATTACAGGCGTGAGCCACCATGCCCGGCTGTCCCAGTACAGTCTTGCTGAGTGTGCCAAACTGCAAGGACTAACCATTCTCTGACCCTGAGTCATTTATATAATAAGTCACAAGACAATTCAGTAGGTCAAGGTGACTGCAGTGTACAACTATTCACGCCCCAAGGGAAGGAGACTGGCTTGACTGGTTGCTATAAAAGTTTCTAAGTCTTTGGCCCAGAGTTCCTCAGTGATAGCACAACCCCACTGTATGTGTAGCTGCCATCTGGACCATTGCATTGCCCTGTGGGACTGGGGACAAGGAGACCAGCTCTACCATGTTGTTGGCCCTTCTATTTGCTGTGCTCTTTTTCTGATCCACTGAGTGTTGTCTACTTTCAGTACCAGTGGAGTGTGGCAGGCCAATTTGGAGTCCTGTTACTCCTTGCCATCTTCCATGAGGTTGGAGCTCTTCCCTGACACAGTATCCCATTTTCCACAGGCAATGAGGTCATCACTGAATCCAGACCCACTCAGGTCATATTAAAATCCCAGATTTCCATCTTTGAGGGTCAGTTTCCCATGACTACTTTACACATCAACTACTGTATCAGCTAGAGCCCTGTCAGGAAAACAAATCATTCTATATCTGTGCTGTTCAATATGGTGGCCATTAACTACATGTGGCTATTTACATTTAAATTATTAAAATTAAAAACTCAATTCTTTATTCACACTAGCCACATTTCAAGAGCTCTATAGCCATATACAGGTAGGTGACACTGGGTCAGCACAGTTAGGACATTTCTGCCATTATAGAACATCCTATTGGACAGTGCTGCACTAGATCATTTCAAGCAGGAAGAGATTTAATGCAGGAAATTGTTTACAAAGATGTTGGGCCACATGGGAGTAGCCCAAGGAAGAAAGGGCTTAGCAGGGTTAGAAGAGAAAGAGGGAGAGCAGGAAGGTGCTGCTACCCTGGGTGAAGCTGGCCCACAGTAGGTGCTGGTCTAGTAGGGGCTCTGCTGCTGAATAGGAACAGGGGCTGAGCAGGAACCCAGGAGCTGCACTTGCTGCTGCTGGAGGCACCACCAAGAATCAGGACAAAACAAGGGCCTCTTCCTTCCATGCACCTTTCAGTCTCCTGCCAACACCTTCTATCGGGCAAGGCAGTTTTAAAAAATGTAATTTGCAAGTTTCCACACTTCCTTTAACATTGAGGAAGGCAACAAGGGTATGATGGTATCTTAAAACAGACAAATAATAGCAGAGTATGGATTTTATGAATAATAATATTATTAGGGCAGGTGCCAGGGTCCCCAACCTATAGCTTGTATCCATTCCCTTAGCTCCGGAACTGCCCCTGCCACTTATGATCCTGCTATGTCGAATTGCATTCAATTTTGTCCTAACACCTTATGATCTTGTGTATCCTGTTCCCTCTCTCTTCACGTGGCTGCCTATTCTCATCCTTCAGATAGCAGGTCAGGTGTCACCTCCTGAGAGAGACCTTCAGTGACCTTGCCGACCTGCTTAAAATAGCCTCACCACCCCCCACCTCAGCCATTCCTCATCTTGCCACTCTGTTTATTTTATAGTCCTTGTTTCAGTTGAAAATTATCTTCTGTGTTTGTTTTCTGTCTTCCTTCACTAGGGTGTAAGCCCCAGGAAGGCAGAGCCCTGTCTGTGTTGTTCAGTGCTGTGTTCTCAGCGTTTAGAATGGTGCCTGACATGTAAGATACACTTAATAAAAACATATATTGGCTGAATGAATAGTTTCCAACCATCCTTCAGGTCTGAAATCTTTCCTGTCTCCCTAGCTGGGTGAGATATTACTGCTTAGTGTTCCCAGAGAACCCACACCTCTCCCACTGTAACACTGAAAATGACTGTAATTACTCGTATCTGATCCCTTGCTAGACTATAAACTCAGTGAAAGCAGGGACCATGTCTGTCTTGTTCCCAGTAGAGTCCCCAGTGCCTGGCACAGTGCTTGGGATATAGCTGGAAGTGGTAAACTACCTGACAGATTTAGTCATTATACTGTTCTACCAAAGGGTTTGGGAGAAGATTTGGTGATGGGTATGTAGAAACTAAGCAAAAGAAAACAACAAGGCAATTATTAACTGTAGGGAAAACTGAAACCTTAAGAATGGATATAGTCATAACCAGGACATTAGTTACATTAGACTGTATTAGTTGTTAAAGTGTCAAAATATTTCTGTACTGGTTAGTAAATTGTAGCTACCTCTGAGTACCACTGCCCCAGCCACCCTTTGCCCCCATCTTAGAACTTCCCAAGATCCAGCAACTAAAGAGACAATACCTGGCATAGCCAGTAGCTCCATAACCTCTTTTAAGACGCCAGCATCTGTTCAGATCAGATCAGTCCATGCCTGTGCCGGTCTGCAGCCTCCAGTCCCTCCTGGGCATTGCCTTTGGCTCTCCCAGAAGGCTTGCCTCAGCCTTGCTTGCTACGCCTACCTGGCCCTGGGAGCCCTGCATGGGAACCATCCAGAGACTGTTCCAGTACCCACCAGGCTGCAAGGTGTTAACCAGCTGGCCTCCCCTCCCACACATCAGCCCCTGTACCTGAGTGTTCTGCCTGCCCCCAGCGGGCTTAGACTTCATCAGAAGAGACAGCATAGGCCGGGCATGGTAGCTCATGCCTGCAATCCTAGCACTCAGGGAGACTGAGGTGGGAGGATTGCTTGAGGTCAGGAGTTCGAGACCAGCCTCAGCAAGAGTGAGACCCCCGTCTCTACTAAAAATAGAAAGAAATGAGCTGGGGAACTAAAAAAAAAATAGAAAAAATTAGTTGGGCGTGGTGGTGCATGCCTGTAGTTCCAGCTACTCGGGAGGCTGAGGCAGGAGGATCCCCTGAGTCCAGGAGTTTGAGGTTGCTGTGAGCTATGATGCCACAGCACTCTAGCACTCTGAGGATTTCAGGAGTCATGTTAGGAGAAGAAAAAGGTGGGAAATAAAGCAAGAACAGGAGTTTGTGGCCAGAGCCTAAGAGCCTGTAATGTAGCCCAAGTGGTTCTCCCCTCAAACTGGTGGCAGCATACCAGTTACAAACCTTCTGAAAAGCAATTTGGAAATACACATCAGAAGCCATTAAAATACTTCTACCCTCTCTCCTAGTAATCTTATTCCTGGGGATTGTTCCTAAGGAAATACATTTTTTAAAGGATAGGGTGAGGAACATACACTAATATATTTATTGCATCATTATTGGAAATAGCTAAAAATTGTAAAATAACCAAAATTTCTATCAGAGGAAAATAAGTAAAACATGGCACATTCACCCAATGAATAATAAATATGCAGACTGACATGCCTGTCAGAATTTAGGTGGGCTCACCCAGGAGGCCTGCTGGGCCTAGAGGAGGAGAGATGATCAAATGTGGGCAAGAGAGGAAAAAGCAGAGTGGATCCTAGGTCGGCCCCGACAAGGGTACAGGAAGGAGAGCTGCCATTTATTGGGCATTTCTCTTTCGGTAGCTCACTTAATTCTCACTGCAGTCCCAAGAGGGTGGTACTAACGCCATCCCAATTTTATAGATGAGGACCTGAGGGAGGCTCAAACAGGTGGGGTGATCTGCCCAGGGACATCTAGCTTCAAAGTAGAGGAGCTTAGATTCCAACCAATTCAGTGTGATGGCAGAGCAATCAGTGTCTTCCCCCTGCAACATGATGCCAATTGTCAATGACAGTCATGTTGCCTGGGGAAAGTACTTTTATGTGACCCTGGGGTCTTCTTCAGTATTGGGAAAATAATGCCAAGCCTGTGTGGATACCAGGGGATGGAAGTAAGCAGTAAAATAGAAAAAGCTGAATGATACAATGCTAAGCAATAAAAATAGTTTTTAAAAATATAGTTGCATCAGTGATAAAAGCAGCTAAAAGAAATTATGCTCAGAGACAACAGCAGAAAAGGACAAGGAGAAATGGAAACAGATAATGTGTGAGTGGGTGCTCTCTTTCCTCTTTATTTTTGGGTTTCCGTTCTTAACACTGTATTATTTGCACAATAAAAAACAATTCACAAGGAAAGATGGAAAGGCAGAAAATATGAGTCCCCTGGGGTGGCCCATGGCCATGCCTTGAGTCCAGCTGCAGCTTGAGGCCTTCCAAAGCCATTCTGACAGCAGCACTTGTAAAGAAGTTGGCTTCTTTTGGATAAAGGAGAGGAGGAGAAGAATGTAGTGTGTGACCCATGCCAAGAGGCTTAGGTTCTTTGCCATCATGCTTCAGTATTGGTGTCATTGCCACAGCTGATGTGAAGCTCTTACCTGGGCTGGGGAGATATGGCTATGACCGGGCACTCCGCAACCCAGGAATTTTTACATCTGATGATATTGCTGTTCCCTATTTATCAGTTGTTGTCTCTCTTGGCTGGGGCATGCGTTCAGTCTTGCTGGAGGAAGGGCCAGTGTGGGATCCTCTCCGACTGAGGGACAGAGGCCAAGGTGACTGCAGCCAGCAAAAAGAACAGTGAAACAGCAACATCCATGCCTGGGTTTCATAGCTGGGGCCCAGTGATTTTTCTTTTGTTCTTGCTCACAACCCATACCTCGCTTGATTTTATTCTATCCTTTAGATCACCATTCTTTCGAGATTCTATGTTTGCCTGTGCTTTTCCCTCAGTCTGGAGTGCCCTTTCTCATACTCCCGACAGAGCTAAGCCCTGCCCCTCCTTTTGTACCACTTCCTTGATAAACCTTTTCCCAATTTCCTTTTGAGAAATGAATCATTCCCTCCTCTGGCTCCCAAAGCACTTGATTTGTATCTTTCCTATGGCAATTGTATTTTTTTGCAGTACACTAGTTATTTATGTCCATGTCTGTTTCTCCCACTAAATGGTGAGCTTCTCAAGGTGGCCAAGGAACATGTCTCATCCAATTCTGATTCCACACACAGTCTGGCCAACGTCTGGCATATGGGAGGTACTCAATCAATGCGTGGAATGACATTAATTTACAATGGCTGAGTTCTTCCTCTTTGTATGTCATGGATTCTGAAAGCTGTTGAGATTATAGGCAGATAACCAGTTGGTTTTATGTCCATTTGTTTCCTGTGCATTTTGAAAGAGGCAGGAAGAGGAAGAGAGTTAAAGCTATCTGTGGATCCATATTCCAGAGATTTCAGCCAGTGCTCCCTAGGGCGTAATAATATGAATAATAACTAACATGTGCAGAGCTCTTGCTCACACTTTCACACCCATTAACTCTGTTGAGTCTCACAAGGACTTTAGTAGGCAGGCTGGGTGGGCAGTATTTGGCTTGTTCCAATGGTACAGCTGAGGAAACCAAGGCTCAGAAAAATGAAGTGGGCCGGGTGTGGTGGCTCACGCCTGTAATCCTAGCACTCTGGGAGGCTGAGGTGGGAGGATCACTTGAGGTCAGGAGTTTGAGACCAGCCTCAACAAGAGTGAGACTCCGTTTCTACGGAAAGAAAAAAAAAAAAAGAAATTAGTTGGACAACTAAAAATATATAGAAAAAATTAGCCGGGCGTGGTGGCACATGCCTGTAGTCCCAGCTACTTGGGTGGCTGAGGCAGGAGGATCACTTGAGCCCAGGAGTTTGAGGTTGCTGTGAGCGAGGCTGATATCACGGCACTCTAGCCTGGGCAACAGAGTGAGACTCTGTCTCTCAAAAAAAAAAAAAAAAAAAAAAAGGAAGAAAGAAAAAGAAAAATGAAGTGATTTGCTCAAGATTACATCAGCTCAAAGTAGGGCTGGGACTCCTACCCAGATCTGTTGACTCCAAATCCCATGCTGTTGGGATTGCTGGGCTGACAAGGGTACAAGCAACCCTTCCCCTTATCAAGGTTTGCAGAGGGAGGGAAGGAAACCCCTGATTGACTCTTTACAAGGTGTACTTACTTGCATCAGGACCCAGTTGTCACCCTGATACATTATCCTGCTCATCTAGAGGTTTAGCTCCTCAAGGTAGACACCACGCCTTCTTTATTTCTCTCTCTAAAGCTCAGGTCTTTGGCAAGCCCCACAGTTTTGCTGAGTCTTGATTTTCACGTCTAAAATGAGGAAGCTGAGCTAGAAGTTTAAATTGGGTCACATTCACACTGGCGCCCAGCACAGAGCCTGGCCCACAGTTTCCATCACCCTCCCCACGGATGACTCTCAAGCCCAACACTAGAGGCCTCCAGGACTTCAGCTGACATGATGGAGTGTGTACCTTGCACGTTGCAGCCTCTTCCCAGGCTGGCTGTGGAAACTGAGCCTCCTCCAGACAGCAGGGCTGCTCTGCTCAAAAGGATCAAGTCCGGAGCCTCATTAGTCATGTCAGATGACATAGTTAACACTTGGGGCCAGCACAGCCAGTTCATCAAAAGCTCCTATGTGCCTGGCTCCATCGCTGCAGCTGAGGAACTACTGTATGTGGAGCAGGCAGCACATCAGAGGAGCAGCGCCAGAGTGCTTCCAAATTGGTTTTGATTAATTGCATAGACATGTCTTTAATTGGTGCCAGGGTAGCGGCCAGAGAACTTATGGGAAAGCAGGATGTTATGCTTTCATTCCCTGAAGTCCTATAAAGCTATGAAAGATGAGGAACAGAATCACTGCTCGTTGAAAATTTATCGACCGTGCAGACCCAGAAAACACAAATAACTATCTGAATTGAAACCTAACCTCATTTTCCCAACTCATTGGAAACCATGCATGTTCCCCTCTGCCCTGCCTGCCTGCCGAGATGTGCAGCTGAGCAAAAGGTGTGATTTCTAAGAAACAAGTGCTTTAGCACGGAGTCGGCATCCTCAGCTTTCCCCAAGGCCCTTCTGGAGAAGACGCCTGGAGGGATCTGGGAAGGTGCCTCCCCCTCAGAAACGTCTCTCCCTCCAGCCCATCACCATTCTGTGAACTGATATTAGAGACTGATTCACTTTGGGTGAAGCATTCATTCAAGCATTCTTTCTTTTCTACCCCTGGGAGATGTAAGACTCATGTACTGAGTGTGTACTAAATGCAAAGCATGGTTCTGGTGTCACAGGGAATACAGAATGGAGTCAAGAACAGACCCCTGTCCGAGGAAAGTGGGCATCTGGGAGAAAAGAGAGGACAGGTCCGCAGGTGAATTAATGCATGGTGGGTGGCATCCCACAGAAGATGAAGCATTGGGATTTGGCATCAGGAGGAGTTGGGTTCAAATCTCAGCTCTGATTCCTATTACTGAGCCACCTCAGATAGTCACTTCAATTCTCTGAGTTTTAACTACAGAATAGGATAATACATGACTGCACATGGCAGTTTGAGGCTTGTAAGAGTTAGCAGGGTGGAAAGTGCCCAGCACAGGGCCTGGCCCTGGTCAATAAATTGTTGCCATCTGAGCAGGCGTCATCCTCAAGTTTCTGCTAGAATGCTGTGTTACAGTTCACATATTCCAGGAACAGATGATTACTGATCACAGACTCTGTGCCAGGCTCTGGCCTGGGCATTAGGGATTCAGAAAGGAAGCTTAGTCCTGCCCTTGGATGAGACTAAGGTCCACTAGGGAGCAACAACGACCTAATGTGGTAGGAATGGCACAGCATCACTGATGTACTGACAGCCAGTAGTTACTTCTACTTAGAGAACTCAGGATAGATTTGCCTGAAGAGGGAATACTTGAGCTAAGTCCTGAAGCATAAGAAAATTTTCATTTGCTGATAAAGAAGGCATTTTTTGTATTCCATGCACAATGCCATAGTTTCCTTCATTTTGTTCCTAGAGCAAACAGAGATTACCCCCCACTTCAGGATCTTGGAATCAGCTGTTCTCTTTGTAGAGAAAGTTCTTCCCCCAGATTTTCCCAAGCTGGCTCCTTCTTGACATTTATAACCTGATATTTTCTTATTTTTTCATTTGTTTATATTATGTCTTCCTAACTAGAATGGCAGGTCCATGAGAACCAGAGATCCTGGTTGTTTTTTCCTCTATTCCGTTATAACATCTAGAACATGGCATGACATATGTCTGTTGCATGAATAAATAAACAAACAACTGGAGTCATGGGAGGGCACACTGCAATCAAGGAACTGCTACAAGCACAGTGCCTGGCACACAGTGAATACTAAATTTTTTTCTTGATCAAGTTAAACAATGAGGGATGCCTGAAGCGTAGGCTAGAGGAATTGAGGTCGGAGGTGATGGAAGAGGTGGCCTCTGAGCTGCACCTGAAGGCAGAGAAGGAGGACAATGTGATGGGGATACTGGGAAGGTGACCAGGATTAAGTCACATAACTTTCAAACCCCTTTCAATCTTGAACTTCTAAGAATTTCTCCCAGACAAATCATTTCTTGTCACCCTTCCTGATCCCCTCACTCACACTCCTCCTTTCCACTCCACCCTGTCTGGAGGCTGTAAGGACATCTGACGCACCATTTCCTGCCAGTGTAAATCACAGACTGACGTGTGATGCTGGTTCTCAGTTTTAACCATCTCCCAGGTGGAGATGGCCCCAAATCTCAGGGTGGAGGCCCCAAGCAAAGCCAGCCTTTCCACAGGGTGGCAAATAAGGGGGAACTGTTTACCCACCCGCGCCTTCCTGGCCCTGCTCCCAGATAATTTTATATCCTCTGCTCCTGGATCTGCTTCTTAGTTGGATGCACCTCAGTTCACTCACTGGAGCACTGATGTGTGACTGTTTAACTGCTGCTGCTTCCTGTCCCAGGGATCCTGAGCTTCAGGAACATGGGAAAGAGCAAGAAAGAGAGCTTTATATGAGGTAAACTTTGACAGTAATAATAAAGGCCAAAGACGAACTTATACTTACACAGTGCTTAACAATTTACAAAGCCCCAGAGAACTCCTATTCATCCTTCAAGGCCCTGCACAAATGTCACCTCTTTTCACAAACCTTCAACTCTCCTAGACAGAACTAATCCTTTCTTCCATACTTGGTAAAACCTCCATTATAGCCCTTACTGCCTTGCAATGGACTAATTTGTGTATGTGTCTCATTTCCTCCATTAAACCATCAGATCCTTGGGGGCAGATCTCTTGTCTCATAATAAAACACATTTCTTTCTGTCCAAAAAAGTAATTTAAATGTTTATTATACATATTTGTCTAATTATAAAAGTAATATTTAGGGTTACAATAAAAATTGTATATACAAAAGTATAAAGAAGAGAATTTAAAGCCTATAATTTCATCACCCAGATAAAACCACTGTTAACATTTTGTGGCTATCTTGAACTTTTTTTAGCATATAGAAAGTCAAATGGGACTCTATAATTCATGTGTTTTATAGTCTGATTTTATCACCTATTCTATTGTGAACACCTTCAAACATCATTGACAATTCTTTAAAAACATCCTTTTAAAGGGCTACGTTATCATTTAATGAGTATGCCATGAGTTACCTAACAATTTCCCCATTGTGGAATATTTCAGTTATTTCCTTCTTTTTATTATTTTACCAATAATGCTGCAATAAATAGCTGTATACATAAATCTTTGTCTGCATCTCTATTTTCCTAAGAAAGATTCCTAGAAATGGAATTTCTAGGTCAACTGTTTTAAACTCTTTAAAGCTTCCTGATGCTCACTGTCAAATTGCTGAGAAAGCAATACCAATTTACAATTTCACCAGTGTAAGAGTGCCCATCTCACCTGACCAACATTATAATCCCATTTGTATCTTTACCAAGTCTGCTGTTTTTTTCACGATGTCTCTTGAGGTGAGTAATTTTTCTTAAACACAGCAGAAATTACACAACCAAACTTAGAATTGTCTTCTTCCAAGACATCAAACGGGGGGGGGGGTATATTTATTTTAACAGTGTTTCTCTGACTTAAACATTTCTATAGTTTTTATTTGAAAATTGGCTACAAAACAAATTCTTCTACATCTAAATTGCAATACATTTCTGTCTTTGGCAATTTTTGATTTTTGACACAGTCAAAAGTCACTTGGAACTCATGGTAAATGAGATGAGGAGGTGCAGCTGGGTTTGGGGCCAGAAATGAGGTGTAATTTTGCAGCAATGAGATTGAAGTATTTTTGTGTCTTGTAAAGGGGAGTCCTACAGGAATTTGGGGCAAAGGTGGCATCATCAGAATAAGGGCCAAGCCTCCCAGCGTGACCACCCTGAAGCTGCTACGCTCAGGTGGAGGTATGACTCTAGCATATACAGTTATGGAACCTCTTCTCGAGACTTCATCGCTACTCTGTGCATAGCCCCAGGGACAGGTGTCAACATATTTCAGAATCGATCTTCTTCCCTCTTCCTTCTCCATCAAGTCTTCTTGGGCCTGATGTGAACTCCAAGGCTGAGACGTTAGAGGGAGGGTGGGACGTGGCATTGCAATGCAAAGAGCCCTCAGACTTCAGTCAGGAAGAAACAAGTCTGACGCCCAGCTCTACCTTTTACCAGCTGTGTGTTAATGGCCTTGTCTGTAAAGAAGGATGCTATTTCACAGGATTGTTAGGAGAAATGGAGAATGTCTATAACCGACACAAACACACAGGTACACGAATGAGCTAATGCTTACTGAGTATCCACCCTCTGCCAAGTACATGCTGTGCTCCTATGCATGTGGCAGACCTTGCTAGTTGGCCATCCAGAAGCCATTTGTTTCTTGCTACCTCACCACAGCTGCCTTGTAGTTAGGGGTGATCATGTGGCCCAGTTCTGGCCAATGAGATTTAGGTGGGACTTTGTGGGGAGTTATTGGGAGAGCTTTTGCTTTTCTGATGAAACAGGACTGCTGAGTCTGAACTGCCCCTCATCCCACATCCCTTCCTGCCTTGAACTTGGAGGTGATGGCTGGGCATCACAGCCATCTTGTAACCAAGATGTAAAGGCCAAAGGAGCATCTCTGGAATTCTTATCATGCCAGAAAACAACTATCTATTCAAGTCACTGTTAGTTATCATTACTTGCAGCTAAAAATATTCCAAAAAACATGCATAAGAAGTGTCCACACATAATAAGTGCTCAATAAAGGGTAGCTGTTAATACATTCACATATAACTCCTCCATCCAGGGAATTAATGATATTAATGATGGTCCCCCCTTATATTTATGTAGCACTTGACAATTTTCAAAAGATTTTCACATCCATTTTGTCATTTGATTCTCACAACTCTGCATGCAAGGAAGGCAACATTTTTTTTTTAAATCAAGACTCCTTTTAATTACAAAGGATGTTTAAGAAGTATTTTAGAATGCTTATATGCTGCACACAGTCTTGTATCCTCCTCTCCTCCCTCGCTCCCTCCCTCTCACTCTTCCTTTCTTCTTTCCTTCCATGTCAGTCCTGGCCTGTTTTTCTCAGACCTGTCCCTCAGTCTTCTGCTCTACTCTGCTCTGTGACATAGGGAGGTTGATCCATGATTCATTCAGGCTATGAATTCAGGCTCTAAGATACTTAACTTCCAGCTGAGTTTAGCCAAAGGGAAGTACTAGTAGGACACTGGGATTGAGTGAATGGGGAAGAGGCAGGGTGTTTCTTCTTCTCCCTGTCTGTCTCAGGTGTCTCTGTGGCTACATGTCCCCCATGGCTCCTGTCAGGGTTCAAGCTTCTGATCAGTGAGTTTCCTGGACCCTGGTGACTCTGCTTCCTCCCTCTGCCCCTTTGGCTGATATGGCAGTGGCTTCCTGTTCTCAAGCTCTGGGATGTCTCTCTGTCCGCTATCCCATCACCTGTGAAACCATTCCACCTCATTAAAGTCCCTCTATTGTAAATACTTGAAATGCCTTCTTTTCCCTCAGTTAGACCTCAGTTATCCCCATTGATCCCCCACACCTTTGTGGGACATTTTCTCAGGGCCAGGCTCCAAGGAAGATGCACAGGCCAAGAAGCAGTCCCAGTATAAGGAGGGAAGTGAAAAGCCTGCGAGTATGCCAGGCTCTGCTGAGACATCCCCCAACCCAGCAGAACTTACCTGTAGGTTCTGCCATGGCCTGAGCTTCCTCCTACCTGAGGTAGGCCCAAGACAACATGCAGGACGCTTGTTATGTCCCCTTCACTGCCCACCTCTTGGGCGGGTTTGGAGATGCTTCTGGATGGTGCAGGAAATGCTTACTGGCTTCCACATCTTCCTGGCCAAATGGTCCTACCAGGGCCTCTCAGGCTTAGGAGAGCCTGGCTTTCCTGCTTGCTTTCTACTTCCTCTCCTTCTCCCCCAAACAGCCTTACATAGGAAGCAGGAGGAATCTTTTTTAGAGTATTTGCTTCAGCAAAATGCCAGCAAAAATTGTTCATAAAAGCTGACAATGTTACCCCTATAATCCTAAGCACTCTGGGAGGCTGAAGTGAGAGGATTGCTTGAGGCCAGGAGTTCAAGACCAGCCTGGGCAACATAGTGAGACCCTGTTTCTAAAAAATTAAAAAAAAAAAATTAGCCAGGTATGGTGGTATGTGGCTGTAGTACTAGTACTTGGGAGGCTAAGGCAGGATGATCACTTAAGCCCAGGAGTTTGAGGCTGCAGTGAGCTATCATCTTGCCACTGCACTCCAGCCTGAGTGATAGAGCAAGACCCTGTCTCAAAAAAAAAAAAAAAAAAAAAAAAGGTCTGCAGTGACAAGGGACAGATTACCGAAAGGGATGTTAACTATGATGAAAGCAGCTTTTTCATCAGCAACAATGGAAACCAGAAGGCGGTAGGATAATATCTTCAAAATGTGGAAATAAAATAAATCTCAAACCAGAATCTGTACACAGTTAAATTAGTGAGAGCCAAACTTTGATTTTCAGACAAGTAAAGACAATGAGTTTACCTCATACAAACTCTTGCTGAAAGTACATTAATAGATAAACTTCAATAAGAAGAAAAGTGGATCCTGAAAGAAGTGAGATATAAGGAGTGGGATATGAGTGACGCACTGACAGGAGCTGACATCAGCCCAGAGAGAAGACTTAAAATTTTAGGAGTTTTGAGAACTGATTATTAGACACAGTCTTATCAAAAATTAAATTATATAAACCTGCAATTAAATGAATCATTTAAAACTGAAGTCCCCAAACCTTGGTGCCGCTCTGAGGCCTGTTGGGAACCAGGCTGCTGAGCTCAGTGCCCCTACTCCCACCTTGTCACCATGCGTGGAAAAATTGTCTTCCATGAAACTTAGGAAATGGGCTCCCTCCCAACCCCCCTGGAAAAATTGTCTTCCATGACACCAGTCCCTGGTGCCAAAAAAGTTGGGGACCACTGATTTAAAATATAAAGGTAAAAAAATCCTCACAATGCATCACTTCTTAATTATTTTACCACATTGCGCTATTATCTATGCTCTTGAGGTTATTTATATCTCTTATATTTACATGGTAAAAATACTATAGAATAGTGTGCTACTGTTCATCTCTTCCCAACCTTACATTCAATGATGTCACATGGGGAACGTGAGTATTTATACTCTAGAAATCAAGAAATGCTACAAAGTAGAGATCCCCAACCCCTACCAAGTTAAGAACTGGTTGTTAAATATTTGCCAGCACACCGCGGAATACAAAAAGTAATGAATTACTTATTAGTATCACTCCTAGGTATGTACCCCAGAGAACTGAAAACAGGTGTGTAAACAAGACTTGTGCATACATGTTTACAGCAGCACTTGTCACAATAGTCAAAAGATGGAAACAATCCATTACGTAGTAAGAGATTTAAATAAAACAAAACAAAAAAAGGTAGAAACAATTCAAATGTGCATCAATGGATAAATGAATAAACTAAATGTGGTACATAAATACAATGAGATATCATGGACCCCCAAAAAGAAATTAAGTGCTGATACATGCTATCATACAGATGAACCTTGAAAACATGCTAAGTTAAAGAAGCCAGACACAAAAGGCCACATATTGTATGATTCCATTTATATGAAATTTACAGAATAGGCAAATCCATTGAGAAAGAAAGTTGATTGATGGTTGCCAGGGGCTGGGGATAAGAGGGAATGGGGAGTGCCTGCTTGCTGGGTACAGGGTTCCTTTTGGAGTGACGAAAATGCTCTGGAACTAGATAGTGGTAATGATTGCACAACGTTGTGAATGTGCTAAGTGCCACTGAAATGTACACTTTAAAGTGGCTAAAATGGTGAATTTTGTTACGTCAATTTTACCACCATGACAAAAAACAATTACCATAAAAGTCCCTTCTTTAATTCATCCATCAAACATTTATTGAGCAGTTCCAGGCCAGATTCATTCTGGATGCAGGGAACAAAGGGACGAATCAGATGTGGTTTTGGCATTTGAGTTCATGGGCTGTTAGGGGAGAAAAAACATCCTGCAAACAATGAAGTTAAATGCTGCAGTTTTCGTGACCTAAGAATGTGCATTGTACACTGGGGTGGCTGCTTCCTAAATGGGGGTAGTGGGGGGAGGAGGAGAAGAGCAATGGTAAGGCTGAGGCTTGAGTGCTGAGCAGGACTTTGCCAGGTGGATGGCAGCACAGGGAGGGGTTCCAGCAGAGGGTGGGGCTTGATTGAGCAAGCTCAAAAAGTTGGTGTCCAAAAGTCTCCAGTTTTCAGCCAACCACAAGCCAGAGAGCACATGTGCAGTGTAGGGGATGGACTCCAGTGAGAGGTGGGTGACCACTCCTGTCCAGTCGCAGTAGGTGACAGTAAGAAATGTTAGGGGAATGGTGAGGACCTGCCAGGATGTGAGGGTCAAAGAAAATGTGATTCCAAGATCGGGCCAGTTGGTGGGTTGTGGATACTGCCCATCCTTAAAGGAAGCCTGCAGGACATTATGTTCTCAGAAGACAGCAAACTAGAATAGAATATTCAACCCCCTTACACGATCCCCCTTGCCCCATCTATGTATTCTACAATTTTTAATTTAATTTTTTTGCATTGAAACCTACTTCCCTTTTCCTTGGGCTTCCTCTGTTTTCCTGTTTGAAATATATGTTACTATGGCAATGTCATGGCACAGGACAGCGGCATTTACAAGTGAAGTGTAAAGAATTTTCAGAACATCTAGAAACACAAGACTGGGGTTTAGGGATATAAGCCCTAATTATGTGATAGTGTTCATGACTTCAGACACTGTGTCATGAATATAAACACACTCGGAAATTTGAGACAGCACAGAGGAGATAGTTGAGAGCTTTATTAGGATTTATGTGCCCAGATTTTAAAAAATGTATATAAGAAATATTAAAAACACAAAACATAACACACTACTTGGGAAGAACATCTGGAAAAAAACGAATGACAGAATGCCAACATTTACTTATGAATACACACCTCTGGAAGGACCAAGGGACCTGGACACTCCAGGGAAATTTGGAAACACTCTCTGCACCACTTTCTATGCTATAAATATGTTCCTTAAAAATTGTATATAAACGAACTGTTGGTAAATCATTTGTTAAATGCAAAGGTGAGGACTATTTTAAAGATATCTTAAGAATGTACATTTTGTAATAGTAAAGGAAATTATTACCAACAGAGTAATAGAAAAAACTCACTGGATTGAGTGAGGGTCAAGGTCCTTCATTATTTTTCTGGCTTTGGCACCAACTAGATGGTGTGATTCAAGAAAAGTCAATCAACCTCCCTGGGCCAATTTCCTCATCTAATCTGGGTTGTAATTCTGAATTTTCACTTATTAGGTTCTTAATGTAAGGGATAAGGGGTACTGGTCCACAGCTTAAAGTCCAGTTTCTTCTGAGAGATATTAATGATATTCTACACTGAATCATTGACAGAGTTGAAGGCCCTTTTACATAAGAGGAGCTGCAGTTACCATCATAATGTGTGTTTTGCATCTTCATAGCCTACTTCCTCATTTTCACAATCACCCTAAGTGTGATGATTCCAACTCTTTGTTCCAAATTCTTTACCAAGAGCTTGTTCTAGACCTGTCTTCTGGGAAAAACTGACAGTCTAAGGTAGGAACCCATTCTTGGTGCTCCTCCCACCTCTGGCCCTTCCCCTATCCCACAAATCTGGGCACTGCCTAGAGGCAAGGGCAGTACCCTCAGTGCATAGTATATGCCCAGGCCCCAAAAAGGAATTCAGTAAATGACTGTTCACTGGATGTTTCTGAAGGAGGAAGCTAAGGCAACAGATGGGTCTGGTGAAAGACCCAAACCCTAGAGATAAACTTCTGGCCGCTTCTTTAAACATTTTTGAACCTTCCAAATCTGCTACAATGGGCAAAAATATGAACAAACCACAAGCCTTAAACCCTCCTTTTCCTGGCTTTTTGTTAATTCCCTGGTCTCTCATAAACAACATGGTACCTAGTTTCCTTCTAGTACTGCAAACTTTGCTCAGTACTCCAATGTTTGGCACAGGGCATAGGGCACCCATCCTTTCTTAAAGAGAAACAGCCATTTCAGTCTTTTAGTCTGTTTTGCTTAAACAGTAATGACACTATGCATTTGCTTTTGTGGACCTAACACACCTGCCATCCAGCCCCAGGGAAAGACTCTTGCCAACGGGCTCCAGAAAAGGCAACACTTTGATTAATCTGCCATTCAGGAAGTACAAAACACAACCCTAAGAATTCTTTTGTCTTCTTAAGCACAAACAGGTTTAGGCCTTATTAACTGGCAAGAGATAGAAGGCAATGAATGAGTCAGGCTTTTTGGCTGATTACTACCATTTTGTAAAATAATTCAGGAGCTGTTAGTGAGACTAAAGAAGCAAAGAAAATTACTATCTATTGAGCACTTGTAAAATAATTCAGGAGCTGTTAGTGAGACTAAAGAAGCAAAGAAAATTACTATCTATTGAGCACTTATTACGTGCCAGGTCTTGTGCTGTGTACCTCATATACATTATTTAATGTGAGCCTCACATCTAATAATCACAGTCTAACATACTATATTTTTACTCATTTATCCTATTTCTGTTTCCCTCACTTAAATGTATGTTCACGAGGAGAAACTTTTTTTGGTCTTGTTTATTGTTATATCCTGTGTCTGGAACAGTGTCAGACACATATAAGCACTCAATAAATATTTGTTTGAATGAAAAAAATAAACAACTCCATGAGATAGATGGTATTGTTTTTCTTTTACAGATGAATAAAAGAATACCACAGAGGGTACAAATGAACCGCTCAAAGTCACATAGCTAGTGAAGGAGGCAGAAATAAAACCTCGTCTCACCTTTTGTTCTTTCTATAGACCAAGGGTGTTACACTTAGATTTTAAAGAACTCTTCCAGCTTTGCAACTATCTGATCTACATCCCTGTAAAAATGTATTTACCTTGTGCACTCATTTGAAGGTTTAAAATTTCATTGAGGAGATATATTTCACATTTCAATAATAATCATTTTACTAAAGCAACAATTAAGTACACATTTTCCCAACATAACAATTTCATCTATGGATAGGCATTAGCTACATCATTTTTCACTTTAAAATCCCACGTGATTACTCTTCAGACATAAATAAAAAGTACAGAAATTCTGGATGTCAACAAAATAACATCTGCAAACCTTAAGAGTTTAGTAAGTTATAACATTAAGATAACTAATGATGTGTGTGTAGTATTCTCAATGTAGAATACCAAATATTCCAGTGTACATCTGAGTCACCTGAGTGTCCCAGTGTGGGGGCGAGGTAGACTTGGTACATTGAAAGCCATTCCTATACTAAAGAAATTATACAGAAGGCTCAACAATTCTTCAGAGAATCAGCTATAATAAAATCTGTCTCGAGAATTCATTTTGTGTGAGAACGTGAGAGTGAAATCCAAAGGTGGTTAATTTTACCCAGGAGAGTATTTCATATCCTTTCCCATTTGTCAGAATGTACTTGATTTATAAGTACTCTTTTACCTACCTAGAACTACATAACAGAAGCATGCCATTCGTGGTGTCTCCTCTAACCACTGTGTTTTTTTGTAGGGATTCTGGTCACATCCCCTTCTCCTCTGGGGCAGGTGCCTTCCCTTCTGTCCCACTCCCACTGCCAACACAGGATCATACGGCCTCCACACTGACCCAACCAGTTAATTGTGGGGTCAAACTAGTGATTTGGCCTCCATCTCTCCACCGCCACCTTTTGGGACTACTGTTTTTTACTGACAATTAAAGTAATAATATTTTGGAGAAATATTTTTTTAAAACCATAAAAACTAGGAAAATTTTAAAAAACACCCACAATCTAACCACTTAGAGTTAGCATAAGCTTTCTAGTCATTTAAAAAACAATTTTGTATATCACTCCTTTCACTTATAAGCATTTTGCCATGCTGTTAAATACTCTCCAGAAACATTAATTATAATGACTGTACAACAGTCTATTGCATAGTCATATTGCAATTTATTTAACCAATTTTCTACTGTTGGACTTTAAGATTGTTAAACATTAATTTTGCCCACATTTTAGACTATTTCTTTAGGACGGATTCCCAGAAGTGGAATTAGAGGATCAGAGGATATAAACATTTTTTAAGCTCCTGATAGATACTGCCAAATTG
Organism: Lemur catta; assembly: GCF_020740605.2. Lineage (NCBI taxonomy): Eukaryota > Metazoa > Chordata > Mammalia > Primates > Lemuridae > Lemur > Lemur catta. The sequence goes on from NC_059134.1 coordinate 56,486,866, forward strand.
CTTTTCAGAAAGCTGTTGCCAATTTATACTTCCAACACTGCCAGTGTGTTTCTCTACCAATATAGATCTGTCTAAAGGATAATAAAATTTAAGTGAAACATACAGTTTTCAAATTATTAATGTAGTTGGAGAGGGATTCAAGACCACAGCACAAAGGCATGTAGCAAAGGTCATACCTATTTCCAGGTATGCAGTTAACAATGAGTTAGTGTGAGCACATGGAACAAAATTGTGCAAGAGTGAAGAGTAATGTAATTAGATTTCAGACTGCCAAATCCAAAGACTGTGTCTATTTTGCCCACTGCTGTATCCCAGTACACAGGACAGTGCCTGGCACATACAGCCACTCAATAAATTTTTTTTGAGTGAATTAACACAGCATATTCTTTCAGATGCAATCTTTCAGCTGCTGTAGGGTTTAGTCACTCCTGGATTCATGGGAAACATGATTGGCTCGATCAGATACTCTTGTAAAGGTCTATTCAATCCTGAGATTCTATTACAATTCTGGAAAATCAGTTTAACTAAAGATGACACATTAAAGTTCTCTCTAGGGGAAAAACAAACATACTCCCCTAAGAGGAAATACCTCGGCATCAGTTCCAAGATGCAAATATTTGCAAGCGTGCAAGAAAATATACTTCAGGGAGTTTTGTCATCTCCATAAGTGTACACTTTAATAGCTGGTAACATAAACTTGTTCAAATGGTGTCCACGGTCAAGGCAGTTTTTAGAACTACCTTCAGTTCATTCTATTATTGCAAGTTGCAACTTGGCATCATTTTCAGTATTGCCAAAATTGCTTTTGAGATACCACATGGGAATAATATAGGTGGTAGTTTACATAATGTCATTTTTAGTGAAAAATAGCACAAAATTCATTTTGTGAATCTGAACATAGTCAAGGGAAAATAGTCAGTCATTCAGCTCTAGTTTATTCTCCTGGTCCCATAAAGATTCTCTCCAATATTTCATAATTTCTATACAGTAAATTGTCAGACACTGCCAGATCAATGTGGCATTAACAATGTTAATGATAGAAAACAATCACCTGTCATTTTTATATACATACTTTATATACACTAGACCAGAGATTGCCAATCTATGGCCATGGGCAAAATCTGGCCTGCCACCTGTTTTACTATAGTCTGCAAGCTAAGTATTTTTTTTTATGGTTGAAAAAAATCAAAATATTATTTTGTAAAAATTATAAGAAATTCAAATTCCAGTAGACATTTATAAAATTTTATTAGAACACAGCCATGCTCATCTATTTCCATATTAGCTATGTCTGCTTTTGCATTAAAATGTTGAGTAGTTGCAACAGACACCATATGGCCCACAAAGCCTAAGACTTTACAGAAATCTGCTGACCCCTGGGCTAGATCCAGGTGGGTCCTTGGAGGTATTGAAGTTCCTCACTATAGATTTTTTCTTTCTAGATATTAATACTGGGTGAAGGGTGATACAACTGAGACAGAATTTGCAAGGCCCTGGTAAGGCAGAGACTACAGAACATAAATACACAAGGGTTGCCCCAGATAGGATATAAACACCAGGTAAAATCTGGGAGGGCTTATCCAACTGAAGCAGTTGGAGAATGCAGGGTAACATACAATTCAGCAGTAAAGGTAGCCACTTACTAATTAAGCCACATGGGACCCAGGTGAGATCCAATCCCAAGGAGCCTGGTGAAACTTGGGGGAGGTGTCTGAAAATAGCAGGCAAGCTGAGCAGTATATGTGATACAGTGACAGACAATTCCCCAGTAGTGCCCTACTCCTTTACTAGGTGTCCTCAAGTCATTTAGCACCCAAATTTAGCCAAGCATCTCCAAAGACAAGTCTGGACTTTGACTAAGAAATAGATCTAGAAGAAAGATTCTGGAAAGTAGGCCCTGGCTAAATATTCTTCCCAAATAATGGGAACATTTCAATGATTCAGAGTCGGGGGCAGAATTCAGAAGACTGCAGAACCATCCACATGTTTTTCTAAGTCAAAAATTCAGTGAACATTTTATTCTTTCCCTTTTTGATCATTACCAATGGTACACATGGAGCAAGGTGGGGTGGCGTCATGGGGGGCAGAATTAGATAAAATCAATGATAGCCAGGCATAATGGCACACACCTGTAGTCCCAGCTATTCAGAAGGCTGAGGCAGGAGGATTGCTTGAGCCCAGGAGTTCAGGGTTGCAGTGAGCTATGACTAGCCTGGGCAACAGCAAGATCTCGTTTCATTCATTCATTCATAAATAAATAAATAAATAAATCATTGACCTCATTTCATTCATTCATTCATTTGTAAATCAATCAATCATTCAATCAATCATTGATATGATGATCTACCCTAGAAGGTGTCTATTCCTCCTGGACTTTCAGCTGTGGCATAAAACATTCCACGTGGATTTTGAACCAGAATGGGGATGAGGGTGAGGGTGGGGAGGAAGGTCACCCCGAAAGCTGGAGATTCACTGACTAATTCTGGTAAGCTTGAGGATGATGGTCAAGGTTTGCAGAAGCCCACAGACAGCCAGGCTTGATCTCCTGTGGTTAGGTAGAGTTTCTCCTGCTAGGGAAAATACAGTTGCTAGGAGAATGGGATTTGGATATTACAGCTCTGAAAAAGTTTCATGACTCTGAGTACCAGAGGTAACCAATTGCTTCCCTGAGAAACTGGTAACACTGGTTGTCTCTGAGGAGCAGAAATGATAGCAGCTAAGGGAGGGAGGGAGCTCCTCCCCCATATCCCTCTTAAAAAACAAAAACAAGAATACATCATCCCCCTCATCTCCCCACCCTACTTTGTGGGGATAGAAAGGCAACCTGGGGCCAGGGCTGGAGCAGACAACTTCCTTACTCAATAGCTAAAGTAGGGGGCTAGAAGAAGGATCCAAAAATCAGAGAAGAGTTGCAAGTTGAGTGGAAAACCATGACCCAAAGGGCAATTCAAGGATCAGCACACCAAAGTTGCCAAAAGCAGCCATTGCAGGTGTGTTCCAGGACCAGAAAACAAAACACCAGGGAAATAGCGGAGCAAGAGCAAACTGGTGAATAAATTGAGAGGTGTCTGAGAAGAGCCAATGACAAGAGCCTGGGTGTGATGCATGGCTGGATCTGTGAGACTCTAAGACCAGGAGCTCAAGAGTCCTGAGCAGCAAGGCGCAGGCCAGGGCAAAACTTGGATGAGCAATAAAATGGACTTGGTGGATAGACACATAAGCAGTGCCTTCTATAAGTTCTTACACAGCAACTCTCCTGTTTGGAGATTCTTCTAAATCATGCTCCTTAGCCTTGGGGTTTAGTGATTCTGAGCAGCAGCTATGTGTGCATGGTTTGTTCTGGATGAGTATTAGGGCAATAATTTTACTTTCCAAAAATCTGAGGCATCCTATAATCATTGAATATTTTCTGGGAAGCTCTGCAAATGGGCAATGGAGTTCAGGCAGTAGTTCAACATGACTACTACCCAGCACATGATCTAAGGCAATAAATTAAGTCCTTTTCATTACAGCCACTTGGAAGAATTTGAATTCACATTCCTGATTACCTGCTTCTGGTTGTCCTGTGTCTAAATCCTGTCTGGGCCAATGCTGCTTCTGGTACCCTAGACTCCAGCATGGTTCTTAGTCCAGCATCATACTGGCATGGTCACTCCAGCCCTGTTCACGGGACTGGAATAAAATCCAGAAATAAATATTCTTAGGACTTCTGTGTTATAATATGTTGGAGACAATGCTTGTAGGTATTGTGGCATCCTGGCCTGGCCTTGCGGACATATAAGTCCGCAACAATTACGAGTGGGCCCAGAAAAGGTTAATATCAGGTTAAGCAATAAAGTTACAACAGCTAGTGGTGCGGGCTTTGATCCTGAAGTGCCGCGTCCCTAATGGCAAGTACTTGTGGGCAACCCAGAGTCTGGTCTGATCTAGGAAGACTTAATGGTCCTGAAATAGAATGTCAAGAAATTGCTAAATAGGTGGATGGAAGTCTATATGCTGTTGTTTGGTTTAAGAGTGTTCTTAGGCTCTGACTCAGGGGGATGGGCAGGACATGGACATTGTATATAACCTGAACTTATGTACCCCCATGATGAGCTGAAATAAAAAAAAAAAAAAGAGTGTTCTTATACAATATTTCTTCTTTGTGCAATGTCTAGCTTTCAGGGTGCCTCAAAACTGACAGGTGTTAATGGGAAACTTGTAATTTTTCAAAGGGAGTAGAGTCAGTGAAAGAACAGAACTAAAAGTATATTGAATAATAAGTGTTGGGCCTCTATTATCAACCAATATGGTTTGCTTCCTTACAAGTTAAACAAGAGGATCTTTTATGTGTAAAAATCCTTGCATAAAACAAAGACACTGGTCAAGGTTGTGAAATTCTGTTTCCAAAACACTGGCCCCCTCCATCCGTGCTAAGTATTCTGTTTCCAGACTATTTGGTATTACTTGTAACCCACTTGGGAAAAGTCCCATTTCATAAATCCTGGCAGAGAGGCAGGAACAGAAGAGACAGAGTTTAAACTTGTGAGAGACGGCTTTTGGGGGTCTGACTAGAAAATTAGATAATCAAATAAATCAGTTATTATAAACCTATTCACAGACTCAGAGAAGCAATTTATAAACTACTGGCATAGAGTTTGAGGCAGAGGAGAGGAAGCAAATTACCCCAAATTGTTCATCTTCTGCAAGACTATTTTAGACTTTTTTATTTTAGCCAATAGTGTCATCATTTTCCACTGATAAGGTTCAAAGCCTCATGCTGTTCCATCTGCCTGGGAAACTCCCTAATTTCATAGCTCCTTGTCTCACCCTTCCTCACAGATCCAGTTCAAGAACCACCTCATTTATAAAGCCCATCAGCCATTGATGATCTTGTTTCATAACTTCACATTGTCAGCCGGGCATGGTGGCTCACACCTGTAATCCTAGCACTTTGGGAGACTGAGATGGGAAAATCGCTTGACCCCAGGAGTTCAAGACCTGCCTGATCAAGAAACTTGATCTTTACAAAAAATAGAAAAATTAGTGAAGCATGATGGCACACATCTGTAGTCCCAAGCTATTCAGGAGGCTGAGGCAGGAGGATCCCTTGAGCCCAGATTTGAGGCTGCAGTGAGCTATGATGATACCACTGCACTCTAGCTTGAGTGACAGAGCAAGATCCTGACTCATAAAAGAAAAACCCCACAACCTCACATTGTCAATGCCCAGCAGTGTTCTAAAAATAGCAAGTTCTCAAAACACATCTACAAATTCGCATCAGTTAGTAAAAACAAGCTGCTGTGTGGGAATCAGCACATAGACAGCAGCTCCCTTAGTTCAGAGTCTAGAGAGTCACCTGGTCTTCCTCCCTACACATCACAGCCTAGGCCTGGATCCCTGGTTTTTATTTTCTAGGACCAGATCCTCCTCTTCCAGCAGAGGGGATACTAAAATGAGTGGAGGTCCAAAGCAGACGACTAAAATGAAACAAATCCAGCCCTTCTGTGAGGCATAGATCTGTGAGAAGATCAGCACTGGTGGTCAACCCCTGACTTCCAAGGGGCTCCCACTGAGTTATCTGAGCCAGATCAGCCCTTAGGCCCAGCATAGCTCAATATGTCAGCATGCCACTGCCTTCTGTACCATACCTCAGGCCCTGACTGTGCAGCAGGCTAAAACTGTAAGTCTTCTTTTGGGGTCCTCCAAGAAGAGCATGCCTCCCTGGGCACAGAGATACAGATGCCAGGAGATCCTGTTCCCACTTCTCACTGGCAGAATCTTGAGAACAAAGGAACAGGACAGCCACAGCAAGCTAAGCTCTGGGCAGTGAAAAGATCCACAATTGTTAGGCAAAAGAAATCACAAACGTGCAAGTACCAGAAGTCAACAGCCAAAAGTTCCTCAAAGTTGTGAAGAACAGCAAGGAATTACGGTCCAATAGTCCAGCAAAGAGTAACTAGGAGGGCCTTGACACCTAGGGAGAAGTGGTAAAGACTGAGAACAGGTGAGCAGCAAAGGGTGCCTAGCAGTGAGGTAGCTCCCTAGTTCCGGTTCAGCTACCTCTCACCACGGTGTGAACCAATCCTGAGCTACCCTGGTGGGAAGGCTCGTTGAAGATGAGGCCTGCAGAAGCTGGCTGGCAGGGTGGTGGATTCTGGGATGGGATACAGGCAGGGGCATTTCCCCACCAGCTTCGCCCTGTTGATTCCGTGTTTCAGAACTTGTTACCTTTTTCCTCACACACAAACTATTTTTCCTAGTTTCCTTTGAAAGATCAGACCTGAAGTCAAGTTTTCCAGGTTTAGGCTCATCGTTCAAAATACTGGAGATAACTTTTGCAGAAACTTTCCTCATGTTCAAGTTTTCTTTCAGAATCAGTCTAACAGTTTCTTTATCTAAATTTAATTCTTCAGCCATCATCCTCACCGTTAACTGCCTGTTTGAACAAACCAAGTCCTTGACCTTCTGGATGTTTTCATCGGTCCGGTGGGTCACTGGACGACCACTTCGGGCATCATCTCGAACATCTTCCCGCCCTTCTTTAAACCTTTTGTGCCAGTCAAAAACTCTGGCCCTTGACATGACTTCATCCCCATAAGCTTCTTTTAAAAGATGGTGGGTCTCACTTGCAGACTTGTTCAATTTCACGCAAAATTTGATACTAATCCTTTGTTCTAAATAGCGGTCACTCATTTTGGCAATGAACAACACAAGAAGGTTAACAGGCCACGACTGTAGGGGGGAAGACAGAGACAAATCTCTATGGGGTTGCAGGCATAATCTTGTCGCTATTCTTGCTCTTCTAGAAGCTTCACCAGGAAAGAGTAACTGCTTTTCTGAGTTTTCACCCCTCGGCTTCCAGTCGGGCTGGGGAGACCCGTTCTGGGACGCTAACAGGGAAAAATTAAATCTACAACACGCGTTTGTGTTCAACCAGTGCACGCAGATCTGCCCGGAGTTTGCAAATCAGTCACCAAGGTCATCTCGATTCCGTGGCCCTCAAGAGTCTACGACGGTTTCTGCAATAAAGGCCTAAGTGGTGGCAACATAAGCAAGCAAGGAGAGATGCATCGGTGGTGTAACGTGCAAGCTCGCCTCAAATGTGCAAAACCCGCGCACGCCAGACCTACCGGAGCAGCCTGGGGCTCGCCGGCCCTGGAGTCCCGGGGACAGGCCCGCATGCGCAATTCCCTCTCCTCGAGGGTGAGGCTTTGCGCAGTCGCAATGCGGCAGCCCGTGCCAGGCCCCGCCTCTGCCTCGCCACACCCCGGCGGGCGCGCTTCCTTGCGCGTGCTCGCCTGCGGAGAAGGCGGTGGAAAAGAGGGGCGGGGGAGGAAAGCTGAGGGAAGAGAGGGCACCCCCGGGCGCCGGGGTGCATTGTGGGAAGGAGGCGGCAGCGTCCCGGGCGGGCGGGAGGTGCACCAGCGGCGGCGGCGGCGGTAAATCCTCCCGGCCGCTCACAGCACTGTGGAGCCGCGTCCTCAGCCCGGCCTCGGACCGCGGCACCCTTCCTGCCCCTCGCGGCTTCTCTGCCGCCCGCCCCTCCCCCGCGCGCCGGCCCTGCCGAGCCGGCCGGCCGGCCTGGCTCCCCTCCCCGGCCCCGACGGGCGGGCGGACTGCCCTGAGGAGGCGGGGAGGGGCGGGCTGGGCCGGCCGGCGGGCAGGCAACGATGCCGAACTTCTGCGCTGCCCCCAACTGCACGCGGAAGAGCACGCAGTCGGACCTGGCCTTTTTCAGGTTCCCGCGGGATCCGGCCAGGTAAGCGGCGGGCGCCGAGCTGGCAGTCCGGGCCCACCTCCGCGGTGAGCGCTGCCAACCCGCGGCCCCGGGCAGGCTCCGGGGCTGAGAGAGGCGTAGCGGGTACTGCGCATTGCCGTCGACCCCAGCCTCGGACCCAGGTGGGGAGAGGCCCGCGAGCCGTGGGCGGGCGGGCGTCCGGGGGCCTCGGAGCACGTGCGCTGGCGGGGGTTCGGCGCGGAGGGCACCACCCGAAATACGAGGCTGCTGGGTGGCGCGCGGAAGCGGCGTGAGGGGTTTGTCGCCGTGGCTAACTTGCTGTGTGACCTCGGGCAAGTCGCCTTCCTCTTTGGGCTTTAGTTCCCTTAGCTGTCAAAAGAGAGACTAGGACTCTATGGTTGTGGAGACCGCCCACCTTGATCTTAAGTCAAGTCGCAACTACTCTCTCCTTCGGCCTTGTCATTGCGCGGTTCAGGGCTCAATTTCTGGAGCTGATCGTTACTCATTATCTTACTTGGTTATAGTGGAGATAACAGGATACGCGTGAGTGCGTGGGAATTGGTATTGAAACCTCTTCCTTGAGGTAATGTATACGCTCTAACTTAAATTTAGGGAATGATAGCATAGGGACTATATTTGAAAGGCTGAGGATGTTTCGTAGGCCTCTCTGGTTCATTCATTTAAAATCAAGGCCTACTATGTGCCGAGCACTAATGTTAGGTGCTGAGAATCCAGAGGTAAGCGAGACAGTGTCGCTGGCTGCAGGAAGCTCACAGTCTATTATAGCATGCAATTTATTTATTAGTTCAACAAATACTTTTTTGAGGTCCTACTAGGTGCAAGGCATTGTTCTGAGCAGTGGGGTTTACAGATGAACAAACACATCAGAGCCCTTGGCTCTCATGATTATATTCTAGTGGGGAGAAATAGACAAGTAAAAAAATATATATAGTATGTCATGGTGATAAATACTATGGAGAAAAAGAAAGCAAAGTTACAGGGGAGGGGAAAAAGTAGTAGAAGGGGAGGCAGAATTTGCTATTTTAAATAGAGTGATCAGAGAAGGCGTGACTAACAAGATGAATTTGAGCAAAGACCAAAGTAGGTGAGTGGGCCAGCCATGAAGCTATCTTGGGGAAGAGCATTCCAGAAACAGTAAATGCAAAAAGCAGGGCATCCAGGGACTGCTAGTATTGCTTTAGGGAAAGAGGGAGAGGTCAAAGATGAGACCAGAAAGGTGTATGTATGGTAGGAGCAAATTGTATGGGACATTATAGGCCAGGGAAAGCACTATGGCATTTATTCTGAGTGAAATCGGAAATCATTAAAGGTTTTAGAGCAGAGACTTAAACTTTAATGGGATCATTGGCTGCTTGTTAAATAGATTGTAGGGAAGGGAAGTTGAAAGCAGAAAGACCAGTTGGAGGCTATGCAGTAATCCAGATTAGAAGAGGAGAGTGGTAAATTGTTGCATTTGAGATATGATTTGAAGGTGAAGCCAACAGGATTTGCTAATGGTTTGGATGTAAATTGTAGGAGAAAAAGGATGAAAATCAAGGATGACTCCAAGATTTTTAATCTGAGCATTTACTGAGTTAGGGAAGACTGGGAAAAGCAGGTTTTGTGGGGGAATATTAAAAGTTTGGTTTGGGACATGTGAAGTTTTAGAGGCCTAATAAGAATAGATGTCTTTCTTCATACCATATACAAAAATGTACTCAAAATGGCCTATGTTTATTTAGATCAATGGCCTAAATATAAGAGCTAAAACCATTAAACTTTTAGAAGAAAACATAGGGGCAAATCTTTATGACTTTAGATTTGGCAGCACACTCTTAGATATGAGACCAAAAGCATATAATAAAAAAGAGATAAATTGGACCTCATTAAAATTAAACTTTGTGTATCAAAGTACATTACCAAGAAAGGGAAAAGAATGGAAGAAAATATTTGCAAATACTATAATTGATAAGGGTCTAGTATCCAGGATATATAAAGAACTTTTACAATTCAACAACAAAAAGACAGCCCAATTAAAAAATGGACAAAGGACTTGAATATATTTTCTCCAAAGAAGAGATATAGATGGCTAACAAACATATGAAAAGATGTTTAGCATCACTAGTTAGTTATTAGGGAAGTTCAAATAAAAACATATATCAAAACACAATGAGTGGCAATTAGATGTAAAACTACCATATGACCCAGTACTTCAATTCATAGGTATATGTCCAAAAGAATTTCATACTGGTACTCAGAAAACCCAGATGTACACACATGTTCATAGTAGCATTATTCACAATAGTCAAAAGGTGGAAACAACCCATGTCTATCAATGCATGAATAAACAAAATGTAATCAATATATTCAGCCTTAAAAAGGAATGAAGTACCAATACATACTATAACATGGGTGAATCCTGAAAACATGCTAAGTGAAAGAAGGCAGATATAAGAGATCATATATTGTATGATTCCATTTATATGAAATATCCAGAATAAGTACATCCATAGAGACTGAAAACATTGGTGGTTGCCAGGGTCTGGGGGAAAGGGAGAATGGGGAGCAACTAATTAACTGGTACAGGGTTTCCTTTTGAGGTGATGAAAATATTTTGGAACCAGATAGTGGTGGTGATTGCACAACACTGTGAATGTACTAAATGCCACTTTTTTAAAGTGGTTAGTTTTATATTATGTGAATTTCACCTAAAAAAATGTCTTGAATAGGTAGTAGGATATACAAGTCTGAAATCCAGAGACTTCCAGACTGCTGGTTGTAAATACAGGTGTTCTCAGTTTATAGAGGGTATTTAAAGCCATAGTACTGGGTGAGGTTACTTAAGGAGTGAGCAAGATAAGCAGAGTAGGTCTGAGGCATTCCCAGTATTTCAAGTTCAGGGAGATGAAGAGGAACTAGCTCAGGAGAATGAGAAATAGCTGTTGGGTTTCATGGGCACAGTGAAGAGAAGCATCTTAATCTGACCTAGCCTCATCCCAATATTATCTTCCTTTTACCCAAATTTTAGCCCAAGGGTATTATTAGAAGTTTATTTTGGCTGGGTGCAGTGGCTTATACCTGTAATCGAGCACTCTGGAAGGCCAAGGCGGGAGAATCACGTGAGGTCAGGAGTTAGAGACCAACCTGAGCAAGACTCTACTAAAAATAGAAAAGATTAGCCGGTGTGTGGGGGTGTGGTGGCGTGTGCCTGTAGTCCCACGTACTTGGGAGGCTGAGGCAGGAGAATGGCTTGAGCCCAGGAGTTTGAGGTTGCTGTGAGCTAGGCTGACACCATGGCACTCTAGCCTGGGCAACAGAGTAAGACTCTGTCTCAGAGAAAAAAAAGAAAAAAGTTTATTTACTTGCATAATTAGGGCACCCCTAGACAGTTCTGTACCACAGGTCATTTGCATTCATATGTAGTGAATGCTTTTTTCACTATACTCCTTAGGGGAATATAGACTATAGGGGTTTACAGTCTTAAATTTGAAAGGAGTTTTAAGATTTAGTGATATCTCCCTTGAAATGTCAGAATTTTCTCAATAATAGTGGCTTTTTTTTTTTTTTTTTTTGAGACAGAGTCTCACTTTGTTGCCCGGGCTAGAGTGAGTGCCGTGGCGTCAGCCTAGCTCACAGCAACCTCAACCTCAACCTCAAACTCCTGGGCTTAAGCCATCCTACTGCCTCAGCCTCCCGAGTAGCTGGGACTACAGGCATGCGCCACCATGCCCAGCTAATTTTTTCTATATATATTTTTAGGTGTCCAGATAATTTTTATTTCTATTTTTAGTAGAGACGGGGTCTCGCTCAGGCTGGTCTCAAACTCCTGACCTTGAGCAATCCACCCGCCTCGGCCTCCCAGAGGGCTAAGATTATAGGCGTAAGCCACCGCGCCCAGCCAATAATAGTGGCTTTTAACCATCTGGGAGGGAGTCATTGTTCCCTTTGGGAATCTAACTAACATAAGGGCCCTTATCTGAGAAAAACATAGACATACAATTTTGCATTCCACCATAAAGGTGTTTATGGACCCTTTATGGGCCCTGTGCATTCCTGACAGGTGGGCATCTATAAGACACATAGTGTTATAATGGTTCTCTGCTTTGTGAGGGGACACCTGAGGACTCTGGATAACTTTGGGTGTTGTCTCTTCCTTGTATTGAGTGGAAATCTGCCTCCTGTAATTTATGCTCTGGAGGCCCTAGTTTTGTCCTCAGGATCACACTAAGTCTGTGCTTTTTTCTGTGTTAGAACCCTTTGAATATTTCAAGACCAAATCATGAACTTAATTATTTTTTTAAAGATCTTTATTGAGGTATAATTCACATACCATGTATTAGTAATTGACCCACTTAAAGCATACAAATCAAGGGTTTTTGGTATATTACATTATTTTGAAAATTTTGGTAAAACATATAACAAAATTTGCCATTTTAACCATTTTTAAGTGTATAATTCAGTGGCAATAATTACATTTCCAATGTTGTGCAACCATCTCCACTATTTCCAAAACTTTTTCATTATCCTGAACAAAAACTCTAACCATTAAGCAATAACTTCCAATTCCCCTGCTCCTCCGGCCTTTGATAACCTCTAATCCACTTTCAGTCCTTATAAATTTGCCTGTTCTAGGTACCTCATATAAGTGGAATCATAACAGTATTTGCCCTTTTACGTCTGGCATATTTTGCTTAACATAATGTGTTCAGGGTCTTTTTATCCAAACCAAATCTCATGATTTCAAGTTCTTCTGTATTTGACACTTTCCTTTTCACTGTTCTCAGAGTTAGTTATGATAGAGAAATAGTTTCCAAAGGTGTTTATTGAATTAATAACAGTATTTTTAGGTGTTGTTTTTTTTTTTTTTTTTAGGTAAACAGGTTGTAGGGAAGTTGATAAAAGGTGACATTGCCAACATATTCTTCAAAAGTTAACTGATATTATTAACTAACAAAGATAAATATATTTAGTGCTATTAAACAGTACATTTTCCATTCATCAAATTTATACATTCCTTAAACACTTTTAGAAATGGCTGTATAGAAATAATTTAAAATTCAAGAATAATAAAGTACAGAGTGTGGAATTTACATACTATAGTAGTTCTTACTGGTTTAGAAAAAGTGACATTAATGTACTTTTTTTTTTTTTTTTTTATTTAAGTAAAATAATGTAATCAACTCAGCTTAGGGCAGTGGCAGGATTTAAGTAAAAAAAAAAAAAAGCCTAAATCTTGATTGCCCCAGGGTGATGTGCCTAATGCCAAGGCTTGGTGGGAACCTGGGGACAGTTCATAGTGGGCCTCATCCCCAAACCAGGTGAAGATACAGGCTAATGAATTGCTCTGATTAGAGTGAGGTGGGCAATTGAAGCTCTCTTCTTTCTCCTCGGGCAGCTAGTACTAACTCATACAGGAGTTCTTCCGACAATTTAATCAAGGTTAATTGAGAGTTGATGTACTCTACCTTGTAAAATGTAAAACAGTGGTTTTCTGGTACTCAGGAGAGTTCCTGTCTTAGTCCCTTTGGACTGCTGTAACAAAATATCTTAGACTGGGTTTATAAACACCAGAAATTTATCTCTTACAGTTCTGGAGGCTGGGAAATCCAAAATCAAGTCATCAGCAGATTTGGCATCTGGTGAGGGCTTGCTCTCAGCTTCATATTGAATAGATGGTGCCTTGTTGCTGTGTCCTCACATGGTGGAAGTAGCAAACAAGCTCTACTGGGCCTCTTTTATAAGGGCACTAATTCTGTTTATGACGGCTCCACCCTCATGTCCTAATCACCCCCCAGATGTCCCACCTTCCAATACCACTGCATTGGGATTAAGGTTCAACACATGAATTTTGAGGGGACACAAGATATTCAGACCACAGCAGTCCCAAAGACCCTTTCAGGGGGTTCTCAATGTCAAAACTGTTTTCATAACACTCTGATGTTATTTGTCTTTTTCACACTCATTCTCTCAGGAGTGGACAGTGGAGTCTTTTGGGGGCTACATAACAAATGATGGTCTCTTTTCTTTGATAAGTTGTATACTGTGTCTTTTAGAATTTTCTGAATACTATTCTTCAGATTTTGTTTGGTAGACATTTTCTTGGAAATAAATGAAATAAGCCTGCCACTTCAAGGAAAACAACTGATATTTGAGCATTAGAGTGAAAATTAGAATTTTGGAAAATTTGTATGTGCCACCGTGAGCTTAACAGCTCTCTGATACTTAAAGACTTTTCTGATGAAATCACTGACAATATTGATAGATGTGATTTTTTAAATATTATATAATGAAATGCATTAACATTCAGATGGTCTGTATAACTAACCGAACTAATATTTTCCAAATGACCAATTTATGATTTTACAGAAATATACATGGATAAAAGATATATTAGAAATGAAAGACCAATGGATTTTAATGTAACACTGTGAAAAAGCTCATTGGTCTGGTTTCAGCTTCCACATTACAGCTAATCTTTAAGAAACCATTACTTGTGGAGTTTTGGTATAGTATCAAAGAAGAACATCCATAATTATATGGAAAAGGAGGAGTATTTTAATAACCTTTAACTGTATATCATTGTGAAGTTGGATTTTCTTCATATACTTCAACCAAAACAACATATGGCAGTAGATTAAATACTGAAGCAGATGTGAGAATCTAGGTGTCTTCTGTTAACCTAGACATTAAAGAGATTTGCAGAGATGGAAAAGTGTCATTCTTCTCACTAAATGTTGTTTGTTTTTGGAAATACAGTTACTTTCATTAAAATATTATTTATGTTAACATGTAATAGGTTGGTATTTTTAATTGATAAATATTTAACATTTTTTCTCAGTTTTAATTTCTATAATGATAAATATTGGTAGATAAAAGCCACATAAACAAAAGCTCTTTGGGGTCCTCAATAATTTAAGAGTATAAGGGAGTCCTGAGACTATGAAGTTTGGGAATCACTGCTCTGAAGTATAAAGTACTTTCATATCATCTCATTTAATCCTCCAAACAATGCTGTGAGTAGTAATAAAAATAATACTTTTTGTATAGCATATTCTTTGTGCCAGGAACTGTTCTTTTTTATGTGCATTATTTCATATAACCCTTGCCAATAAATTTTGAGGTAGTCCCTGCTTTACAGATGACCAAAGTAGGCACAGAGAAGTTAGCTGACTTGTTCAGGATCCTATAGGAAGGAATGTTTAAAACTCCAGGAATAGGATAGGATAAAATATGTGTTACCCAAAGTTATTTGGCCATGGAACCTTTTAAAAAAGGGGGGGGATAATTCTTTGACCTAGTAGTCTTTGGAATACACTTTTAGAAATGCTGCATTAGGAGGAAACCATTGACAGAACACATTAAAAACAAAACAAAAAAGGAGTGGTCAGTGATGGTCAAATAGTGCTGAACGGGTAGATTAAGATGCAATCAGAAAGTGACCATTGGATTTTATAGGATGGAAGTCGTTAATAATTTTCTTGAGCAGTTTCAGCGAAAAAGGGATAGAGACAAAGTCTCCTTGGAATTGATTAAGGAGACAATGTGAGATAAAGAAGTGGACAGAGTGAAAATGGACTCTTAACAAGTTTTGCTATTTAGAGGATGAGGGTTAAGGGAGTTTTTAAGATGGGAGATACTAGGGCATGTTTATACTGATGGGAATAATATAGTAAGATAAATATAAGATGTTCAGGGGTCATATATAGAGAGGTGGAGAGTCTTAAATACTTGGATTTTTGTGTGTATATACATATGCATACACCTGCCTATATACACATGTGAATCAGGAAAAGTTTCCTTCAAGAAATGACATTTAAGCTAAGATCTGAAGGCTGAGTCAATGTTAACTATGCAAAAAAAAAGGATAAAAAGCTGCAAGAAGAGTATACTAGGCTGAATAAACAATGTGGGGAAAGCCCTAGGACAGAAATGAGCACAGTCCGTTCATAAAACTGAAGTAAGGCATGTGAGGGGACAAAGATAGATTGGAAGAGTGGTACAATGTGAAGAAGGAAAGGTGGACAAGGTCCAGGTTGTGCAGGGTCTTATGAGACATGAGGAGTTGTTCTTCATCTTAAGAGTAATGAGAAGCTGCTAAAAGATCTTGAGCAGAGGAAAGACATTCTCAAATTATTTTTTAAAAATATTTATTGTGCACGATGGAGAAGGGGTTAGCAAAAGCAAAAGACCAGTTTGGAAGAGGTTACAAGTAAACCAGGTGAAAAATAATGGTAACTCGGGTCAGGATGTTAGTGGTGGAGATAAGCAGGTGGATTTGGGGAATCATTCCACTGTGTTAAGGAAAAAGGCCACAGAATCTAGAGTACAGGGAGCAGAACAATAAAGGGAGAGCTGGGAAAGGGGAGGCACTGGTAAAAATTTGAAAGACAGTTATATAAGTATATGTTTATAAGCATAAATAAGTATATATACATGTACATATACACATGCATTCACAAGTATGTAAAAAGACTGTGGTCATACATAATTTTTATAACTTTTTTGATGTAAAAACATATACACAAATCATAAAAATACAGCATGTTGGATTTTCAGAGTGACACTTCCATGAAAATTTCACCCAGATTTTTTTTCAAAATCGCATATTACTAGGATCCCAAACTCCTCTGTGGCCCTCCTAGTCATTATCCCCTCTCCTCAGTGGCAACCATTGTGACTTTACCTTAGATTATTTGGATTTTGGAGGGAACAGGAAGAGTGAGGGGAAGCATTTTTACTGTTCAAAATATGGAACATTACCAGCACGTCAGAAGCCTCTTTTGTACCTACTCCCGGCTGTTACCGCTTCCCAAATGTATGTACTCCTCTGTTACTGTGTTGGATGAGGCTCTAGACCACCCCATATTCAGAGATTCACTAGAAGGACTCACAGGACTCAGGATATAGTTGTATTCATGGGTAAGATTTAATACAGTGTTGGAGTAAGGATACACATCTGGATCATAATAAGGGAAAAAGACGCAGGCATAGTCTAGAGGAATCCATGTGTAGGCTTCTTTATGCTTTCCTTCTCATGAGGGGTCAGGCAGAGCCCACTTTTTCTCAGCAATGAAAATGAAGGAGCCATGTTTTTGCTCAGAGAAGCCCATTAGAGGAGACCCAGTGGCCAAAGTTTTTACTGGGGCCCGGTCACATAGCAGCTGTTGCCTGGCACATACTAAAACTCCAAACTCCCAAAAGGAGGGCAGGTGTTCAGTATAAATCATATTGTTTGCACAAACAGTCTAGGCATAGTTAGGAAAAGTTTTATTTCTGTGTAGTAGGTATTTACCAGCCAAGTTCCCATACACCAGCCCAAGGCCCTTAACAAATAGGCCTGTGAAGGATAGCAATCTCAGGTCAGGTTAACTCTTTTTCTGAAACAATCATCATAGATGAATTTTGCCTATTCTTGAATTTCATCTAAAGGGAATCATGTAGTATGTACTCCTGGCTGCTTCTGCTTAGTGTTAAGTTTGTGAGATCATAGGTAGTTTGTTCATTTCATAGCCAAGTAGTATTTCATCGAATGAATGTACCACAACTTACTCTTTCTACTGTTGGTGGGCAAAGTTGTTTTACCTTCTCCCCAACATTTGGTATTATCTTTTTTACATTGTAGTCATTCTTGAGGGTATGTAATATTTTGTTAATGGTTTTAATTGGTATTTCTTGATGACCAATGAGATTGAACATTTTTTAAATCTGTGTATTGACCATTTTTATGACCTTTTTGTTATAAAGTGCCTGTTCAAGTCACTTACCCATTTGGGTTGTCTGGTTTATTTTTAGTTCTTCATACATAGGATATATGTACTGCAGATATCTTCTTCCATTTTTTGGGTTGTCATTTCATGCTCTTATGGCTTCTGTTAATGAAGAAGAGTTACTCACTTTAAAGTAGCTTAATTTATTCATTTTTCCACTAGAGTTTGTGCTTTCTGTTGCCTTCCTTAAGAGATCTTTGTCTACTCTAAGGTAGTAAAGATAGTCTCCTGTGTTATTTTTTAGAAGCTTTGTTTACCTTTCCTATTTAGATCTGCAATCACTTGGAATTTATTTTTGTGTATAGCATGAACGTAGGGGGTCAAGATGTGTTTTTTATGCAACTATCTCAGCACTGTTTTTTGGAAAAAAAATCCATCTTCACTGCTGTTCAAAGCTACTTTTATGTTAAGTATCCATAGCTCTCTATTTAGTTCCATTGTTCTATCCTTGTACCAATACTACCCTGACTTAATAAGCTTTACAATAAGTCTTAATATCTGTTAGTGTAAGTCTTTCATCTTTTTTTTCCCCTCAATATTATCTTGACTGTTCTTGGTCCTTTGAATTTCTGTATAAAAAGTTTTAGAGTAATCTTGTCATTTGTTTCTCTCTTGCTCTCGTGCTCTCATGAAATTACTGGGATTGTGATTATATTGAATCAGTAAATCAAGTGGGGGTGAGTTGATATCTTTAGAATTTAGTCTGCCAATCCATGAACTTGTCTGTCCCACCATTTATTTAATTCTGCTTTAAAAAAATTATTAGAGGTCTTGCACATCTTTTACTAGATTTATTCTTAAATATTTGATATGGAAAGACAGGTGTAGTTAATTGGGCACTCTGCCTGATGTATAATCTGTTCTTGATTGAATATGAGTTGGTAATGGTATCAGAAAGCTGTTTCAACTTAGTTCAGAGGTAACATGGACAATAGTGTTCTATGTGGAAGGTCTCTGGAGATTTAAGAATTAAAAAAAGAAACTTAGCTGTAGCAGTATGGCAAATTATTTTATAGTGAAACAGTTTTTATACTTAATATTTGGATTTTGAGCATAAATGTTTATAATCATAATGTACAAGTACAAAGCTATTAAAATATGGACATCTTAGGCATCATTACTATGTGCAGTAATATTTTGTTGAATGAAATACTGTATAGTTCAGATATAGTTTTAGTATGGGTTTGAAAACCAACATTTCACCATCATTTTTTATCCTTTGTAGGCCAAGAGCACCATTGTTTTACATTTTTAGAGTGGAGGGAATTTTTATAAAAAATTATTTGTTTTTTAAGGCAGCATCTTGCTATGTTGCCCAGGCTGGCCTCGAACTCCTGAGCTCAAGGGATCCTCCCACCTCAGCCTCACAGTATCTGGGACTATAGGCATGTGCCACTGCGCCTAGCAAAATTTTTTTTTAGGAGACGGGGTCTTGCTGTGTTGCCCAGACTGGTCTTGAACTCCTGGGCTCAAGTGTTCCTCCTGCCTCAGCCTCCCAAGTAGCTGCAAGTAGAGGGAATTGAGTGTCAGGGTATGTGTATGGTGGGGGGCAGAAGACAGTAGTGTTAAAATATAAGAATATATTAGGATGTAATTATAAAATGAATAAGTTTTCAGATTTGTGGTAGTGTTTAACCATTGCAGAACTTTTTATTCTTAGAAACTTGAGGAATGAGAGAAAGATCTAATTGTGACTTTAGCAAATTACTTAATATTTCTGTGCCTTGGTTTCTTCATCTGCATAAAGGGATAATGATAGTATCCACCTTTGGAAAGGACTTAGAACAGTGTCTGGCTCATAATAAGTGCTTGGTAAGCATTATTATTATTATTATTATTATTATTTGTTTTTCTGCAAATATTTAAGCACCAGGAGGCCATAAGCTTTGTCTTGTTTCCTATCTTCAACACTTTCTATGTACTAGATTGTGTAGCCACAATCCCTGCATTCATGGAGCTTGCAATCTAATCTATATGTATCATTGTAGATAATAAATCATGTTCCTAATAAGGCAAACAAATACAGTCTCCATGCTTTCCTAAGAAACTCTAGGTATTTATAGAACATCTGATTTTCTACGATGACAATGTTGTTTGATTTGCTTAAGTTGTAATCCTGAAGGGAATGTTAGGCTGTTGGCCTCATGATTGTGCAACTTTTTGCTTATACTGCTGATGATTGAATCCTTTCTGATGCTAGAATGTTCTGGGAGTTGAAAGCCCCAGGTTTAAGTTCTAGTTTTGCTATTGATTTTACACAGGACTCCAAATAAGTTACTTCTTAACTTTGTCTGTAATTGAAGGGTTTGTACTAAATGATTTCTAAGGTCTCTTCCAACTCTCATCTTGTTATTAATCAAATTCTCCAAATTGTGTTATGTTTTAGGGGAGGGGCACAAGAATCCATTGCTTATAATATATATTTGACTTATAACTGAAGGCTGAAATTTAAATGTTGAGCTGATATTCCATAATTGTATTTTGGTTTTATTTATAGATGCCAGAAGTGGGTGGAGAATTGTAGGCGAGCAGACTTAGAAGATAAAACACCTGATCAACTAAATAAACATTATCGATTATGTGCCAAACACTTTGAGACCTCTATGATCTGTAGAACTGTAAGTAATAGAAGGGCTTGGTTTCTCTCTCTCTTTCTGTCTCACTCTGTCTGGTTGGAAGTGTAAATATTTATTACTGTTGGAAGGTATCCCTGTATCCTGCTACTTTAAGATGAATACACATTTGGAGCCAAATAGCATCTATTTTATTCTTAAAAACCTGATTTTTAAAAAAATCTTTCCCTGCCACCCTCCAACCCCCTGTTCCTGATGCCCCATTCCCCCCAGTTACCTGAGGTTATCACTTTTAAACTTAGTCTTCAGAGAAATTTTAGATGATTATAAAAGTATATATTTATTTAAGGTAAAGTTGGTGTTTTTATTGGAGCAGTTTTCTAGAGCTTTTTTATGAGTGTAATCTTCATCTAGGAATGGAGCTCTTTGTTTTCATGTTTTTGTTCGTACTGTTAGTACCAACCCTTAATTTTTATGTGCTAGATACAACAGGAAACAAATCATACAGGTAATTTCCATCAGTCATTTGCAATTTCAAGTCAAAACCTACTGTTAACTGTGTGAGCTTGGCCAAGTCACTTCCACTCTCTGGGCCCTAGTTTCTAATGAAGAGATTAGAGCAGATAATTCCTGAGGTCTAGGACTTTTAACTCTCTGTGATTCCATTGCTGTGATTTATAAAAGGCACAAGTAGAGCAGATTTGATTGAAATAAAGGAGACTTGAAACACTTTAATAACTGTTAGGAAGACAGTTTTATTAAATAATATATTCCTGTTTAGGTATAAATAATGTATCGTCACAGATATTGAGATAGACATAAACTTGATTTGAAGGTACACTATATATTGTTATGCAGCAATTTATTTTGATATTTTTTTCAGATACATTTTGCAGAGGCATCAGAAAACTAAAGAATGATTGGGTTATTTTATTTCTCAAAATTAATTGAAGCAGATACTTGTGAAGTCATTGGGAGGTGAGCCAATTCCGGTTCAACAGTTTAATCACGAATATTTGAGGGATATTTTTGCCTTGCTTTGTTAAGAGGGTAGTAATGAGCAACCAAAATAAGAGGTCTCATATATTTAAAAGGCAAACTACTTTTATGTTCTTGACATTAAGTAAAAATATCCCAAATTATTATTTTAAATACATAAGCCTTATACATTTTTGCATTTTTACTTCAGTAATAAATGTGATCTCTTAATTAGATAATTCCAACCAGATTAATATGAGAAATTTAAAATAGAGTTCATTCTTATATTCTTGTTTAATCAGAGAATAGAACAGAAAGATGAGCTAGGTTTGCTTTTTTAATTTCCAAACAATTCTTCAATCTTGAATAAATCCAAATATGAGAAAATGTTGTTTCTATACATGTAGAAGAAAATGTTGCTATTAAAACTGGATTATCTGAGATCTATATCCAAATGTTTGAGAGTTTTGGCTTCATTAGTTGGCATTTAAGATCTTATCAGTAAACATTCATGACTAGTTCAACCAAAGCCAAATATTAATATTTTATTATTTTGATGCTAGAGTAAGATTGTTACTGTATGCTCAAACCTTAATTCAGCAGTTAGAGATTAAATCTTGATACTGAGATACTTGATATCATGCATATGAATTGGATATAGCCTTTTTTGGCATGTGTACTTATAAATAAATATTTATAAAATATTCCCATAGTTTTCATTTATATATTCTGCTTTCTGGTGTGTAATATCTTTGCTTTATTTGCAAACAGCAAATTAATTCGATTTGAATTTTTAAAATTTATTAATGTTTTATCCCTCCCCTCCTTTTTTAATAATTGGTAAGATATCAAGAGTTGACTGTGTATGTGTGTGTTTTCTTATTTTTGAGATGTTTGCTCAGTGGGAAAGATGGGAAGCTTTGGATATAATAGTTTTTGTTCCCTTCAGTGATTGCGTCCCTAATCAGTCCCTGATTCAAACTCCCTAGTAGACCCAGGATCAGTAGCCTAGCACTAGAAGCTAAGTGTCATTAGTAAATCTGTGTTTCTTCTTTGTTTTCTATGATGCATGGGATTGAACTAGAAAATATTGACTCTGAATAGAAATTCTTCCTAAATGTGTTTAGCACCCTTTGGATAAAACCCAAGATAGTGTGTTCCATTTACATACATGTTTTCCCTTCATATCTTCCCAACCTCCCTTCTCTGGGTGAAAAAACTTAGGAGTTATTTTGTTTGGCATATTCTTTGAACATGCTTTACTACTTTGAAACAATCACTACTAAGAAAGCTTGTTTAAATGAAGTACGTTTTGTCTTAAAGGCACTGTTCTTTGGACTAGATAGAGGGAATGGAATAGCAGTTATTTATCTGTTACTCTCCCTCTTAATAAACTTCTTGTCTCTACCCAGCCTCATCAGGGCTGGCTGTGGAAGACTGTTACCATCTAAGTATGCATCCAGCTTTTAGCCAGGTTGGATTAGGTTAATAGGAAGTAGGATAGAGAATGATCATCCTTCAATGATAAGATTATATAGAAGGAAATTTAGAGATACCTAGTTTAGCATTTGCAAACATGTGATTATGTATATCACTTGTGATGTGAGGTATGATTTCAAGTGACAGTTGAACCAATTTTTGTTTTAGAAATTTCATAACGTGTTAAACACATAACTAGCCCATCAAATCATTATTCTAACCATTTTTATTAAGACAGTGTTTACTAAAAAAGTGAGTAGATTGTGTAAAGTACAGATGGTGATATAACTGAAATGGCAAATATAATCATTAGTATGTGAATAAATTCATTCTGAGAAATGTTGATTTAGGTCAATACCTGAATTTTATTCAGAAAAGGAAACTGGGGTCCAAAAAGGGAAAGTAATTTAGCCTGAGTCTCTTAGTGAGTCACTGGTAGACTTTGGACTAGTTCCTAGATCTCCTGGGTCCAAGTCCAATATTATTTTCACTGTGCCTTGATGCTTTTCAGTAATATTAGCAAAAGTAGAGTGAACAGAAGGTGAAGAAGGGAAGCATTACTATACAACATACTACAGGGCGGATTATTTGGGAGACTTGTGTCCCCTGTAGATTAGGTAGGCTCATGGAAGGCAGAATAGATAAAATAGTTAGGAGGCTGAATTAGAAATAGATATGCAAAATGCAAGTACATTTTCTTTTTTATGCCTACCATCCGTTCAATTCCTTAATTTATAATAGATTGCCAGAAGGGAAGATGCAATACATTGTTAAAGACCATCTCTGAATTAACACATTTTTCTTTTTCAGAGTCCTTATAGGACAGTTCTTCGAGATAATGCAATACCAACAATATTTGATCTTACCAGTCATTTGAACAATCCACACAGTAGACACAGAAAACGAATAAAAGAATTGGTATGTCTGTGTGCCTTCAGCCTCCTCCTCCATAATACTAGGAAATCAAATATAGATGCATTTATGTTAAAATTAATTCAAGTTACTCTCTATTTCAGAGGTAGTAAGCATAATGGGAAATGAATGTTACAATTATTATTAAAGTACCCTGGATGTAAGATGATTAGTTTGTTTCAGTATTTAAATTGGAAAATCTCACTCAAATTGATAGCTAGTTGACTTGGCCAGAATGTGTTAATTACAGGCCACCAGCTCCTTTTGTTCCTGGGGAAGAAAAAAATTAAGATGCCTTCTTTTCTGTGGTAAGGAAAATGGAACTGAGGTGTTTTCAGAATTCAGCACAAAGGAGTAAAGAAAGGGAAACTGTAAAAATCGAGGCATGGACAATTTTAAAGATGAAGATTTTTTCACTATTAAATACTGACAGGCTTAGAAAAAGCTCTTAAATCTGTATAAGGCATAATTTATACATGTTTTTATATTCCTTTGATATCCTTCAGTTCTGAAGATTGAAACCTACCTGTTTTATTTTTTTTTTTTTTGACCTTAGGTAAACAAAATTAAATTACTCAGACTCCTCAGTCCATGGCTTTCTGTCATCATTGCCACTAGCAAGGCCCTTATTTTGCTTGATTACTTTTTCTGCTTTGTCTATAGTTATCATTCTTGTTCCTCCCCTACCTGTTGGTATCCGTGCTATTGTATCTAATGTATGTCATATCAATCCACTTACTTTGTGCTGTTTAAAGATAACATTTATTTAATTTTCCTTATTCTCATCTATGTTTACCTTTCATATTTGATCTTTGATCCATTTGGAGTTTCTGTGTATGGTGTCTAGTAGGGATCTAACTTAATTTTTCTCGTTACAGAGAACCAGTTCTCCCAATATAGTCTGTTAATTAATTTGTGCTTTATTCCACTAGTATAAAATGCCATCTCTGTCATATACCAAGTTTACATATATGCAAGGCTGTTTCTGAGAGCTTTGTTCCATTCCACTGGCTTATTTGCATCTGTACCACACTGTTTTATTCCCATGGCTTTGTAATATATTTTACTTTCAGATAGGGTGATTGTTTAACTCTTCTTTTTCAGAACTGTCTTAGCTATATGTGGAGCTTTATTCCTCCATATAAATTTGAAAATCCTTTGTCAAGTTCTCTTAGAAATTCTGTTGGAATTTTCATTATAATTGTTTTGAATCGACATCTTTACCATGTTGATTAGTCCCATCCATGAATAGAAAAAAAACCAATAAATTAGTTGTCAGGTAATAGCAATCACTAACAAAACTAAATACCAGTTGTTTAAAAAGACTATTAAAATACCTTTAGGAGCACAGAAAATCAAATATTTCAAAATGTTTTGGGGTTTTTGTTGCAGTTCTTTAAAAGAACGTGTGTATTCTTCCTTAGAGTACTTCCTAAATATTATAGTTCTTGTCAGTATAGATTATATATTCTGGTTGAAATTTTTGAATAATTTTTTAAATTCTAATAGTCTATTGAATTTTCTGTGCAATTGATTGTATCGTCTACAAATAAGGAGAAGTTTGTCTCTTCTTCCAATTCTTATTTTAATTTTTTCTATTGCCTGCTTTATTGTTTAGTCAAGATCCCTAGTACTGTGATCAACAGTTCCAGTAACAGTTGGCACACTTGCCTCGTTTCACTAAGTATGATGTTTACTGTTGGTATTGTTAAATCGTTTTTTATCAAGTTAAGGAAATTCCATTCTAGTCTTATATTCAAGGTTTTTATCATAACCTATTAAACTTATCAAATGCTTTCATTGCATCTGTTAAGTAGAAAAGTTCACAATTATAAAAAATTCTTTAATGCAGTGAATGACATTAATAAATTTTCTGAAGTTGAACCACCTTTAAATTCCTGTGATGAACCCTAATCAATTGCAGTATATCTATTTGCTTTTATATACTATTGGATTCAAGTAATCAATATTTTATTTAGGATTTTCCATTTACAAAATGATTAGCTTACGATTTTCTTTTCATGTATTTTCCTAATTCATTTATGATATCAAAGTTCTGTTAGCCTTATAAAATGAGTTGGATACCTTTCCTTTTTTTTTTTCTTAATTTTTCTAGAAAAACTTGATTGGGGGATTGGGTCCAGGACCTCCTTCAGATACCAGAATTCACAGATACTCAATATAAAATGATACATTTGTATATACTCATGTACATCCTTTCATATACTTTAAAACATCTCTAGATTAATTATAATACCTGATGTAGTGTAAATACTGTGTAAATAGTTATTACACTACATTGTTTAGGGAATAATGACAAGGAAAAAAGTCTGCACATGTTCAGTATAGACACAACCATCCATTTTTTTCCCCCCTGAATATTTTTGACCCACAGTTGGTTGAGTCCACTGCTACAGAGGGCCACTTGTAATATGTTCCAGGGGTGAGGAGCTCAACCACTTCCTGCCCTGTAGCTATCATTTCCTTGTCTTTTACCCCTCAGGGAACCTCAGATACCTCATAGTAGGCACATTATTCCAGATCTGCCAACCTTATAATTTGCAGCCCACAGTATAAGGAGGGAATGTTCGAGGTTGACAGGCCTGCTGATTGATGTTACCAGCACCCCATGTCCAGTGCTGCCCAGCGGGTACCCTGCTGTCTTCAGCTGTGACTGGCACTGCTGCTTTCCTGCCACAGAGCAATAATGAGATGGGTCATGATTTAAGCATTTAGTAGAGGATTGGAGGGAGACTAAAGGACACAGCTGGAAAGTATTTCCTCAGTCTAACCTGTCTGTGCCACTTGGCCTACTGTGTTCTGTATTCATTTCTCTTTCATGCTGGCACTCTGTCACCTTTTGCTTCCCAGGGATTACTTACCACTTTTATGTGTTAGGTTCCAAGATTCAGCAACCTCTCCCTTTTGTGGCATCTCCAGTGTTAAATTAGGAAGGGGGATGATTTGTGTCCTCTTGAATTTGCCCCCAAGTGCCATGGTGTACATTCATGCCTTTTACCAGCCAGTAAACAATTGTAACCCAAAGTTATGAAGATTTAGATAGAAAGTAAGTTAAATGATGTATTCTCTTTTTGCTCTAGGACTTTATTATAAGCCTGGAGTCATTAGCAAATTATTGTTCTGGTTTTCCCATCATCTGTCTGTTTGAAGAATGTATTCCATACAAAGAATTTATGCTCTTGAAAGAATTAAATTTGTCTCCAAATAGGCTTTTTTATTTGTGAGTCTAAGGTGATATACTAGAAGTCAGTTTTCTTAAGGATGGTTTGTTTTTTTCTTGTCATTTAGAGTGAAGATGAAATCAGGACACTGAAACAGAAAAAAAGTAAGTGATAGTGTTAATGACTCAACTTCTGAATGCCTTTTAAAAACGCCTTGACCTGGTAAGGACAAATGAATATGTTTTACGTCAAAAACTTACCTTGAGAATGGATGGAAGTGTGTGCTCAGCTTTGTCCTATGGTCCGGAATTGTATGTGGGAGTAAACACTTAGTTCCGCTTGTCTTTATTCAGTGCTTTGTGCCACATGCTTTGCCATGTGCAGGCCTCACAGAGTTGACTCCTTCTCCCTACTCAGTGCTCTCAGTGTGGTAAGGGTGTCAGGCACACAGACAGGGTGTCCCAGTGTAGGGAAGGAAGGGCAACGGTAAGGACAGGCACTGTATCTCTGTCCACCCAATTTGTGGTGCATCATAAGTTCTTGGTAAATGTTTAAGGAATAAATGCTGTGGGGGCACTTAGTGACATTGTGTCATTGAGGGTAGTGATCACAGCCTTTCTTCTACAAGTGCTGATACCTGAGCTATGTCACCAAAGGATTTTTATTCTTGTCAGATATTACTGTTACTCCTCTTCCTGTGTTTCTTTCACCTATTGCTGCTATTATTACTAACATGACCTTTTTATTAAGTACTTGTGCCAAGTCATTATTCTAAGTGTTTTGCTAATATTCATTTAATTCTCACAGTATCCCTGAGATAAGTACTATTATTTTCCTCCTTTATGGATGGAGACATGGACTCAGGCAGAGAAAGGAGGGAAAGGTATTCTATACAGAAATACAGTGGCATGAAACAGGGTACTAGGTTTGGGGACCTACACACATTTTGGTGTTGTTAGAGTTTCTGATAACCCTTGATGGTTAGAAAGTGAACCTAGAGGGGACTACGGGGGCCAGAACTTGCAGTGTTGTGTGGGCTGTTGGCAAGAGGGAACCATTGAGGGGTTTGTAAGTAGGTGATAACATGGACCTGATTCCATGTTATATAGAGCACTGTTGAGTTAGAAAAGGTAACACTGGAGGCAGGGAGGCCAGTTAGGCTGTCAGGAGACCAATTAAAAGTTGAAAGGCCTTGAGATAAGGCAATGGCAGGGAGAGTGGGGAAAAGGGAATAGATTCAAGGAATTCAGGAAACTTGTATACCTATGACTTGCATATGGAAAGATGCCAGAAGGAGAGGGACTGACTTTTCACTTTATACTATTTGCTCTTTAGTGAGCATCTTTTTGGAAAAAAAAAATACAAACAAAAGAATTAGTACTTGTTGATCGCAAGTACAGAAGTAGTAGAGGAGAGAGGGGAGGAGGGAGGAAGCCAAGTAGGCAAGTGTCCAGGATAACTTCTTTCTGGCTTAGGAACCTACCTATTATAGAACCACTGAGGAGGGGCAAGAGGAAGATGTTGCCCTCACTTACTGAACCCTGGTGAAGCTCTGAAGGGCCTGGGATGCTTGGAAGCATGGCTTACAGAGGCTCCAGTCAGACTAGATTTCCCTTTGTACCTGGACAGCCTGCTTCTTTCTTTCACCTTAGCACTTTTGCTGGAATATTTCCTGCCAACTGAAGTGCCACCCCCGCCTTGTCTTCCTTCCTTATCCTTGTCTTTATTGAATGCAGCTTCTTTGTTCTGAATTTTTTCTATTCCCCTGCCCCCTCCCTCCCCCCCTACAATACCGTACAACTCTTAGTGACCCTGTCATAGTCTTATGTTCTAAGAACTACATTCTAACTGTGATTCCTCAGATTTGAATTCTTTTCCTGGGGCTGCCACTGACTTTGTATGACTGTGGGCAGGACACGTAACCCGCAGAGCCTCAATTTTCCCATCCAAATATGAAAAGATTAGGCTAAGATTTCTGGTATTCTAATATTAGCCCTGAGAATCACATTAATCTACGTAATACCATATTGGTTTGTGTAGTCGTCTTATCTTCTCAATAAAAGTATGGCTTAATGGTTTGATAGAAACAGCATCAGCATGGACCTTGGAGCTAGACAAGCATGGATTTGAATTTCACTTCTATCCTTCTAACTGTATCTGCGATATTGGGCAAGTTGTTTAGTGCCCCCATTTGTCAAATGGGGTTGACATCACCTGCCTGCAGAAAGAGTAATGTGATGCATATAAATACAGTAATATATATAATAGTAAATATTAGTTCTCTCTCCCTTTTTCTGGAGGTATGGACTGTCTGTCATTACTCTGTATAATATGTTAAGCGCCTTAAGTTTATAAAAAATCGTTCCTATCTTATAACAGCATTTACATCTAGGATTAAAATATATCTGTTTACCTTGTTTGTCTCTCCCACTAGAATGTGTCGTATTTTAACCTTTGTATCTAAGTCTGTGGTCCAGTAGATGCCCTGTGAATGTTGAATGAATGAGTTTGTGGATTTTAAGTGTTTACCAATCAAAGATGTAATTTTTTTGTTTTGTATAGTTTGTCATGAGCCTGTTTGTAAAATAATTCCTTGTTTTCCAGTTGATGAAACTTCTGAACAAGAACAAAAACATAAAGAAACCAACAACAGCAATGCTCAGAACCCCAGTGCGGAAGAAGGGGGTGAAGAACAGGATGAGGACATTTTACCTCTAACCCTTGAAGAGAAGGAAAACAAAGAATACCTAAAATCTCTATTTGAAATCTTGATTCTTATGGGAAAGCAAAACATACCTCTGGATGGACATGAGGCTGACGAAATCCCAGAAGGTCTTTTTACTCCTGATAACTTTCAAGCACTGCTGGAGTGCCGGATAAATTCTGGTGAAGAGGTCCTGAGAAAGCGCTTTGAGACAACAGCGGTTAACACATTGTTTTGTTCAAAAATACAGCAGAGACAGATGCTAGAGATCTGTGAGAGCTGTATTCGGGAAGAAACTCTCAGGGAAGTGAGAGACTCACACTTCTTTTCCCTTATCACTGACGAAGTAGTGGACATAGCAGGGGAAGAGCACCTACCCGTACTGGTGAGGTTCGTTGACGAATCGCATAACCTGAGAGAGGAGTTTGTGGGCTTTCTGCCCTATGAAGCTGATGCAGAAATTTTGGCTGTGAAATTTCACACTACAATAACTGAGAAGTGGGGGCTAAATATGGAGTATTGTCGTGGACAGGCTTATATTGTGTCCAGTGGATTTTCTTCCAAAATGAAAGTTGTTGCTTCTAGACTTTTAGAGAAATATCCCCAAGCTATCTACACACTTTGCTCTTCCTGTGCCTTAAATATGTGGTTGGCAAAATCAGTGCCTGTTACGGGAGTATCTGTTGCATTGGGAACAATTGAGGAAGTTTGTTCTTTTTTCCATCGATCACCACAACTGCTTTTAGAACTTGACAATGTAATTTCTGTTCTTTTTCAGAACAGTGAAGAAAGGGGTAAAGAACTGAAGGAAATTTGCCATTCTCAGTGGACAGGAAGGCATGATGCTTTTGAAATTTTAGTGGACCTCCTGCAAGCACTTGTTTTATGTTTAGATGGTATAAATAGTGACACAACTATTAGATGGAATAACTGTATAGCTGGCCGAGCATTTGTCCTCTGTAGTGCAGTAACAGATTTTGATTTCATTGTTACTATCGTTGTTCTTAAAAATGTCCTCTCTTTTACAAGGGCCTTTGGGAAAAATCTCCAGGGGCAAACCTCTGATGTCTTCTTTGCAGCCAGTAGCTTGACTGCAGTATTGCATTCACTAAATGAAGTGATGGAAAATATTGAAGTTTATCATGAGTTTTGGTTTGAGGAAGCCACAAATTTGGCTGCCAAACTCGATATTCAGATGAAACTCCCTGGGAAATTCCGCAGAGCTCAGCATAGTAACTTGGAACCTCAGCTAACCTCTGAGAGTTATTATAAAGAAACCTTAAGTGTTCCAACAGTGGAGCACATTATTCAGGAACTTAAAGATATATTCTCAGAACAGCACCTCAAAGCTCTTAAATGTTTATCTCTGGTACCCTCAGTCATGGGTCAACTCAAATTCAATACGTCAGAGGAACACCATGCTGACATGTACAGAAGTGATTTACCCAATCCTGACACACTCTCAGCTGAACTTCACTGTTGGAGAATCAAATGGAAACACAGAGGGAAAGATATTGAGCTTCCATCCACCATTTATGAGGCCCTCCACCTGCCTGACATCAAGTTTTTTCCTAATGTGTATGCATTGCTGAAGGTCCTATGTATTCTTCCTGTGATGAAGGTTGAGAATGAGCGCTATGAAAATGGACGAAAGCGTCTCAAAGCATACTTGAGGAACACTTTGACAGACCAAAGGTCTAGTAACTTGGCTTTGCTTAACATAAATTTTGATATAAAACATGATCTGGATTTAATGGTAGACACATATATCAAACTCTATACAACTAAATCAGAGCTTCCTACAGATAATTGAGAAACCATTGAAAATACCTAAGAGACTTTTAAAATAGGCTTTCTCTTGTATTTGATATTTGAAAGAAGAGCCCTAATGTGTATGTTGGCCACTTAATCAGTGATTATCTTTGCCTACAGGCCTCCATTGAATAGTTTAGCCTTTTATAATCTACCTGTTTGAATGGCCCCTGTTTGAACTCTCATGCTTGGAGACCTATCTGTTGTTCCAGAAGATAGCATTGAAAGTGCTTTGTGATCTCTGCCAATGGCACTATGGAGTTGTTTTAGTTAAGTCATTTTAGACATAACATTTACTATCACGGTAGATCCATGTCAGGTATTGAGTTATCAATTCTTTGAAGAAATACATTTTGAGGAGGTGTGGGAGGAAAGAATACATTTTATAAAATGTTACAATGAAGCCTGTGATTGACTTTTGACTAGTAGAAGTTTTAAATACATTATTAAAAAATCTATAATGGACAGTAAAAGAAATTATCAGAGAGAGAAGCTTGTGAGCTCACCAAACAAGGATTTCATTGTAGATTTTCTCTTTATCAAATGAACTTAAAGGAACAAGTGATAATTAAAGTTTGAATGGAAGAGCCTGCCATTGTTGTTCCACATCTGGTTGTTGCTGTTTACATTCCTTTGTTGAGCCTACATCTTCTTAAGCCTTTTAGCAGGTGTATGTTGAACGTTTCTGTTTCATGGTTAGGACAAAACCAGGCCATGGATACTGACAACTGACTTGTCTTTTTCCATGGCTTTATCTACTGCCTCGTCTTGATTTATAAGCAAAACCTGGAAAAGCTACAAAAATAAGTGTTTTGTGGTTTATCTAGAAATAATATGGAAAATATTGCTGTTATTTTTGGTGAAGAAAATAAATTTTGTATAGTTTATTTCAATCTAAATAAAATGTGAATTTTGTTTAAAGTTCAGGTACATTATTTTTAGTGTGGTCAAAACATTCTGTGGTACATTCTCTTCAAAAATATTTGATAATCAGCTTCACAGTTGTATGCAGTTTACTACTTGGGGTATAGAAAAAGACATTTAATTAAGAAATGACTAAATGTAAGGTTTACCTAGCTGATTTTTTTTTAATATTATATACTGTATGGGCCCTGATGTAAATTGTCAGGGTTTGTGTTTGTTTCTGGCTAAAATGTAAATGAATGAATTTAATTGCAGAGTTATCATTGAATTATTTTACATTGGGGTAAGTTAATGTTGAAAGCAGAATGGGGTGCATTTGCTGAAGTGTAGAGTCTTCCTGATGCCCACAGTACGTTTCCCTATTGAGGGCAAGCCCAGCACATGTGTCAAATCAGGGCACATTACCCATGCAAGTTATAAAAAAGGTAGCATGAGAGTTTATCTTATAGCCAGAGCCCTAAGAGATGCCTGTGTCCTTGGCAGAAAGAACTAATTGATCAAATTCCTGATGGCAGGATAACAGTGAAGGAGACACAGCTGGTGTTTCAGTACCTTCATCCAGTTCTTCTTTTGATCAAAGGAAGTTACTTGGCCAGCCTAGATCCTGAGGATGAGGATACAGACTCCTTAGTGGGAGAAGCTGCAAGATATGGCCCTATTTTCAGTCTACCACAATAATGTATCCAATAACATTCATGAAACAATCTTTAAGCTTTTAAGGTATGCATCATTTGTTTTTATAATCTATGTGTATTCTCTAATTTGAGATTTTATTGAAAGCTTAAAAACCCTAATTTATTAAAAGGCATTTTCACAAACTATGATCTTTGATGACAGATTGAGTTAATGGTAGTCTCACAGATAAAAACAGATTGTCTTTTGCAAGATTAGGTAGTTAGAAAATGGTAGGTGTAGTGACTATTCCACAAATATGAGTTGAATGTTTACCGTGTGCCAGGCTTCTTGGCTAAGTGCTGACAATATCGGATGTACTTTCTGACTTGCAGAGTTTACAGCCCAGAGTTGGCCCACAGAACTATAATTGTACTTTTATAACTACACACACAAACTTAATAGACTTCACTACATCAGATTTATTGAAATTAAAGGAGAGGAAAATAACAGAGTATCCATGGAAGCCTTGTACACTTTAAAAAAAAATAAATTCTGTGTCATATCAGTTTGCAAAAAGTACTAGGAAATAGATTCCAGATTTAGAATATCTAATTAGAGGAATTTCTGCTCTTGACATATCTACTCAATTTTGGGAAAAAGTTACATAGTTGAAGCCTAATATGGGATATGTTACCTGTAAAATAAATGGGGACAAATGCTTTATTAGTAATATTATGTAATTTTTAAGCCAGGTGCAGTTGCTCACGCCTGTAATCCCAGCTACTCGGGAGGCTGAGGAGGGAGAATTACATGAGCCCAGGAGTTTGAGACCAGCCTATGCAACAAAGTAAGACCCTGTCTCTAAATAAATAAAATTAGCTGAGTATAGTCCTGGCTACTCTGTAGACTGAGATGGAGGATCTCTTGAGCATAGGAGTTTGAGGCTGCTGTGAGCTGTGATTGCACTGTTGCGTTCTAGCCTATACTACAGAGTGAGACCCTGTCTTTAAAAAAAAAACAAAAAACACTCCTATAAAGTAAGTAGTAGTTGGCTGAGTTGAAAGAGCCCTCCTCTTGAGGCTAGTTCCTCTGTAGTAGCTTAGTTGGATCTGGTTTATTTTTGTTTGATATTAGGGAGTGCCACTTTTTAAGTGCAATTTAAAGTGAGTAATTCAGAAAACAGGAAAATTGTACTTAGAGTGCTTATTAATACTTATATGATACTTAAGAGCTTACAAAGCACCTTGAATTATCTCATTCAAGTTCTCAGAAAAACTCAGGCAGGTATTAACCCCATTTTTCAGTTGAGACATCAAGCTCATGGAGATAAATTAATTGCGCCGAATTATATAGCTACTAAGTGCTGAAGCCAGGTACTTCAATGCAATCCTTCGATATTAAAATTGATTGTGAAAGCCACTTCATTCTTAAGGTTTGTGAAAGAAATATTTGCTTTAGAAATAGGCTCTTTTTATGTTCTTGCTTTATCCATTGCCAGCTTTCAACACAGCATCTTTAAAATGCACTCATTATAGTCGACATAGGTTTCTTGCAAAAAAAATTGGAGCCTGAAACTTCTAAGACTTTACAAACTGCAGAAATGCTGCCACCTTTGTTTGGCTGCCAAGACACTACCACGAAGGACTGTAGGTCCAGGTCCATTTATTTCATGAGACTGGATGCAGCTGTCTCCTTGCCACAATCAAATGCTGCTCTATAACCAGATTTTTTGTGGCCAGAAAAAGCAAAGTAATTTTTAGTACAGATTAGCATAAAAATATCTACTAGATCGGTTTCAGGAAACAATTACTAGCTTTGGAACAACAATAAGTGTGATCTATAGGTTGGCTAAAATGGCAGTTAATTTCCAAATCTTTTTTTATACCCCTTATTTCTCACCATGAATACTATATAAATAGAATACACTACCTGCCACTGTATTTGGTTTCATAAATTATTTGGACAGGGTGAACAACAGACTTCAAAACTAAGTAGAGGTAGTAAATCTGCCCCTTTTTAATGAGTTTGAATTTACAGTAGTAGTTTAAACATCTGGAAGTTTAAAGTCTTAATTCATTCCAAATGTTCAAGAATATACTGCAAAGAGGATATTGTAATTGGGGGATCAAGAAAACTACTGTTGACTCAACCTGAGACCTTTCTACTTTTCTCTATATACATTAATCACATAAAACTTCAGAGGTTGACAGTTCAAAAAGAGAAGAGATGGACCCAAATATCCAAGTTGGCATGCTTATATAAGAGTAACTTTCTTAAAAAAGAGTATAGTTACAAGGAGGGTGAGGTTTAAATGCTGTTAATTAAGACATCTAGCGTGCAGCCAGATAGAGCTGCTGTGTTCTTAGCTGCTTACGGATATGAGGTGGAGGTTTCTTTAAATTGTTAGTATTAAAGCTGGACTTAGAGGAGTCAAAACTTTTGACTTCTAAATTGTAATTTTGATTAATGCATCTTGTAATCCAAGAATCTGGTCTGCAGCCAGCACCTAGCATGAGACCAAGCATTCCTTTAGTGCGCACTTACTGAATCCCTACTGGACACTGGTTAAGTGTTGGTTTGAAACCAGTTTTCTTAAAACAAAACAGGGTTGTGGTAGCAGGAGGAGGAGTCATTGTCTACAGTAGCAGCTGCTGCTAACAGTGCTCAGTATGTGCCAGGTGTGTGCAAAAGCACTTTACCTGTACTCTCATTTAAACTTCTTTATCCTGTGAAGAAGCTACTATTCCCATTTTTCAGGTGGAAACCTAAAAATCAGAAGGTCACACAGCTAGTGAAAGGTGGAACAGGATTCCAACATGATACAAAGATTCACAAATTAATTTGTTGTCTCTTGTATATGTTTTTCCTTCTAATTTAGAATATTGTATGGACCACCTGTGGTCCTTAATCTATTTAGCATCAGGCACAAGGCTAAGTATCATGAATACAATTGTGAATGAGTAGAGCCCGTGCCATGCATACAAAGATGCATAAGGTTGAGCCCAGGCCCTCAGTGAGTGAGTAACTTGGGGAGCCAGACAGGAAAGCTGGGGACTGCCAAGGAGCAGTGCCAAAGATAGGGTAACCGTATAATAGTGATCCTTGCAAGGGCACTTTTAATAGTTATGCCAGGACAACTGATAGTACTGGGACTGTCCAGAGCAAACCAGGACTTTTCACCATAACTAGAGGTAAACTCAGGGTGTGAGGGGAGCACAGAGGAGAGGAGAGGGCCCTGACTGACAGAGGACCAACCCAGAGTGCAGCAGTTGTCATGCCCACAGACCTTGGCCTAGATGTCAGTTCCTCTGGGGGCTTCCCCAGCCCTGAAATCTGGGTCAAGTGGCCCTTACATGTGCTCCCAGGTTTGCCTGGCTTTTCCACCAGGTACAAGCTGTGTGAGAGCCTGTGTGGTTCTGACGCATCTCCCAGTGTGTAGCTTAGAGTAGTAGACGGTGTTGAATACAGGAGGCCAAGGAGGTAGGCAACAGCCTTTGCCCAAGAAACCTATAAAAACAGTAACATTTGTTTCCCCATGTATTACCTCATTAAATTAATGCTTGATGATGGTATATAAAACTAAGCCAGATTCACCACCATCATTGCCAGTGTAGGTCCTCTTGGAATAGGCTTGAAGCCACTGAGAAATTGGCATTTTCTAAGAGTAGGTGGACCTTTGAAATGGTGTGTACTGTGAAACTTCATGACCCCAATTGGTTTTAAATTAGACTCTCACTTCTCAATGAAAATGTAGTTATCTTGGTATTAGAAGTATACCCTTATAATGTGTGATTCATGTCTCCCCTACAAAGAAACGGTAAATGATAACTATGACCTGCATGCTATTTCAAGTTTTCAAGGTACCCGATTAATATGTAATACTTCTTCCTCACACGAAGATTAGACATGGTAAACTGTAAATTCTGCATGGTGGTAGAGTTGTAGAGCTGGAAGGAGTCTTGGAAACTATGTGGACAACTCCTCATTTTACAGGGGACTGGAGAGGACAGCTTGCTCAGGATCACACTGGTTGGTGATGGCAGAGGCCAGGGGGAAACAGAAGCGTCCTAACTCAGTGCTGTCCTCTGTCCTATGCCACACATAACTCAAGATGGAAAACCTGAAAGGATCATTTCTTGGAGGGTGAGCAGTGTCTATCATTTCAGCAGTTGTTAATGTAAATGGTAATCCCGTAAGTATGCTGGCTTTATAAAAGAGAGATTTCTTAAACAGGCCAGGGTCTGGGGTTAGTTCTTGGCACATTTTGGTTTTGTAGTACTGTAAAATTTGGTTTTAAAAATATTTGGTATTGCTTACATCTCATTTGGCAAATTCCCATTCTTGGTATGATTATTTTTCTTTAAAACAGTACACATGATTAGATTGTAGATTTACAAAGCCTTTTTCCTAAAAAATAAGATGTTGAAAGCTTTCTTTATAATTGAGTCTTGTGAAATTTGGACTTTCTTTTATTAATAGCATCTACTATATATTGAGCACTTACTGTGTACCAAGCATCATATTAGGTACTTTGTATGAGTCATTTCATCTAGGCTCACAATAACCGGATACAGTAGGTGTTGCTATCCCTCTTTTATGGACCAGAAAACAAGTGACTTGTCCAAGGCCACTCAGTAGTAGAGTGGATTCAGACCCTGACCAACTCATTCTGGTAGACCAGGCTACTCGTCAAAGTGGAAATACTCACCTTTTTAAACATGAGTATGAAAAAAACAGGGGAAAGTACACTGAAATACCAATGTTTGTCTCCAAGTGGTGGGAGTACAAGGAGTTATAAATTTTCCTTTGACATTTCTATTTTCCAAATTTTCTGTAACGTACAGTATTTTTTTCCCATCTTGGTAAGGATTAAGTAGCATTCTGAAATAGAAAATTCAAGATTATTTATATGAAACCATTTTTCTGCTAAAATATTTGTTAACTACTTTTCTAGTTCCATTTAGCACACATCATGCCAGGTATTATGCCAGGTGTTCTGGCCACAAAGGTAAGACATTGACCCTGTTGGCAAACTGTAAAGCTGCTAGTTCTTCAAGGTGCAGCTCAAGTGTCTATCACCAGTGTGCCCCTATCTCTTGGCCCCAGGTACTTCTTACCCTCCCTGCTGTTAACCACCCTAGTAGAAACCATCATCGTCTCTACCTCATCTTTCCACCCATCAGGCAGAGTGATCATGTGCACCTCCTCTTCGCAGAGCCCCACGCTGAGGCCAGAATCCAAGCTCCTGACTGTGACTCTAAGGCCATACATGGCCTGGCCCATGCCACCCTCTGAACCTTGTTCACTCTACACAGCTATTAATGGTCTCCCACCCGCCAAGCTCATTCATAGTTTGTTTAAGGCCTTTATACTCGGTGTGCCTTGAAAGCTGTTGAACCAGTTAGCTCTTAGCTCACTTTTTGCATCATTCAGGCCTTTGCTTAAATAATGTCTCCACGGAGACACTTTCTCTGACTACCCTTTCAAAACTAGCCTACTTCCTAGAAATTGTTTCCTCACACTGGTATGTAAGTTCTACAAGGACTGGGATCTTTCTTGCCTTGTTGACTGTGGTTGTATCGCCACTGTGTAAAACAGGACCTGGCATGTAAGAGTTGCTCCATACTTGTTGAATGAATGAACAAATGATGTGTTCTAGGACCAATGGGAAATTCAGAACGGCTAGAGGATTGGCAAGGAAAGCAACCAGACAAGAGGATAGAAAGCGATTTAGGGGCCAATCCTTGAAAACCCTAGGAAGTCCTGCTCAGGAGTTAGCCATCATTCTCTGGTCAAGAGGTGCTCCAAGAGATGCTGAGCCTGGAGATCCCGCCTATGTGAACTGGCCGTAGGAACGCTGCCCTTCATAGGTGAGAAGTGTACGGCAGAGGACAGCCTGCAGTTTCTGGGCATGTGTAGAAACTGAGAGAACACGGTCAAACCAAAAAGCAAACCTCACATTGGTCATTGTTAATCATAATTAATAATGTCTGTGATTTGTATAGTCTTTCTTACAAAGTGTTCCAAGTCTTGAGATACAATCCCTTTTGTACCCCAGGCCCCTGCCACAGTAACGACCTTGGCTTGCGACTCACCACCCTCCTCAGCCATACAATATCCTCCTCTTTATCGCCTGTCTTACGCCTTCCTTTCCAAGTTAAGTAATTCCTGCCTTGTTTTTTCTTCTATTCCTTCCCTTCTCAAACCACAACCCATATAATTTTCATTGCCCCCTTTAGAACCTGTTTGTATCTCGGCTCCTGCCTTTTTATGGAGAAGGGAAGCAGACCTGAAACTGTACAGATGAAGAGATGTGCAATTTTAAATACCCCCATTACATAGTGTGTCTTTCTGAACTGCAATTTCTTTTCCAGCTTTGCGGTCTCCCTGGAAAATAGATGACTAAATGCAAAGGTGGTTGCCAGTGCCTTAAAATCATTAGCAATCTCAGTGCTCATTTGAGGTTAAATTTCCTACTAATAGCATGAGATTTATCTATGTGCTTATATAATAGAATTAAGGGATTGATTCTGCTACGCTTCATTTAATGGCACATTTAGGAAGGAATATAATATTTATTGAGTGTTTCCTGTATGCCAGGCACTATGTGAGATGCTTTATGGGTATTATCTCATTTAAGATTCACAATTTGATGAGGCTGATGTATTATTCCCATGAGAGAACTGAATTTCAAAGAGATCATTTGTCTGAGGTCCATGTCTGTCCAAAGCCAGAGGCCGTGCTCTTTGCACTACACTGTGCAGCCAGCCTCAACCCCACCACGCCACTAAAAGTGTGCCAAGGGTCTTCACAGATGTTTTGTCATTTCAGGCTTTGTAACAACCTGTGAGATGGTGGTGTCATCGCCAAGTGACTTGCCAAAATGCAGCACTGCTGGGACTCGACTTCATGTCTCCTTTTCTACAGTTATGGACCTCTGATTTAGGATCTGGTGCACAGGATCCTGTGCACATCACCGTGCTAGATGGAGGGAGTTCAGTCCAGCT
The DNA here is from genome assembly GCF_020740605.2 of Lemur catta. Lineage (NCBI taxonomy): Eukaryota > Metazoa > Chordata > Mammalia > Primates > Lemuridae > Lemur > Lemur catta. The sequence continues at coordinate 56,526,539 of NC_059134.1, forward strand.
CTTGAAGAGTTAGAGCATTGGTGGGATATGCTGGTGGAGCAAGACCACAACCCCTGTGACATCCATAAGTTTTTCGGCCCCTATGCTCAGGGAGGCCTAGAAAAGGCTGTTGTCCCTTTCCTGCTGGTGAGAGTAGAGGCAGGCCTGGCCAGGACCTGGAAGCATCAGAGTGAGAGAGGGGGCAGGGTTGGACAGACCAGCAGCAAGGAGCAAGAGAAAGCAGGGGTTTGGTGTAAGAGCCTAAGTGCTACCGCTTGGGAGTTGTGGGGCCTTGGTAAACCACTCACCACTCTCAGCTCAGATATCACAGTTTTTATTGTGGAATCACGTGCAAACCTCATCACATCCTGGAATGCCACTTTCTCCAAGGAAAGGCTTGGCTGACCCAACTGCTAACCAGCTGGTTGTGGTTAGCTGTCCCAGAACAAGCATGAAGTATTGATGTGAAGAATCTGGAGATTCCTCTTTCCTCTCCTTCCACTGGCCTTGATATAGATGTTGGCCAAGTGGCGGCCCCTCTCTGTGCCTTGGTCTCCTCATCTGTAAAGCAAGGATGCTAAAATTGTCCATGATGAAGGAGAAAATATTTAACCAGCTGTATACTATATTGTGTTACTGAAATGCTCTTATAGAAAAAAAGCTTCTAGGTGAAATTAGAAAAGGGTGAGATTTACACCGAAGGACCTAGCCCTAGGTTCTTGGAGGAGTGTGGTGTGAGCTCAGTCACAAAGACTGGGGTGGGGTCAGGGGGTAAGGATGCAGAGCTGGCGTAGACAACTAGGGCAGAGGCAGGCGCCCTCTCAGAACAGGGAGAGCTAATGCTCTGACAGCATCCTCCACACTCACAGCTCAAGCCCTCGGTCCTCAATTCTAAAAGGCTATTATTTGGACTCACTTTTAATTAAAAAATAACTTTTAAGGGAATTATAAAACATTCCTACTATAAACAAACACTGGTCTTAAGTTGCATCCCAATTTCAAAACCATTAAATTGTGGGGAGAAAATGTATCTTGGAGTTGAGAAAATACAGTCACAACACTTCAGAATGAATACTACCAAAAAAGTCATGTGGACTTTGGGACCAACATTCAGGTTCCTGTTCTGCCACATACTAGCTTTGTTATTCTGGGCAAGTCACTTGATTTCTCTAAGCGTCAATTCATTTTTTAAGTGGTCTATAAATTGTCTGGGCATAGGAGGTGAACAGTGAAGGTTATTTGAATCTGAATGTTGATTCAGTTTGGAAAGAGGTCTACAAGAACATATTTTGTCTAAAATTAGGGGTTACCATTTATTAATTGTAAAAACTCTGTATGTTGTCATTTAGCATAGCATGACACAGAGCAGTGGTTCTCAACTGGGGGCAGTTTTGCCCCCCCAAGTGACATTTGGCAACGTCTGGATACAGTTTTGGGTGTTACAACCGTGGTGAAGAAGTGCTACTGGCATCTAGTTAGTAGAGACCAGGGATGCTGCTAAACGTCCTACAATGCACAAGACAGCCCCCACAACAAAGGATCATCTGGCCCAAAATTTCCATAAAGGTTAAGAAACCTTGACATAGAGGTTACTATAAAACGTAGATTATGGAGCTTGACTGCCTGGATTTGAACACTAGCTCTGCCGTCTACTAGCTGTGTATCCTTGGGTCAGTTACTGGACTTCTGTCCCTCACTGTGTTTGTGAAAGGAATGATAACTGTCTGTCACATAGGGTAACAGTTGTGAGGATTACTAGGACTTAAGGCAGGCAGAGCATTTCAAGTGGAGACTGGCTTCCACAAGGCACTCAGTGTCAGCTCTTATTTCAAGTACTGAATGAGCACTAGATTTAGTGAAAATACCTGGTGACCAGTACCAAGTTCCCAGATAAGTTATTTATCTCCTTGAGCCAGAATTTCTCCATCTGTTAAAAAATGTGTGGATCCAGTGGAATCAAGGATATGATAGCACTGTGGAAACAGTGGAAAATTTTACAAATACACTTGAATCATTGTTATTGCCTCAAACTCCATCCAGAACAGGGAATGTGCTGGGGCAAAGCAATAAACTCTCCCAGGCCAGGCTGTAACTCAGCAGAAGGGACAGCCAGAGAGAGGAGGTGCTCAGAGCAGCACGTTGCAGGCCCAGCAGCGAATTGCTCCTTAAGTACATCCTCAGCTGTGAGTCCAGGAAGTCGCCTTTATTGCACTGTTATGTGCAAACTGCGCCCCAGCTTCACATACCACTTTCCCCAAAGGAGTGCTTGGCAAACCAGCATACATGCCTCCTCTGCAGATTCTAAACTCCAGGAAAAACAACAGTGTAGATGAAAGAGAGTGTCCTAAAAGCCATTGGCCAGGGATCTGTTCCTGCTCCACCTCTGTCTTCTCTGGCCCCGGTTTTCTGAGCCCTCAAATGAAGGAACTGGATTGCTGTCCTGCGCTCCAAGGCCTGCTGGAGCCCTTGCTCCAACCATACAGAACTGAGTGACGATTATTTTTATCTTTAACAATTATGTTCATGAACAGTCTTCTAGCAGGGGTTGTGTCAAGCAACTTACGTAAATAAACATACGTAATTCTCAGAACCACCTGTGGTTCCTTGAGTATTATGGCCATATTGCTGAGGATATCACCAAGGCTCAGAGATGTTAAGTAACTTGCCCAAGAATGCATAGAATTCACATCACTCTTAACCAACACACTGCAGTACCCTAAGCCAGAATGTGCGAAGATTTTGGCAAACACTAGGCACTTAACACTTGTTAATTGAGTTAATGAGTGAATGCCCAAGGGTAAATCTCAAAGCAGCTTGTTCCTTATTGAGCTCGGGTGCACCCCTGCCTCTCACCACCTATCCCCTCTCCTTGCCTGGCCCCCAGTGCCTGCTCTCTCTTGCCAAGAGCTCCACACCTTCTTGGCAGCAAGTAACACTGTTCTTTCAGCAACCATCAGTGACAATTGTAGAGCACAGCCTTTCTCACGATTCTATTGAGCGAGCCTACTCCGTGCCAAGCCCTTGAAGGGGCTTGAGGACACAGCTGGGTCATCCCCGGCACTTGATCTGAGGGGAGTTCACATCTGTGCGAGGTGGGTGGGGGCGACTGGGAGACTGATGAGAAAACCAGCTAGTTACAAGATAGCACGATAAAAGCAATCCTGGGAGGGGAAAGGATCAGGGAAGCTTTCCCTGGAGGGCGAGGCTGCTTTTGATATTTGCATACTTGTATTTGTCATGGACTGGGCCACAGCTGCCCTCTCCCATCCATCCCAACTTATCCTTCATTCAGTGTCCTGACACCGTGCAATGGAAAACTAAGAAACGGTCTGTCTCTAGCAGCTCAGAAGCAGAATTGGGGAAAAGTAACTGCTGCCAAGGACCTACTTTGTGCCAGGCACTTTCATCCACTTTATTTAACGTATAAGTAGCCAGTGAGGTAGATATACCCATTGTAGAGTTGGGGAAAATGAGGTTCAAAGAGGTTAGGCAATTTGCTGAATATTCCAGAGGAAATTGCTTATAAGGAATCCTGCTTATAAGAATAAGCAGATCAATTGGCCTCTTTCCATTTTGGGTCCCTGTGGAGGTCCACCCTCATATGGCCCTGGACAGGGGCAGTGTTCGGGTATCCAGGGAGCTGCAGAGTCTGAGTGGGAAGTGAGCACAGCCCAGTGAGGATCCCCACCAGGTTCTCTGGTCAAAACAACTCGGGGTCCTCCCCCCTGCCGGAGTGCCCGTGGGGATGGTCTAAAGGGCAAGAATGAGTAATGTGGCAAGGCCCCCCCACACCAACATCCAGAAGTGGTTAATGTTCTTGGTGGGGCTTCGAACAGGAATGAGAGACCAACGAGAATGCAATGGGACCTTTCAGTTGTCCCTGGGGGCTGCCTAAGAACTGGCCAAAAAGCTGCTCTGGGACCCTCAGGCCTGCAGAGCTCAAGTTCCTGCCTGCACCACCCACAATGAATACAATTGTGGACACGGTTATAACAAGCCACTGTATGTCCCCACTCATGAACCCAATCATAATCACCCCCGTTAATCTAATCCTCCACTCATCCATCCACCTATCATTTCCTTTCCTTCGTTTTAGTCATTTTCTATTGCACTCAGTAATTTTTTTTCTTTCAGCGAGTGTCTGGGGACACCTGTCAGGCACCTCTAGTATTTTGCTAGGATCCAAAAAGCCTTCATCGTGGTGCAGAAAGCATGAGACCCAAGCCTTGACAGATGAGATGGAACTTTGGCAGACAGAAATGGGTTAAAACAAAGAGCAGTCCAGATGGGGAAAAAAAAAAAAGGTGGGAGCAAAGGCAGAGAAGTAGTAAAGTCTGGGAGAAATGTGAGCAATAATTTGTCATCCACTTTGGCAGAGCACTGTTCCCTAAGACTATTTGACCACGGAGCATCTCGCAAGATCCCTGGCCTGAGGAATACACTACTTTAGAAAATGCTGTGGCATGCGATGTGTGCGGAGAGAAGAGTGAGGGTGAAGGCATTTGTACTGGCTCCTAGATGCGGTGATCCCCAACATCTATTCTAAGCGTACTATCCTCAGAGATGTCTCAGCAGTAAGCGTGAGAAGCACCCGTCCTCAGGTAATTTACAAGGCAAAGCAGCACATGAAAGGCCACACCATCCCAAATCCTGCAGCAAAGACACTAACTCTGCTTAACCCTGCATGTACCAAACTTACCACAGATCACTTGGTGCCAGGGAACATCTTTATTTGGGGGGGATTAATTGTTTTTTTAGAAAGTTAATTTGCTTAACAACATTATTACATTTCAAATAGAGCACAGGGTATACTTTGAAAAGTTTCCCTCCCACCTTTGGCTCCCTCTGCCCCCCAGTTTCCTTCCCCACCGGTAGTCGTTTGTCTCTCTTCTGTATCCTCCCAGGGAAGGTCTAGGCTATACGAGGATGTATGGGTGTGCCTTCTTTTCAAAATGCAAGTGAAAACAACTGAAACGCACATCTCTACTGCAGGCGTTTTAAGGGCTGTGGGTGTAGTCCCTCTTAAATATTGACACATAACATAATGCATTTAGCCATTCCTCTAGTGAGAGGCATGGAAATAGTTTCTAGTCTTTTGTCAATCTAAACCCGGGTTGGCAAACTTGGCTTGCTGGCCAAATCCAGCCTAGCACCTGTTTTTGTATGACCTTTAAGCTATGAATGTTTTTTTTTTTAATGTTTTTCAATGATTAAAAAATATTTTGTGACACATGAAAAGTACACAAAATTTAAGTTTCAATGCTCACAAATAAGATTTTATGGAAACACAACCACACCCATTCATTTTTTTTTTTTTGAGACAGAGTTTCACTCTGTTGCCCAGGTTAGAGTGCCATGGGGTCAGCCTAGCTCACAGCAACCTCAAACTCCTGGGCTCAAGCAATCCTCCTGCCTCAGCCTCCCGAGTAGCTGGGACTACAGGCATGCGCCACCATGACTGGCTAATTTTTTCTGTATATATTTTTAGCTGTCCATATAATTTCTTTCTATTTTTAGTAGAGACGGGGTCTCACTCTTGGTCAGGCTGGTCTCAAACTCCTGAGCTCAAACGATCCACCTGCCTCAGCCTCCCAGAGTGCTAGGATTACAGGAGTGAGCCACCTCACCAGGCCGCATTCATTTGTTGATGGCTGCTTTTGAGTTGCCATAGCATTGTTGAGTATGTCTGGCGATGAGATCCTATGGTCCTCGAGCCTAAAAGTTATTCTCTGGCTCTTTACAGAAAAAGTCTGCTGACCCCTGCTCTAAACAAAGCTGCAAGAATTATCTTTCCCCATCATGGCAAACATGTGTGAGAGATCTTTCATAAATATCCTATTTGATGTAAGCCAATCTGAGAGACATAGCTCAAAAAGTACATTTTACTGTTATTTTAGTTGATTTTTTCTTTTATTATAAAAGGTTAAACATCATTTTAGAGATACAAAAATTTTTACTTTCCTCTGTTCTATAATTTTTTTTTTCTCCAATTGGACAAAGAATATGAACAAAGGGGCTGGGCGTGGTGGCTCAACCCTGTAATCCAGCACTTTGGGAGGCCAAGGCAGGAGGATCACCTGAGGCCAGGATTTCAAGACCAGCCTGAGCAACATAGTGAGAAGACCACATCTCTACAAAAAAAAAATAGCCAGGCATGGTGGCACGTGCCTGAGTCCCAGCTACTTGGGAAGCTGAGGCAGGAGGATCACTTGAGCCCAGGAGCTTGAGGTTACAGTGAGCTATGATTGTGCCATTGCACTCCAGCCTAGGTGACAGAGAGAGACCCTGTGTCAAAAAATAAAGAATATGAACAAAGGTATTTTTCTTACTGCTTTATAAAAATATTGAGGTAATTAGCATTTTGTCTGTCTTGTGTGCAAATGTTTTCTCCATTTCTTATTTGACTTCTCAGTGAAGGGAAGGCGGGTTCAGGTGCTGATGTGAAGCTGATGGGGGACCTGGGCCAGGCAGGCAGTACCTGTTTCCGGAGCCCGTACCTTGTTCCAGGCCCTGGACCAGACACTGGAATCCAGGGATGAGTGTGATGGGCAGAAGCTCTGCCATCATGGCCATGGTGGGTGAGCAGGGCAGCACTCAGCGAGGATGTCACAGGGACACCTCCCTCAGCCAGACCTGAGGAATGAAGAGGGACTCCCCAGGGGTCCAGGCTGCAGGGGGAGAGTTCTGAGCAGTAACTAGTGCAAGGCTAGGTCTCAGAGAGAGAGAGGTTTTAGAATTCAGGTTCTTGGAGCCTAAGCTGTCCTGGGTGGTGATGACACACCTGGCACAGCCATGCCTGGGCATGAGGGGCAAGGACAGGAGTCCAAGAAGTCTCCTCGAGTCCCTGAGGTAGACCAAAAGATGCCCTACTAGGGTCTAGAGAGTTTCATCTCTTTGTACAGAGGAGGAAAGTGACTCTCAAGGCTAAAGTCACCCTCTCAGTGAGACTTAGACTGAGGTCTGAGGGGTTAGGATGAGATGGGACAGAGGTGAAGCACTGCTCTAGGGGCAGCAGCGCTGGCCTCTCCTGGAGCGGAGGCCTCCCCCTGCCCCTCCATAGCCCTGGCCTCCACTCCAGTTCACACCTCTCCAGAGACCCAAAGGGAAAGAGAGCCATGCCTCAAAGACAAAGCAGGAGCCTGGGAGGGGAGGAGGGGGCTGGAGGGAGGTGCAACGGGAGAGAGGAGCGGAGACAAGTCCTTCAGACCTTGAATCTCTGAGATTGCTGGAGGTGACGGGGAGCTGGGCAGCCCAGCCCCAGAGCTCCCTGCAGGTGATGACAAGGATGAGGGGGAAGCCATGGGGAGAGCCAAGAGCTCACAAAGGTTCTGCTGTGCTTGGCCAGAGCCTTCACCAGAGCCTGCCTGCTTGCTTGGAGGGCAGGATTGGATTTAGAAAGATGGTTGCCCCAACACTCGGAGCCAGGCCTGCTGGCTGCCGCCCCACACAGCACCCCCACTCCAAGCTCACCCTCCTAGGACCTCCTCATATGTCTTTACTTTGGTGTTTGCAGTTAGACCCAAGTAGGACTCCACAGCCTTGGGCTGCCGATGCACTAAGCACCGGAGGCCAGTGCTCACCTGAGGCCCCGGGGAACCTACTTATAGGACTGGCCTGGTGGGAGAAGGAAATGCATGGAGGCTGCCCTCCACTGAGCACCTGCTATATGCATTTCATTTACAGGGTTCCCATTTCATCCTTTCAGCAACTGGCATATCCATTTTACAGATGAAAAAAGAGAGTCCTAGAAAAGCTAAGTGACTTGCCCAGTGTTGCACAGTAAGTCAATGGTAGAGCTAGAATTGTAACTCTGGTTGTCCCCACCTGTGAGTCAAATTTTCACTGAACCCCTATACTACTTTGTGTCTTGCATATGTCTGGCCCAGAGTAGGAGTCTCATAAATGTTGGCTTTATCGTGCACTTTTTCTTGGCTGGAGCTGTGAGCCTCACGACAACCCTTCAGGGTCAGTAGTTTCTCTCACTTTAATGATATGGAGGCTCAAGCTTAGAGAGAGAAGCGGAGCAACTTGCCCAAGTCACACAACTAGCTGCAGAGGGTCCAGGAAGTTGGAGGAAGTTCAAAGAAAGGTGAGGTAGAGCAGGCTCGCCCAAACAATGATAGGAATTTTCCGGAAACTTCAGGCTGGGGCTGTCCGTGGAAGCTGTAGATTTGCAGGCAAGCAGTAGGGGCTCTCGCCCAGCCAGAGAGCAGCGGCCAAGCAGCCGCGCTCAGGATGCCTGCCTGGCCCCATGTGTTCCCTGGGACCTTCCGAACCAGGGTCTTTCACTCGTTCTGTTGCTCTTCTGTCATATGAGCGCAGCCAGATGAGGTCTTTGATTTTATTGTTTAAGCAGTGGCACTGTTCTTTAAAATAATCTTAAGCTGAACTTTGTTCATTCATCCATTCAACAAATATTGAGACCTTCAGGGTACCTGAAACATATGGGTCACTGCTTTTCTTCCTGCTTTGAGTCTCTCTGACATGTGTTAGAGAAATTAAGCATCCCTCCCCCTACCCACTCAGGGTAGGAATGGGCCACCTGGTCTGCCAAGGGCCCCCGCCCTCACTTGGGAGCCCCCAGTCACAGTGCTGAGCGGAAAGCTTGCCTGTCAGCACTGACACAAGCCTCAGAGATACTCACAAACTCACAGTCGGCCATGTCACAGATTGGGTGGGGAAGGCCCTGGTCCCCTTGAAGCAGCCTCTTTATGGCATCCTTAATCAAAGAGGCTTTGTGCGATTGGTGGAGACTGGGTGTGTCTATGAGGAGACAGAAATAGGGAGGAGGCACGGCTGAGCAAAGCGCAAAGCCCTCCAGGCGGGAAAGAGGCCCATTTTGCAGGGGCCAACCCTCTCCCCCAGCCCCCCGCTGGCCTGCCTGGCAGAGGCTTTTCCTAACAAGCTCCCCCCCTCCACCCACCCCCACCATCCTCTGCCCACAGCCAGGGTGTCAGCTTGGGTTTGGTGACAGCAGCCTTGAAGGAGGTGTTGGATGGCTGAAGCCCTCCATTGTAGCAACTCTGGCATCTTCCACAAGCCCAGCCTCGCCAAGTTGTCCTCCTGCCAAGCTGGAGAGCGGCTGGCTCCTGAGGGGGCCCTCTCTAAGCAGGTAACTTGATTCCCTGCAGCCCAGCTCTGGCCACCAGAGCCAGAGCTCTGAAGAGTTTACCTCTGACATGGCAGGACTCGTGAACAGTTTTCAAGATCAGAAAGGAGGGTGGCTACCAGGAGCTCCAGAGCCGGCGGGGTGTGGGGCAGGGGGCGGCGACACAGGGCTGATGGGCCAGGTTCTAGCCCCTGCTCTCCACTAACTTGCTGTGTGACTTCCAATATATCACCTCCTCACTCTGGGCCTCAGTTTTCACATAACAGAGTCTGACAGATGGTCCCCACATGCTTCTAGATGGACCGACTGGCCAGGGTCTTCTCCATCTGCAGCCTCCCTTGCAGGTGAAGGTCTGACTACTCTGCGGGGTGATCAGGGTGCCCGATGGGAGGGCTGTGGGTCCTCTCCACCTGGCCTTCTGGCCCTTCAAGCGGTAGGGAGTGCAGGGGCTGGCAGCTGCCATCAGGAGTCAGGGAACATCCAGATTCAGTGGAGCTACGTTGGACATGGCTTCCATTCCCCTTAGGATAACCAAGTGAAACTGGATTTTTCTCAAAAACTATGATAAGGCTTAAGAACAGCTGGATATAGGATTCCACTTCGCATCTGAATCTCTAAATTGACAAAACCAATGTGTGAGTAATATTGTCAAATAAAGATTTTGATAGTTTCTCCCCTGGAATTTTTTTTAAACTATCGTATATAAAAATATGCTATTGTAAATTTATCCCTGCCCTTTTTTAGAAGGACCAACTCTCCTTCATTGAGGTTATGCCTTTCCCATTTTTGGGTATTAAAATTTTTTTAAGATGAAATAATGGTGTGATAGTACATGATAGTTTGAGTAAATTTTTTTCTTTTTTTTTTTGAGACAGAGTCTCACTCCCTTGCCCTGGACTATAGTGTATTGGTGTCATCATAGCTCACTGCAACCTCAAACTCCTGGGCCCAAGTGATCCTCCTGCCTCAGCCTCCCGAGTAACTGGGACTACAAGCATGTGCCACCATACCTGGGTAATTTTTAAATTTTTTGTAGAGACGTGTCTCACTCTTGCTCAGACTGGTGTTGAACCCCTGGCCTCAAGTGATGCTCCCACCTTGGCCTCTCAGAGTGACAGGATTACAAGTGTGAGCCACCGAGTCTAGCCGCGAGTAAACTTTTTACAAAGTCAAACACCTATAAAATAGTCATGCTCATAAATGTACAGCCTTGATGCATTTCCACTAAGTGACACACCGTGTAACCACCACCCAGATCAAGAAACACAACATTGTGATAGTGCTTTTTTTAATGTCCTTTTCTTAACAAAATTAAAAAGTTGGTAACTTTATATTGGTTGCCTCCTCTTTACTTAAATTTTACCAGTTGGTAAAATCTAACATGTGGGGACCTTTTGGCTAATTGATCTACTAATGTCCTGTGCAGTTCTGCTGGAGCCCTTGGAGCCATTATCTTTGGTGATGCACCAGCCAGCAGGAAGCAGGCCTGGGCCTGGGACCCAGCCACCTGATCTCAGGGGATAGGGAGAATCTGGCCAAAATATCCCTCCAGAAGCAGGACTCACTCAGCATGGCTGGCTGCTGGGAGCCAGAGCCAAGGGGCAGTAAGGAGGAGTGTCTTTGCGTAGGAAGTGGGGGTGGGGGAAGGAATCGTTCCTCAGGCCTCTCTGCAGCCCCCTTTCATTAGCTATTACTTTCCCCTTCCACCTGCCTGCCCGAGGGGCAGGTCTTCCTGTGAATCCTCAGTGCTCCATCATTGCCATCCCCTCTCCCCCCACTCAACTCCTAGGTCATCCTCCCAGACCTGGGAATTCACTCTCTGCCCATTTTTCTCCACTGATATATGGGGAAATCCTGGCACTTTTCTGAAAGTTTATGAGAGTTTTTCAAAATCACACAACAGGCTGGGAGTCTGGGAGGCCATATCCACTCAACCAAGGCATGCACATTTATCAAGGACTTGCTTTATATCAAAACATGGGTTAAGGTGAGTCAAAGGAAGAACATTTATTCTGTTCTCTGTTCAATAGGTAACTAAGTATTTTAGGTTCAATAAGTATATGCCTGGCTGTTACTAAGTGCTGACCATTCAGCAAACATTTATTTAGCAGCTTCTCTGTGTCTCTAGGCTGAAGTCACTGTCTTTGGGGAGTTCACAGCCTGGTGGTAGAGCTGACCAGGCAAAATATCTACAGTTGAAGCCAGGCCATAATCACAGTAATGAGAGTGGGATGAAGGTCAAGGAGGAAGCAAGCATCATATGAGCTTGCAGGGACCATGGAAGACTTTTCAAAGGCACAGCACTTGAATTTGTCCTCGATAAGTGAGTTGTGTTCCACCTACTCTGCTTAACACCCCAGAGTCCTCAGAACATTCTCCTGCCAGCCTCATGGAGTTGGTTAGTATCTGGCTAGACCTACTGAAAATGGCTGCCTTCCTGCCACTAGTAGCCCTGACTTAAGGGCTTATTGTCACTCAATTAAAAAAATTTTAGTTGTACATGCACATAGTTTAGAAAGTCTACAAGACTTGTAATGGAAAGCAGTTCCCCTGCCATCCACCCTGAACACACACACACACACACAAATGCACGCACACAATATTTTCCACTCTGCGGAGGCAGCTTTTCACCTCTAAATTATTTGCTTATATTGCTACTTCTTGATTTTTCAATCTCTCTCTCTCTCCCTCTCTCTCGCCTCTCCGCTTGCTCTCTCCACATTCACATATACATTTTGCGTCTCCCCACCTCCCCCAAGTATAATTACATCACAAGTTTGGTTGGAAGAGTAGTCATTGTTTGTGTTATTAGGCCATGTAAATGCTGTCCACAACTGAACCATGTAATATTCTACAATTCTTTTTCCTTCCCTGCATAACAATTACAGTTATGCAAATCTCCTGTCAATATGTTTAAATGCATTGGCTATTCTACCAATTTCATCTTCCTGGAGAAATCTCCCCCAGAGTCTTCTATCCTGTTCTGGTCAGGATGGGCTGCTTTCTACTGCATATCCATTGGCCTGGAGATTCCTCTGCCCCTCTCCTTTGTTGTCTCTTCTCTTCCTTGGATGCCATGTCTTCCTGTTTCCTGGTTTACTCCCTCATTTCTGCTGAAGCACATCCTCCAGCAGCTTCCTGAGGAAGCATGCAAAGAGAACTTACTTGACTGAAAATGTATTCTGTCTTTACCCTTGATGATCATTTGGCTGGGTATAGAATTCTGGGATGGAAATAATTTCCCTCAGAATTTTGGAGGCACTTTCCCATTGTCTCTTAGTTCCCATCTTGCTATTGAGAAATCCAGTGATATTTCTGATTTCTAATCCTTTGTATGAAGCCTGCTTATTTTTTCTTCTATCTGCAAGCTTTTGTGGTCTTCTCTTTGGTCTCAGGATTCTGAAATTTTGATGTCTTGCTGTGAATCTGTTTTCATACGTTGTGCTGAGTCCTCAATGGGTCATTTCAATCTGAAACTCACGTATTTTAGTTCTCAGACATTTTCTCTAATCCCTCTGTCTAAAATTCCTGCCATCCAGATGTTGAATCCCCTTAACTAGCCCTCTAATTATCTTTTCTGTTTTCCGTCTCTTTGCCTTTTTCCTCTGTTTTGTCAAATTTATCTTCCAACCATTCTTTTGAGTTTTTCACCTTCTGCTATTGTATTTTTAATTTCTAAGACTTCTTTTTTTGTAGCATCCCATTGTTTTTCATGGACATACTATCTTATTTCTTAGGGCATTAATTATAGTTTTTTTCTCTTTTAGGTCTTTTGCATTTTGTATAGTTACTGTCTTCTAAGTTCCTTTTTTGTTTCCCCTGTTATTTTGACTTCTTTCTTATTACAGGCTTTCCTCAAATGCTTACGTATCTTTTGCTGTCTGCTCATATTTAAGAATGGGACACTAAAACAGATTTGCTACCCTTTGAACAAGATTGGGGTTGTGCACAGGGATCTGGTTGGGCCTTTCTGTGTCTTTTCTTTCGAGTTGGTCAAGAGAAAAGCTCCTCTAATCTCAAGTATTAGTATTTTGCCAGGAGAAAGGGTATCTGAGAATCTGATTGCTTCTTAAATAGATTTCTAAGCAATCTTCCTGTTTTTGGCCTACCTGGTACAACCTATTCCTTAACCATTTAGGGGTTTCACAGTGTAAACTGAGCTGCTTTTCAGCTGTCTTTGTTGCCTGTTTAGGATTCTTTACCATTCTTGTTTATTGTGTCTGGTTTCCAATTGTTTTTCATTTTTAATTAATTGAGATAAGGTCTTGCACTGTCACTCAGGCTAGAGTGCAGTGGTGTGATCATAGCTCACTGTAACCTCAAACTTCTGGGCTCCAGTGATCTTCCTGCCTCGGCCTCCTAAGTAGCTGGGACCACAGGCGTATGCCACCATGCCTAGCTAATTTTTCTGTTTTTTTTGTAGACATAGGGTCTCACTCTTGCTCAGGCTGGTCTCAAACTCCTGGTCTTAAGCAATCCTCTTGCCTTAGCCTCCCAAAGTGTTAGCATTACAGGAAACCAGACCACCACGACAGATCTAGTTTCCAATATTTTGATAAATCTCTTTACTGTCATTTTAGTTGGTTTCAGGAAAGACCACAGTGTGAATTCAACTTCCTATCTTTATACAAGTTCAATTTTTAAATGGACAGCAACAATACATTTCAGAGCAGGAATTCTCTGCTGCCAATTTATAAATACAAATAAAGAGTGTAACCAGAATATGGAGAAGGGCCTATAGGGGCCCTTTTCCGCCAGTTCTTGACCTGTTACAACCTTTCCTGGCTCTAAAAGCCCAGGTTAAAAGTCATCCCTGAGATGCCTTTCTCAGTCTTGTATTCTGTTTTATCCAAGTTGGGCCAACTGAGTGATAAACATTATGGTGTTTTAAGACAATATTCCATTTAAACCTTTACACTTTACAGCTTATTGAGGCTTAGAGAGGCGGAGCTACAGACCAAGATCCCACAGCTAGTAAGTGATAGAAGTGAGACTTCAACTCAAGTTTGTCTCCACCACCCAGCCCTCTGACATTATTGCTGACTTTGAAGCTCCCCAAAGGAGGAGCTCAGATTTTGGTGAAAAATGGCACATATACTGCAAAGTCAGCCCCAGGAATAGGAAAGGAGTACCAAATGGGGTAAGGGAGTGGTGTGCAGTTCAAAGCAAGGAGGCCTTCACCCAAGCCACTGAATCAGGGCTGCCCTTACAGAGGTGGTGGCATATGAGCTCATGGCCTCATCGTTTCAGGCTGCCTTCTCTCCCTACCTAGGGGATCGGCAGTGACAGCAAATAATGATGGTGGTGGTGAAGTCTGGAAAGCACTTTTACACAGATCTCTTTGAGATTACAGAATCCTGTGGGTTGAATGTTATCTCCATTTTAGGGCAAGAGAAAATCAAGGCACAGAGAAGTTAATCACTCAGCCGGAAAGCTTTGGCTTCAGGATCCAAATCCCTCCCTTCCAAGTAAGTCTAGGCTCTCTGCTTTATCCAGGCCAAGAGGAACCTTCCTATTCCAAAATATCTCTTCACCAAAGTTTCACAAAGTGTGGACTGTCTGCTTGTTTTAAGAAGCTGATTACTGGGTCCCACCCCAGACCTACCTGATCTCTGGGAGGTGGGGCCCTGGAACCTGTATGTGAACAACTGTCCCTGATGATTCTTGTGGTGACCTAAGAGTGAGCTGCACTTGGCCTTCAGTGATGCCAAGGAGCGTGTTGGGCAGAGCGGGCTTGGAGTCAGCACCGCCTCTCCCAGTTCTGGCCGTGGGACCGCCTCAGTTTCCCGCCTGTACAGTGGGCCGACACGTGGAGCACAGAGGGAGAAGCGCCTACGGCTGCCACACCTGCCTCTCCCGGGCTCCTGCCTGCCTCCATCGGTCCAGTCCCGCCCGGGTGGAAGGAAACAGCTGGAGGCGCTTCACTTCCAGGCTGCAGTCGCCTCCTAATCGGCCAGAGGCTGGGGGCTCAGGCCGCTTTCCGCATGCGCAGACCACCCCCAGGGATGGCAGGAGACCCGAGTGCACTGCGTTCCTGCCCGCCAGGCAGCCTCGGCCCCCACCTGCCCCCGCCCGCCCCTCCAGCAGGTCATAAATATTCCCTGGGCCCAGAGGGGGCGGAAACTGACTTTCCAGTGCGCCTTCTGGCCCTGGCCCACCTTCATCTGCGGAACCTGGATGAGAAGCATGGAAGCCAGTCAGCACCTCGCTGCCCGCACAGCCTGGGGGCTGGAGGGGTGCATGCTCGGCGTGGGCAGGGCGCGCAGACCCGCACCAATGTGGGCCTCTGGGGGAGAGCTCCCACTCAGCCCAGGGGACAGGGAAGGCCTCCTGGGGACATTTAAGCTAAGCTCTGAAAGAGGAAAGAACATGATGGCAGAGGGAACAGAACACCAAAGACCAAAAGGGTGGCAGCTGGGGAAATTTCAAATATTGTGTGTCACTGAAATACTGAGTTCAAGGCGAAGTGTCTCAAGATGGAGCTGGAGAGGGTGACAGGGGCCAGCCCCAAGCAGTGACTTGTGAAACCATGCTGGAGGGGTGGGTGGTCACTGGAGGATTCTAAGCAGGACTGTGACCAGCCAGTCATGTGCTTTTAAGGAAGACCACTCTGGCTTGGTGTGGGCGGTGGAATAGAGTGGTGACAGGGGCACGGGTGAGGAGTCTATAGGCAGAGGTCACATGCCTCGGCCAAGGATTGGCAGTGAGAATGGAGGAAAGGGGATGAAGGAAAGAGAATTTGTGAGGTAGAATGGGGAGAACTTGGTGATAGACTGGATGTGGGTCAGGAAGAGGATATGGAGGGAGGGAGGGGCCTTTCCCAAGTAGAAGCAAGGGGGAGGGTGATGCCTTCTCCTGCAAAACACCCCTTCTTCCCTGTCTGCCCAGCTTGGATCCTTCTTCCAAAAGTCACTTACTGCCCCACCCCACCACCTCCAGGAAGCCTTCCTTGCTCCCTCATGGCTCTCAGAACATCCAAACTTGTATTTGGTTATTTACAGTCTAGTCTTGTTCTGGGATTAATTTGTGTGCATCAGCCTTCAAGGGAGCCTGGCATGGTGGTTAAAACCCCATGAGAGCCCCAGTCCTATGCAGATTTGTGACCTAGGAAAGTCATTCATTCCCTCTGAGCCTCACTTTCCTCCTCTGTAAAATGGGGGTAATGATCCCTCTCTTGAAGGATTCTATGTGCCTGGCATGTGGTGTATGTTCAGTGAGCTTTTCTCCCACTACTTGATCAGCCTGGAAACGTCCCTAGGACTTTGGATAGAAGTAACAGAATAGATAGAGAGATTTTTAAGGCCAGCGATTGGAATACGTGGGCTCCTGATGTGGATTCCCTATATGATTTCAGGCAAGTTAGGGCCCCTGTGTGCACCCTGGACAAGAAAGGGGTGGGCAGGATGACCCCTAATGTCCCCACTGCTTCGCCTCAATCATCCGGTTTCCAGTGGAGTTCCACGGCTGCCAGAAGGCCCTGAGCACTGTGGGATAGCATTGCTCATTCCCAGGCTGCCATGACCTCCTCCCTCCAGCCTGTGAGTCTGGCTTCCCCCTGGGCCACCTGATGGGGATGAAAGAGTATCTCCCTCCCTCCTACAGACCTGCAGAGACCAGACTTGGGGCCTGTCCTCCAGCAGGGCCTGGAATCTGGTGGGATTGGGCCTGAGATTCCTTGGAAGGCAGAGCTACTTGGAAGGCCAGCCCAGAACTACAGGTCTAAGATGACAAACTGGCAAGGGCCTGGCTTGGAACAGCTGCAGCAGGTATCAGGGCATTGAAGTGAGCATCTTGGGAAAAGCAGGATGAGATGTGTGTGAGCAAAGCCATAGGATTTAGGTAGGTGCTAGATGAAGGAGCCTTAACAGGTGAAAAGATGGAAGCGGAGTGAGCCACCCATGGTCATGCAGCAGGCTCACGGCAGGGCCTTTTGGCTGACAGGAAGAGCAGGAACGAAGTGGTAAAGACTCCCATTCAGCACAGGTGAACTGAGTCACGGTAATGAGGTAAAGCATGGGAAAGTTTCTGTCCAATGGCACATAGTAGATGCTTAATAAATACAACTTTATTCAGTAATCCTATGCTGGGAATCAGTGGGTTACACATAGTCTCTTCCCTTGAGAAGCTCAGAGCCTGGGGAAAGCAAGAGATGGGCTCAGAAACATTCCTGGCCAATGCAGGGATGAAGGACAGCACAGGGACTGTGGGGACCTAGAAGAAGATGATATCGAACCTTTACTGCAGGCAGGTTCTGTGCTCGGTAGTGAACGTGGGGAAAAAGGTATGTTAAGGAAGGCTTCACAGAGGAGATGACATTTGCACTGGTCTTGATGGCCGTGCAGGAGTTTTCTAAGCCGAAAAGGCAGAGAAAGGTATTTTAAGCAGAGGCAAGAATATACACAAAGCCGTGAGGCTGGGGAACATGTGGAGTGTTTAGTGAGCTGCTGCTATTTTGCTGCGTAGGAAATGGGGCTGCAGAGGTCAGCAGACGCTGGGATGGGAAGGGCCTTGAATTGCATTGCATTCAAGGCTAAGGAGCAAGCATGGAATCCAAGGGCGGTGAGGAGCCGTGAAACGTTTCTGCGCAAGAGAATGACGTGATCAGAATCCACTAGAGAAGGACACATTCTGTGTTCAGTGAGCCACCTGGAGAGGCCTGGGGGTGGGGTAGGGGGTGGAACTGGGACAGTGGGTCCCAGTTGGAACACTTTGCTGTGTTTCAGTCCCCTGGGACTTAATACTTAGGTCAGAGACGGGCTCCTGGGACTGGTGGCCTCTTCCCGCGCGGCCGGTAGGTGGCGCTGCAGCTCTGTGTATCCAGCCTCCAGGGCGGGGCTACCTGCCCTCACCTGGGCCAGTGAGACCCCTTGTCCTGCTTGGCCCTGGTTCTTGGGCCCTATCTCCAGTGATAGGGCTGGGGTGGGGTGGGGATGGGCTTTGCTCTGCCTCCTCCAGAACAAGGAAGGCCACTTGCTTGACAGAGCAGAGGGTATGAGAGCAGAGAGGGCCTCCAGGGCTCTTGGGGCCCATGTTCCTATTCACATGTGGAGAAACTAAGGCCCGAGCTGGGGGTGGGGGTGGCTGCAGTGTGCCCGACGTGGGAGGTCATCCTGCCCCTTCCTCCCAAACCCCTCAGCAGTGTGCCTCCTCTTTGCCACCCCCCGCCCCTGCCTACTCAGTTCTCACCATCTGCCCGCCTGGACCACGACCCCAGCCTCCACCCAGCCCTGCACTGTGGTCTCTTCCCTGCCTGCCTGGCCCTGGCCCAGCCATCCCCCACCCAGCCCAGGGATTCTTCTCACACACAGATCCAACCATCACCGTCCCCTGATGAAACCCTTGCCTGCCCCCGTCACCGCTAGAGGCTGCTTAGCCTGGCAGTCCAGTGCCTCGGGCCTCCCTCCTCCCCTGCTACCCCTCTCCTCTCACAGGCCTGAGCCATGCAGATCTGCTCTGGGCCCCCAGACCCCTCCGGCCCTCAGGCCTTTATCCATGCTGACCCTACTGCCAAATTCTGCTCATCCTTCACCAGTCAGTGGGGGCTTTCGAGGTGTAGGGGTTTAGGTGCCCCTCCAGGCTCCCAGGGCCATGACTGCTCTGTGCAACTGAGGGTCCCTGTGCCCATCTCCTCTGCTGGAATGCTTCCAAGGTGGGCACCCTGGCACTTGATTCACCATTGCTCTCCCGGCACAGGGCTTGGCTCCAGGTGGAGCTTGGTGCAGGCTTGTTGGGTGAATGACTGAATGACAGGTACACTCTGGGGGGCATGTTGCCAGGTTACTATGGCATTGTTACCTGCTGGGGGCCAGGCATTGTGCTGGTGCTTTCTCGCACAGCCTCTCAACCCTCACAACAACCCGGAGAGGTCAGATTGGAATTATTATCCCTGTTTTGTAGAAGAGACTGAGGCGCAGAGAGGAAAGGTGACTTGCCCAAGGTCACATGTCTTGGCAGGGTGCCTGGCACAGCCAGGCCTCAGCCACAACTGAAGGGATCGGCTCAGCTCGTGAGGCCACTGTGAGGAGCTACAGGGCAGTGGGGGCCACATCTCCCAGAGGGGCTGAGCAAGGCTGGTGTGGAGCCGTCAGTTGGACACTCAGGGTGCCTGGGCCCTCAAGAAGGGAGGTTCCCTCCCTGTTTTGCAGCATGAGGAGCCCCCAGTTGTTCTGAGTCAGGCAGGGCCCTGGGAAGACTTGAGGACCAGAAGTACTTATGTGGCTGCCATGAGGCAGAGACCAGTGGCTGGAGGCCAGCAAAGAGGCTGGCCAGGTGATCCAGGGACAGGCGGGGCCCAGTGGCCATGGCGGGGCTGCCCACAGAGGACAGGTGGGCAGAATGTGGGAACAAGCTGCAAATATTTGCTGCAGAGAAACCCAGGGGTGGGGAGGGCAGAGGGAGGGGCCAACAGAGTGGTCTCAGGCTTCTGGGTCACAGTATAAATGATGGGCGTGTCCTCAACTTGCTGTGTGACTTTGGTCTGGGCTCTGCTCCTCTCTAGGCACCAATAAGGGAAACTGTAGCCTGGAACCTCCCAAGGGACCTGTGTCTAGGTTTCCAGACTTGAAGCTACACAGAGGAACAGAAGCGTCCTTGGTGTCTAAGCCCAGGCCCTTCATTATCTGAAGGAGAAACTGAGGCCCAGACAGAGATTGGTCCTGCCCACGTTGCACACAGATCCAGGCCCAGAATCCAGGTCTTCTGATTCCCCGTCTGACCTGGTTACGGCACAAGGCACACTCCCTCCTGCTCTTCCGAGGCTAGTGCTCAGGTCTTTCACGGAACCCTTTGGCGGTCATTTGGTGCAGCCCCTGTGGCTGAGCAGCAGCAATTTAACCCTTACCCCCAAGAGAAGGTGTCCAGAATGCCTTCCTGGCCTAACCCCACTCCAGAGTGCTGAAGAACTTCCTTGAATCTCTGCCTGCTCCCTCTGGCTGCAGCCACCCTGCCTGGGGGTGTGTTTGGGGCAGGGCATTGTGGAGAGGGGTGTCTGCTTGGTGGCCGATGCCTGCCAGCCCATCACCACGCCTGCCCGCCAGCATCACACCGCTTGGTGAGGTCATCCTCTCTCTGGGAGCCCCAACGGCATCCTGGTCAGGGCTTCTCTGTGACTCAGCCAAGGACTCCAGCCACTCCTGTTGGAAGGTAACTCTTCCCCTGGGTCATCACTCTCGGGGCAGGGCGCCTCTTCCAACCACCACCCGGTTCTCAGTGGCGGGGCCTTTGGTCTCTGCTCCCCAGCTGTGGGCTGCAGAGAGACGTCCCTGCGGGTTCCCTGGTGGGAAAAGTCAGGTCAGCCTCTGAGATGGTGCCACCAACTTGCTGCAGGGGTCATGAGGGGTAAGCATCGTCCCACCCCAAGTGGGGAAATCAGGCAAGTCTTAACTTGCCCCAGATCCTCTCTTCCTGCCTCCTGGCTCTTCCTCAGGCCCTGCCTCATCGCTGAGACATCCACTCCCTGTCCAGGGACGTGTGTGGAGGGTGCGTGCTCCACTGGTCAAGAGAGGGGACGCACGTGTGCTGAGTGCCTGCTTGCAGAAATGCCTCACCGCCACTCCATGAGCAGTGGGCGTCACCGTCCCCACTGACCAGCTGAGACCCTGAATTGTCGAGCCTCTAAGCTGGGGAAGCAGGACTTGAATGTAAACCTTTTGGAATCCAAATTCACTCCTTTTCTTAAGCTGTCTCCATGCATGTATAGAGAAAGTCCATTCATTGTTTTTTCTTAAATTGATTGTAACTGGTGGGAATAACTAGCACATAGTAGGGACTCAGTAAATATCTGTTCAATGACTGGTTGAGTGACAAACTAGTTCTCAGGGCTGGGGGCTGCTGAGATGACCTGCCCTTCTTGGCATTCAGTGCCAGCGCTGGCGGCCACCATACTGTGTGCTGAAGTGGCAGTGGAGGCCAGAGAGGAGCAGCCTGTGGGCAGAGCCGTGCTTGTCCCTCACAACTTCCCAGGGTGTCATCTCCTCTCTCTCAGTCCCCACTGTTGAGGGGTACCCAGGGAAAATCTGAGGAGGGGGAAGAGAACCCAGGATGTGGATGGGGGGCTGAATTAGCAGCGGGGTGTCCCCTCTGTGGGTTCCTGTGTCTTGCCCTCCCATGTGGCTCTCACGCCTCTGTGCTCCCTGGCTGGCTGGGAGTCCACCTCTGGGAGTCCCTCATCTCCTACAGACTCCACCGCCTCCAGGAAGCGTCTTTGCACCTGAGCCTGGATGGGACCTCACTCTGGGCTCTCCCTTATGAATTGTTGTGGCACAAGCTCCATGTTGTCATTGACTAGTTATGTGCTTGTTTCCCCATCAGACCAGGAGTCCCCTGAGGGGAGGGCGTTGTCTGATTCCTCTGAGTCTGCAGCTCCTGTGACAGGGCCAGGAAGGAAGGTTGTTGAATGAATTCATGAATGAATGAAAGAAACAGGCAGTGCAAACATCTCCAGTCTGCAACCTTGGGCCTCAGTTCTGCCACCAGTTGGCTTGGTGACATTGGGCAAAGCCCTGTTCCATGCTGGTTTCAAATGCCACATCGCACACCGGGGTAATGAGACCCTCGCATTTCTGCCCCTAAGAAATAGGCATGAGGGTGGGGCTGAGTGCACCCTGGCAGATTCTCAGGGTGAAGCTGCCTCCCTGTGCCTGCCCCTCGGCGTGTGCCCCACCTGCCGAGGGTGGAGGAAGGGCCCATCAAATTGCGTTAGCCCCACGCTGTGTCATATCGCTTCATCTCAGAGATGCGCCATCTCAGCTCTGATCTCTCTGCCCCAAGCAGGGCTGCTTGGCCAGCAGACGCACTGACATCAGCCAGGGCCTGCTGGGGGTCGGGCTTGGGGGGCAGGGCCCTGCAATCCCCCCACAGGGCCAGCAAGCATCTGCAAGGCTCTGCAGGTTACCACGCCTGTGCCATGCCCAGCCCAGCCTCCCCACACCCCAGAGGGCCGGCCCCTCCACCTCCACAGGATCACTGAGGAAAGAGGGACCACAGAGGGAGGGACCGGAATGGCCCCGCATGCCCAGTGCCCAGTGCCCCATCTGGGAATCTGAAATCAAGTCTTAAACTCCAAACTGGTTTATTTTAATCCCGGGTGCTGTCTGAAGGTGTGGATGTGGGCAAGTGGGTGATTTCCTCTGGGCCTCAGTTTCTTCGCCTGTTTTGGGGGATAGCTGTTGCCAGTATTCCCAAAGGCGCCTGTGGAGGTAGAGGGCTGCTTGGTGCTGCAGGAGGAGCACCAGGCCGGGAGCCCCGCTCTGCCTCTCTCCGGGCCTCAGCTGCCTGTCTGTAGAGCCAGGGCCTGGCTACCTGTTCCTCCCCTTCCTCCTCGCTCTTGCACCTTCATCCTCACAGTGAGGGTGGTGGAAGTAGTCACATCCTGCGTACTGGCTACTTTGGAGGCCTGGGTTAGGCTGTGGACATCAAGAGAGAGCACAGTCCTCACCCTCAGAAAGCCCGTGTTTCTATGAGGGGAGAACACACCTATTTGTCAGTCCATCCATCCGTTTGTCCATCCATCCATCCACCCACCCACCCACTTATCCAACCAGCACACATTTATGCAGCCCGATCTCTGTCCCAGGCCTCGGCTATGTGGGACTGCAAAGCAGACCCCCACAGGGTCCCTCCCTCAAAGGCTCGCAGTCCGTCTCCAAGCTGCCCCCACATCTCTGTCTCCAGTCAGGACATTTCTCCCCAGGTCCAGAACCTTCTATCCACAGATGCCTGGACTTTGCCCTTGGATGTCCCACATGCTGCTCACACTGGAACACTCAATCTACATCCCACTCCTTCTATCCCAGGTTTCCAGTAAACGACCCCAGCCTCCATCCAGGGCTGGGCCTAAAATCTAGGCATCTTCCCAGACTCCTTTCCCCTCACTCACCCCCGGCACCCAAACAAGCAAGCAGTGAAATCTGAGGGTCCTATTAATCCCTCCAGACAAGCCCCGTTTCCAGCTCTCTCCCTCTGCGCGTCCCTGCTCTCATGGCCGCACTGTCTTCCCTGGATCACGACTCATGCCTACCTGCTCTCTCCCCACCCCTTCTCCCGTGGCAGCGGATGTCTTTCCCAAATCCAGTCCTGACTCTGTCTCTCTCTGCTTAAAACTCTCCCAGGCTCCCCACTGCCTTTAGGCTGAAGCCACGTGTCACTGTCCAGCTGTGCCCACCTCTCTGGCCCCATCTCGTGCCCCCCTGGGCCTTATCCCCGCCTTCTTTCAGCTCCCCAAACTCGCACCTCAGAGCCTTTGCCTGTGCTCTCCTCTCTGCATGGAAGAATATCTCTCTCTGTCCCTCTGTCCCCACCTCACGGCAGCCACCGCTGGCCACCGTCTTCCCGGCCGTGAGCTCCCCAACTCCTGCTGGGGACACTCCTGCAGCCGTCTGCTCTGACCCTGATGTAGCTAGGCTCCTGTGTGCTCTCGGGCTGCCTTCTTCCCTCCCTTAAGGCCATCCTAATGTCTCCATTTCCTGCTTTTCCTCTTTCTGTCCGTATTTCTTGAGTACCTACCATATACCAGGCATGCAAGTATAGTGATGAACAGAAGTAAACACAGTCCTTTCCCTCATGGAGCCTGGTGTCTGAGGGGGACTCGCACTGAGCAAAGAAACACCGAGTAAATGACTACATAAATAACTACACGTTGGGACAGGTCTGGCCACGTCCCCCACAGCACCTGCTGCAGGCTGGCTGCCCAGAGCTCGCAGGCAGGACGTGGCGAGGCGTGCTCCTGGGGTCCTCCCCGAGAAAGGGAAGTGGGGAAGCAGGGCTGGGCTGCCGCAGAGTCTCATGAAGGCCTCAGCTGGTCCCAGGGGAGACTCGGAGTGGTCCCAATTTGGGGTGAGGGGACTGCGCCTTCTCTCCTGCCAGTTGATCAGGCGTGGAGGGAGGCTGCCCCAGAAGAGCAAGGGATCTGGGGTGAGGCGCTTTCCCTCAGCAGCACTGATCCCCGGGGTGCTGGCAGTGAGGGCTGTCTTCCCCCGCACTCCCAGCACAGCACATGTGAGGTGCGTGTCATCACCCACACACAATGTGGGGGGAAACTGAGGCTCACAGAAGGTACACGCTTTGCCTGTGATTATGTGGCTCGTCCATCAGCCTCAGCTTGTCTATCGGCTCCCAGACTCCCTCCCCTCCTCTGGCACCTGCTTTACCCTGGGGAACTATGGAGGCCGGTGGGCACTGGAGAGTCTGGGGGGTGCTGCAAATAATTCAGTAATCCAGCACTGTGGATTGGGAGACTGGAGGAGCAGGGAGGGCTGGACCCTCTGCCAGGTGGCCTCACCTGGTGACTTGAAGGGGCATTGCAGAAGCTGCCTCTGGGGACATAACACTGGTGTGGGGGCTCTGGGGCCTCTTGCTGATGTTTGCAGCATCGGAACTGTCTCACTCGGCCCCTTATGGCATCCATGGCCCCCAAAACCTTCAAAGACACAGCCTGGGTCCTGGTTGGGAGCCAGTAAGTGATGTCAGTAAGATGTTTTAGGGGAAGACAGGTGAGCCAGAGCTGGGCTTGCCATTCCCAGGATCATGGGTTAGGTAGGATAAACAACGAAACAAAACAAAACGCCCCGCTTCCCCAGCCATCTGTCACTATTTACCACGTGCTTTGTGTA
Source organism: Lemur catta (assembly GCF_020740605.2). NCBI lineage: Eukaryota > Metazoa > Chordata > Mammalia > Primates > Lemuridae > Lemur > Lemur catta. The sequence continues at coordinate 56,551,235 of NC_059134.1, forward strand.
CATTACAGGCAGTTCTCACAACTCTGCAAGGAGGGACCATTTATGAGTCCATTTTAAAGATGAGGACATTGAGCTTGGAGAGCTGCAGTGATAAACGGTGGACAGCAGGAACCTGGGGAGGAGGGAGAACATTCCAGATGGAGGGCAGAAGTGAGATGGGGGAGACTCACTGGCTTCAGGCGTGAGCTGCCACCACCTTCCCAGGGCCCTGGCTGCCCGTGGGGAGGGTGGGGGGCCCAGCCAGGTCATCTCAGGTCTGCGCTTGGAGGCAAGTCGGAGGTGGGGCTGGTTAAAGCTGCCTCTGCCGCAGAGCCCTGGGTGAATCTGGTCCAAACCTTTCAGCCTGGATTCTGCTGTGCCCTGGATGTTGAGGGAAGAGAATAAAGGTGGGGGGTAGAGCCATCCCCCACCTCCCAGCCACCTAGCATGGCCATTGGCTACAGAACAAAGAAGGTTCCGTCCTGGGTAATGGAGCAGGGATCCTGGTTTCCCAGCACCCCGCAACGCGTGGAAGTCTCCTTCCAGGCCACGTGCAGAGGGTACAGCTTCATTACCAAGGAGCCTCTTCTTACGGAGGGGCCGCCTGAGCATTCTCCTGGCTTGGCGACTCTGGGGCTGAGTCCAGATACTAGTTCATCCCGTGTGCACCTAGTGTGCGTGCCAAGCCCCGCGGGGGCTTTGTAAGTCGCTGGGCTCATCCCACTTGTGCAGTGGCCCAGTGAGAGAGAGATGATTATTCCCATGGCTCTGATGGGGAGACTGAGGCCCAGAGAGGTGAAGGGACTCACCCAGATCTACCAACTCCCAGCCTAGGGTTCTCTTGATTTTTCTAGTTATTTCCCCAAAAGTTAAGACTCATATCCTCCTATCCCTGAACTGGGGAGCAAATAGCAATGGGCAGAAGCCTTTGGTTTCACGTTTGTGCTTGTTAGGGAGAGGTTTTGGTTGGATCTGCCAAGCCTCACTTTCTCCATCTGTGAAATGGGTGCTATACTGGGAGTAGTGGCACTGAATGCTGCCTTTCAGGATGCTGTGTGGCTCAGCCGGCAGGGGCTAGCACAGCCCAGGGCCTGGAGTCAGGAGCCCTACAAACATTGTTTGGTATTTCTGGGGGCCATGGGAAGGGGCAGGCAGATCAGTAAATCCTCAGCCTCCCCAACCCCTTTGGGGCCTCTGGCCCTTGCCCTTTCCTGACAAGTCCCCTGCAGGGCTTGGGACCCTGTGGGTGTGTGGTGTACACACTTGCATTCATGCATGAATGTCCCGCTTCTGCCCTCAGACCAGGGCCCCCAAGGGCTCCCCACGCCATGTCTACCCTTCAGATTGGGGCTCAACCAGTGGGTTCATGGTGCCTGATTGCTTAATGAACTTGGCATCAGGGTAGGAATAATTGCACCATAAATTATGCAAATCTAATCATAACAACACTGTGCTGGGCAACTTGCATTCTCTCAGCTCTCAGGCGCCCTAATCCTGGGACAGAACTTTCATGGGAACCACTCCATCCCCCTCCCTCCTACTTCTCTGAAATTATAACTACCCTGTGCACCTTGGCCTCAGCAGTTGCAGTTGCACAGTGGGCTCCCTGCCCCCATCCCTTCTGAGTTCTATAATAATAATGAGCAAACATTTATGGAGTGCTTACTGTATGCCAGGGACATTTCTAATCCTTTTATACATACTAACTCATTTAACTCTTCCAATAACACTATGAAATAGTCATTATTGGATTCTTTGTTTAATAGATGAGGAAACTGTCTTAGGTTTAACAACTTGCCTAAGGTCATGTGGCTACTCAAGTGAGAAGCCAGGAACTTTTGCAGGAAGGGAAACTGAGGCACAGAAAGGAGTAAAAAGACCTGTCCAAAACCACAGAGTACTTTGGGCTTCACCCAGGTCTCTGGGGACCTCTTCAGCCATCTTCTGGGCCTGAGTGTCCCCAACGTGTGGCTGAGTATGTGTGTATTGGGGGGTGGAGCGTGCGCTGGGGCCTCATTCTGGGAAAGTCAGGGGATGCAGCCAAGGCAAAGAGCTATTTTAAGGCCTCCCCTGCCCGCCCTGCTCCCCACACAGCCCCTCTGCTGAGCCAGGCTGCAGTGGCCCGGGGCCTGGGCCAAGCCGGAGAAGTTTGTTCCGTGAGCAGAGGGAAGTCTTGGCTCCAGGACACTTCACACCCAATGAATTACTTCAACGCTAGATTAGACTTGCAGGCTTGGAGCAAAGTGATAATAGGGCCCAATTAAATTAATTTATATGGACTCTATGCTCTGGCCCCTCCCTCAGCCAGTGGGAGGGCAGGCCTGACCCACCGCACCTTGGCCCCCGGGCCCAGCCCACAGGGAGATGAGTGTGGGGGCTGCACCCTCCCTGGTGGGAAAGCCAGTGCCCAGCAGCTGAGGGAAAAGCCAGGGTGGTTGTTTGGTTTGTGTTTGCAGTCTGATGTGCAGGTTGGGGGAAAATTACCCTAATTAAATAAAGACTCAGGAAGCTGACTCCTGGTTAGAGAAAGTGAGGTCTGGCAGGTCTGGCGAAGGACAAGATTCCCAAGGTCCTCAGGCGGGACCTTGAAGAGATCATTTTGGGGTGGCCATGGTGCGTGGCCAGACCTCTACGCCTCACTGTCCCAGGCAGGGGGACATGTGGCATTTCGAGGTGAGTGGGTAGGGGCAAGAGAAAGCTGAGCACCTGAGCCACAGACTCGGCTCTGCTGCAACTGGCTGTGTGAGGGATGTACTTGAACTCTCCTGGAAGCAGGATGAAGCCCACCTCCTCAGTGCAGGTCTCAAAGCCCTCACCAACCACCTGCCTGCCTCTCCGCTGCACCTTCTGGTTCCCTTTCTTCCGCCCACCCCGATCCCCTCCTACGTTCCAGATACGCTGAACCCACCTGCAGGACCCTGGCCGGGTGGCTTTGCCGTCTCCCCTCTGGGCCTTGGCACTTGCTGTTCCCCTGCCCAGGATCTCCTTCTCCCCACCTTCCCAGGAGACCACTGATCCTGTCCCCACCCCTGCACTTAACACTCTAATCACGGTGGTCTGTCCGGCCAGGAAATGACGAGGTAGGCAGGGGCAGGTCTGATCATCCCAGGGCCCCGGGGCCTGGCACAGAAGTGGCATCAGGAGAGGTCAGATAACCTTGAGTGCTGCCTGCAGCTCTCGTGCCGTGAACCTGCCGTGGTCCCTAGCCTGGGCCCACAGGTCACTCAGCAGCCGGATGAAGAACCAGGTGCCTTGCTCATGACTCAGCTCTGCTACTGGCCTGGGAAAAGTTACTTCCTTTCCTCGGTTTTAGTTTCTCATTCAGTAAAAAGTGGGACTGGGTGTCAGGAACCCCCATGGCCCCTGCTGCATCTGGTGCTCAGGGACTCAGGCAGCTTCTGGTGCGTAAGTCTCGCCCTACCAAGCAGAGGCCCATGCCCATGCCAGCTTCTGAGAGCCGTGAAGCTGAGGAAGCCAGAGGAGGGCCTCTGGGTGGTCCCAGCCTGCACGTGGCGCTGCAGTTTTCCCAGGCGCTGGGCTCCTGCCGTTTTCTCCTGGGGCCCATCCCGAGACCGTTGATCAAGTGCTCGCTGTGCTCTGGCTTTCTCCACTGCTGCCGCACGGCCACTCCACACAGGACTGGGAGCTTCTGCCAGGCGTGCATGGCTGTGGGCCCAGAGAGCCCCCCAGAGGTCAGGGGTAAGGAGCCAAGCTCCTTCCCGATCCCTAGTTTTTGACTCTAGATGAAGGGTCTTGCACTTCATCTTCAGAGGTGTGGGAGCCCGTGCTACGCAGGAAACGGCCTGGTCAGATAGGGGGCAGGCGACAAGGCTGTCCTGAGATGCCCCCGCGCGGGGCCCCTGCGGGCCAGGCCCATCTCTTTCCCCAGCATGGATGAACCACTTTGTCTCACTCAGACTTTCCAACAAGTCGTTGACTCTGTAGGGCAGCGGGGCCGGCCATGGAAAAACCCGCCCTCCCCGCTCCCCTAAGGATGCAGGGCCTTTTTGGGGTTGTAAATTTATGGCGGAAGCTGAGGGCCGGCGCCTGCGACAGGCAGCCTTTGAACCTCAGCCGTACACTCAGCACCCACCGGGGGCCTTTCCTCCAGCCAGCACAAGGAGCAGGCCCTTGGCCTGGAAAATAAAAGGCCTCTGTGGGGAGGCAGGAGCCTGAGCAACTCCCCCTGACCCCCAGCTCACCCCTCCAGGGCCCCAGACGCGGGCCTCGCGAGCTCCGCTGCAGGATGGCTGACTTGAGCGGGGAGCCCGGGGCCAGCTCAGGCCCTTAGGACCCCACAGACCTCCTCGTTGTCCACTTGCCCTTCTTTTTCTTTGGTCAGGACATCTAATGGGATGAGGACTCAGGGCTTGTGTTTGTGTCCTTCTAGCTCTGCCTTCTCCAGGCCTCAGTTTTCTCTTCTGTAGCAACAGGGGATTAGATATGGTCATCTTTAAGTTTCATCGAGGGTCTAACATTACATCACGTTCCACATTCCTTCCTGGATCTCCTCTGTGCCAAGGTCGAGGTCAGGAGAGATGCCGGGGCCAGCTCGGCCAGCTTGCCCTGCAGACAGGCGGCAGGGACGACTTCCCAAAGCGGGCGAGCGTCGAGGTGAGGGCTGGAATTACTGATGCGTCCGTGTGTTGGTTAGACAGACAGAGCGCCTACCGTATGTCAGAACGTGCAGGGGGCACAGGTGTGTGTGTGTGTGTGCGTGTGTGTATATGAGAGAGAGATGAAGAATGTCATACCCTGAGAATAGAAGTTTTTCTCTTCTGGACATGGAGGGAGGACATTCAAGGCAAAAGGAGCTCATAGGCGAAGGCAGTGACGCATGAAAGGATACGGGTTTGGAGAAGGCAAGGAATTCCGTGTGGCCGGAGTAGGAAAACAAATGAGTGTTTTCTGGTGTAAATAGCTTTGGAAGCAGAGACTGCACAATTGAATCCCAGCTCTGCTCTGATTAGCTGTGGGACTTTGAGGGAATCTTTTGACGTGTCTGAGCCTCAGAATTTGTAGAAAATGGGGTATAGTTCTTACTTCTCAGGGTGGTGAGAATGGGATGGAAGAAGGTTGATAAAGCGCCAGCCTGGTGTCTGGCAGAGGTCAGTGCAGATGTGACCAGTGCGGGCACCACAAATACACGGAACTTTCTATCTGACAAAATCTTCTTGCTGCGGAAGCAGCTGCCAGGGGACAGTAAGCTCCCTGTCACAGGAAGTGTGAGCTGGACTAGGGCTTTCCAGCCAGCGAGACTATGGGGGCAGAGCATGAACCAGAAATCTCTGAGGTCGTCTAGCTCTCAGGTCTGTAATTCCGCCAAACATATGGTCCTCTGTCCCAAGACATCCTCAGAGGTTTGGAACTAGCACCCTTCCCCCTGAGTTTGCTCCTCTCTGGCTGACCTGCCCAGCAACCTCAACATTCTCATAAGTTCTGGGTCCCAGAACCTTTCTGTTTACCTCCTTTGACTACTTTCAAAGTCATGCTCCCACACTGGTAACCACTCTTTAGGAATCTAGTCAGTATGGAGTAGACTGAGAAAAATCTCCTCCCTGTATTAGAGTATAATATCTCTATTGATGTGGCCAAAGAGGTCAGTGGTTGTTTGGCAGCCTGTCTTTCACTCAGCTGCAGCAGGGAGACCTACCCACCTTGGCTAGATGCTCTCAGACATCATGAGATTTGTAGAAGCACAGAGCATTCCAGGGAAGCAATAAATCTTTGTGGGATGAATGAATGAAGTGTCTGAATTTTGGCTTGGGCTAGCTCTGAGGAGGGAAATCCAGAGAATTAGGGGCACAGAGGAATCTTCAAGGCTGCGGGCGGTGTTACAGTTTTTCCTTGGGAGCTCAAAATACTTCCTGTCTCCCCATTCATCATCCCCCCCACCCTGCTGGTTGCCTTCTGCCTTCACAACGGCACTCTTTGGTGGATGGAACAGCAGGCTAATAGACTCATAGAACCACAGGTTGTCACCACTGGAACTGCCTCTACAGAGGGTCCAGTTCAACCTGCTCACCATACGGATGGTGACACTGAGGCTGGAGTGGAGCGAGGCTGGCAAGGTTTCCAACAGTCCTGCAGGGAGCCCCTGTTGGAAGGTGGTGAAGACCACGTTGGATTGTGTGAGTGCCAGTGGCCTCTGCTCCAGGGGACAGCTGGCTCACCCTGTCTGCAAGATCTCTAAGTTAGCCCCCTCTGCCACCACCACCCAGTAGCCCTGCAAATCACATCTCTGGGCTCAGCAACCCTGGCAGGGCTCTTCTCCCCCCGGCCCCACTGGAGGACCTGGCCAGGAACTATTGAAAATCCTGCCGTCCTGGGTGTGATCGCTAGGCTGGTACAGGGAGAAGGCCTCCAGCTCAGGTGCTGGTTCCAGCTTTGCCCCTGCTCTCTGTGTGATCTGGGACACGTCCCACCCCTCTCTGGGCCTCAGTTTCCCCATTTAGGAAGTGAGAGTGCCCAGCTGGACTGAGAGGCCTCTGAGCGCCACGCTGCTGTTTATCTGAGAGCCTCAGCAGGGAGGGATCTGCACTCACCTCAGCGTTTCCTGCCTTGGCACACGCCAAGCCCCCGATCTAATCCCAGGGTCCCAGGCCTGCCCTCCAGGGAGAAATTGCTGTGATTTAAGGTTCCAGATTTCCTGGACCATTAGTGTCATGATACTTTATATCTGGACCTCGATTGCTTTTTAATTAAAAACGAATCCCTCCCAATCCCTGGTTTTATGTCCATCTCCGGAGCCTGCGGAGGCTCCCCGCTCTGCCTGATGCTTTGTGTAGCCCTGCTTTCTGCTCTTTTGTTTCCTCCCTTGAATCCCAATTCCCCTTGTTTTAGGAAGAGAAGGGTCTGGAATTCTTTATGGACACCTTCTTTGTGTTAGGTGCCGAGGCCCCAAATTGCACACCACAAATGCCTAGCACCTTACATTTTAAGGCATCTGTGCAGGACAGGAAAAAGGGATGGCCCCAAACCAGTTGCTGTAACCAGCACCCTCTTCTAGCCCAAGTACTAGAGGAGGCAGGGACTGAAAGGAGAGGCCCAGTGGGCAAGGACTATCCCATTCCCTGCAAGTCCTGCAGTGGGGGGACAGGGACATGTGTCTGCTTTGCACCTGAAATGCCATCTCAGGCTGGAGGGATGGGGGCCGAGGGGGCTCCAGGGGTGAACCCTGCCCTGGTAGTTTGGCAGGCAAAGAAACAAGCTTCCTGGGGGTCGAAGGGGACACTCCGGAATGGAGGGGAACTCAAGTCATTTAGCAAGGACCATTCCACAGAGCCTGCTGCCGGCCAGGGTCAGGCGCCCTGACAGCGAGTGCCCGCCGGGGGCTGAGGGGGGACAGAAGGCGTCAGCTGGGGCTGAGGGGAGGGCAGAGAAGACATCGCAGGAGGAGGCCCCGCCCCTGTCGGTGAATTGCAGGTCAGAGGTTCTCGGCAAGGAGGGCGTCACTGAAAAGCCCACAGGAAAATCCAAAGAGAGAAAGCTGGTGTTTGGACATCGCCTCCTTGCGAGGACCCCGCGTGCTGGATGCAGCAGCCCCAGGAAAGGCAGCATTGATGTTTCACTGTCCCCCCACTCCCCACTCTAGACCTGCCTCTGGGCGGAGGGCGGTGTAAGGAGTGGAAGGAAGAGGGGAGGAGACAGAGGAAGCTGCTAAGCCCCTTCCCCCTCTAGCGGCTGAATCTGGGAGGGGCCTGAGCTGGGGGAGGAGGGACTGTGATTGGGTATGAGATTAACGCACTGGGGTCAGGTGGGCTGCACCTGTTACCACCTCAAAGTGAGACTGTCCCTTAATACTGAGCATAGAGCAGGGAGGCTGGGGTCCACCTTGGATGCCTTTCAGAGGTGGGGAGGGAGATCCAACAGGACAGGTTTGAAAGATGGTGGTGAAAAAACTAGGTTTTTTATTTGCATGCCACTGAGTCCGGCCTGTTCCATACACATTACACATACGTTATTTCACTGAATCTCACAGCCAGCAGTTTGGTCATTCCCAAATTACAGATGGCAAAATGGAGGTTCAGAGGAATTTATTGACCAGCCCAAGGTTCCGTGACTCAGCCTTCGAATGGATTCTAACTCTGGGCAGGACTCTTTCTAGCCTAGTTTTTCTTCTCAACCCTCAGAGATTCTAACTCAGTAGCTCGAGAATGGGACCAAGGAATCTGCATTCGCATAAGCACCTGGGAGACTCTGGTATAGGCCGGTGCTCGGAGACATCACCTTCACCTTGGTGCCTTATGGGAAGGATAACACTATAGCTGACCAGGGCAGCTCCCGAATGCCCAGGCCATGACGGCACCGCACCGTCAGGGAACTCTCTGGGCCCTCCGGTGGGCCCCAGCGTCCTTTCCTTCAGTTCTGGGAGCCCCAGGCTGCCCACCCCGCCCGCAAGTGGGAATTACAGCAGGCACCGGATGTCAGAGGTGTGTATTTGCATTTGGGCCTTGTGGATGTCCCAGAGGACACTCCTCTTGTCCCACATTCCCTGTGCCTTCCAGGCCCCGTCCATGTCTCAGGAATGACTGCATAGCATGTGCCAAGAATGGTCATTCTGGGGCTCTGGAACCAGACTTCACAAGTTTGAATCCCACCTCTGCTACCTCTTAGTTGTGTGGTTTTGGGGCAAGTTACCTCTCTTTGTGCCTCAGTGTCCTCATCTGTAACATGGGATAATTTTGGTGCCTACATCATAAAGGGGGTGGGGAGAATTAATTGAGTTAGTAACTCGGTTATATGTAACCTGTAAAATATGGGGAGTGAGCACTCCATGAATGCTAGTTATCAGTATAGTTGTTAACATTAGTAGTAGTTGTATTACCTGTGACACTGAGGCACACTGGGGACTTTGGGCTGAGGCCCTGGAGGGCAATGATAGGTCCACATGGGCCAGGTCAAAAGTCAGGTCAGGGAGTTGGAGGGGGCTGCTGGGTACGGCTAGAGGACGCTGGAGCAGAGGCTTCCATGGGAAGTTCCTTGGCAATCCAGGGACAAGAAAGAACGTCCTGGGTTGGGGTAAGCTCTGGAGAGAACTGGGCCTTGATGACAAGAGGATGTGCCAAGTCAGTGGTTGGTACCATCTCGCCTGGAGGGCAAAGCGGGGACAAAATCATAGCACTTGTTGGCACCTCTCTCTCACTCTCGCTCAGTCCCCACAGCAACCACGCACAGGAGACATTGCTGCTCTTGTTACTCTCGTTGCAGAGAAGTGACTGGGACTCGGCTTGGTTCCGGTCACAGGGCTGGTGGCGGATGCAGAATTCATACTGGGGCTGACGCTAAGCCTGTGCCTACAACCAACAGTGGCCCCCACAGAAGGGAAGCAGAGGGAGGGACAAGAGTCCCTGCAGTTCTCTGGCGTGCTCCCTATTACTCCTCTGTGAGAGCCACACGGTGGGGCTGGGGCAGCCCTGGCCAGCCCTCGGAAAGTGGGAAACCACTGCAGGCAGACTCCCTCACTGGGCCGGGTGGCCCCGTCTGTGGGGAAAGCGTCCCCTGCGTCTCCCAGGCTACAGGGCAGCATGGCAGCCAGAGGGACCTATCTCAGCAGCCCAGTCCCATGGGCTCTGCCGCTTGTCCTGTGGTTTTGGGGCCCAGTCGCTCTCTGGTGAGCTCAGAGTCCCCTGGGTCTGGGGTCTCAGGCCTGTAAACCGCCCGAAGTGACTTTATGGGGCTGCCGGGTTCTCAGGGCCCATAAAACCCCTGAGTTTGAAGCCCTCAGAGTTTCCATGTCTCCCAGGCGGGGGCGGGAGGGGTGGGGGAGAAGCAAGGAACTTCTGGAAGCAGCACTCTGTGGGTGGCTCCCCACGCTCATGCCTGCCCCTGACCTTGCATCATCTTATCCGCCCTCGTAGCCCCCCGAATCAGACGTGGGGGTCATTTGTTTTTTAATAACTTTCTTTTGGTTTGTTTTGATTTTGTAAAATAGTGTTATACTCTTACTTTACAGAAAATGAAACCGGGACTCAGAGAGGGGAAGGCACTTGAAGAATAAGTCAGCCCCGGGGAGATAAAGAGGAGGAAAAAGAAATGCCCCAGATTGGGCTGTTCTGGGAACCCCCACCGCTGCCTCCCACTGTGCATAAGGGGAATAATGTAGGCATGTTCGTAGGCTGTAAAGTGGGGGACTAGGGATGCTTTTGGCATCAGAACAGCTCTGATTGCAGCAGGACAGCGGAGGGCACTGCCAGATCCCCCCACGTGCAGCACACGGCAAGCTGGCGGGGCTGGCGGGGCCGATGGGGCGGAAGGCAGTGGGAGCTTGTCTGGCCTCCACACCAGAGGCCATGCAAGGGGTCACCTTTCAGTGGCCAGATCGCAGGCCTGCAACACGTCCCTCCTCCTCATGCAAACCAGCTCTGGGCCGGGCAGCGCTGTGGAAAGGATCTCAGAAGCAGAGACTCCAGATCCTCAGGAGGCAACGCCGGCCACGGTGGTCCCGGCCAAGCGCCCTCCAGGAAGCAGTTTTCCCACCACTACCCAGGTGGGGCACTCGCTTGCTCCTCCCAGGGCGGCACCTTCGGGAAGGCCCAGCTGCCTGGGAGAGGATCCTTCTAGACACTGGTTCGAAGGTCTGGCTTCCTGTGCCTCCTTTCAACTGGCGACCACCACTCATTCGTTTGTTCATTCATTCCTTCCGCAAATATTTGTGAGTCCAGTCTGGGTGGAGCCTGTGTCTGCCATTCCCTCCGTCTGGACAGCCCCTCTGTGACATGAGTGCTCTGTGTCCCTTTGAGGCTGCCCCCAGGGTTAACAATCATGTCTTTCTCTGCTCCACCTCCTTGCCACCAGGCTGCCCCTCCAAACAGTTATCAGGGACCCGCGGGAAGCTGTGGGCAGAGTATAGGGCCAGAGCCCCAGGCTGGGCGCGAGGGCCTTGGTTCTGGGCCCAGCTCTGCCTCTGCTCCCTGCATCCCCCTGTGGTCTCCTCTGTACAATGTAGGATTTGAAGCAGATGATCTTGAGGGTCACCTCTTTCTATCCCTCAGGCTCTGTGCAAAGGCCACCTCTGGCCCTCTGACCCCAGCTCAGATTCTTCTAGTTCCTTGTCTGGGAATGGCTACCTTGTGGTGGCATTGTCTGTCTGTGAGTCCAACCCGCCCTGGCAGAGCCCTGCAGGTTTACCCTGTACCCCAGCCCCAACATGAGGGTTCAGTTAACACGGGCCTGAACTCAGGGGTGGGTGGCAACGGGCAGGACAAGAACACACGTCAGGGCTGGGTGGTGGGGCTTGAACCCCAACCTCAGCATGTGCTTTCTCTGTGAACCTGAGAAGTTTTTAACCTCCCTGAGCCTCAGTTTGTCCACCTGTAAAATGGAGATAATACTCAGCAAGGTAGTTAAATTATAGAAATATGTTTCATATATTATAGATACTCAGTAAATGGCTGTTATATTATTTCATTTTGCCCATATAAGGCCAGGGGTTTCCAGGTCACACAGAGGTATCTGTGCACTCTATGGGAATATGTCCATGGATTTTAATTGTATTAAAATTACCTGTGTGCCCAGACTGTCACATTGGGCTCCTAACCATGCACACCAGGCTTCGAGGATTCCACAGGCTGGTGGTGGCAGAGGCCTTGGAATGCCCTGTGGTGGGAGGCCTGGAATCTAGCAAGGGCAGGGTCCGGGGAGTGGGTGTCGGGGAGGCTGCCTGCCAAGGTAGAGCAGGCTCGGTTGCTTCCAACACCCCCTCTCTCGGCCTGGCCCAGTTGAAAGGTTCTGCCCCATTAGACTTGGAGCCCGGGGGCTGAGGAACTCGTGGGAGAGCGGAGGCCCCAGCTTGGGACAGGCTCTGCACACGGAGGCCTCCTCGCCTTCCCAGCCAGTTCAGTTCATTCTCCAGCCCTTTCCTGAGTGCCTACTGTGTGGCAGGCCCTGGCTGGGGGCTTCGCACATGTCATCTCACTAACTCTTCACTGACTTGCAAAGTAGGGATCATCGTTCCTATTTTAGAGACGAGGCTCAGAGAGGGAAAGTGAATTGCCTGACATCACACAGCTGGCAGGCAGCAAAGCCAAGATTTGAACCTAAGTGTATGTGATTGCAGAGCCTAAGAGTGTCCCTGCCACTGCACCATGAGTGATGGGGGACCACACAGGACATCCTTCTCTCCCTCTTCCCCTCCTTCCCTTCCTCTTTCTGTGAACACATAGTGCCCTGGAGGAGCTCATCTTCTAGTGGGGCAGACAGATGGGGCTGGTAATTACTCTGTGAGACAGAGACAGCAAGAGAGAACGGTGAGGAGGGCTGGGCTGAGGGAGAGCACATATTTGGAAGATCTTTCATGCAACAAACTTCTATTAAGCCCTGAGATTAATTTACCTCTAGCTCACCTCATTCCAAAAGGGAGGCGGCCTGTAGACATACGCAGAACACAACAAGATCTTAAAGAGAGGAGGGCCATTCAGGGCAGAAAAAGACACAAGGATGCAAGGAGTGATGTTAGCTCACAAAATGCCTACTGGGAGGGTCTCTACTTAACCAAACTCGAGCCCCGGACACAGCTCTGAGCTGCCTAGGACCCGCACAGGGAGGAAGCACGGCATGGCTGCATCTGGTTTTTAGCAAGGCATCATGTTTTCCAAGCGAGCTCTTATGCAGAGCCCCAATCTATCTATCAGATAAAGGAAAGGTCCTCTGGCTGAGGGGAATCAACATGGCCTTGGAACCCCAACTGCTCAGCCCTCCCTGGACCCCCCCGGGCTCCTCCTCGGGCCCCTCTGAGGATCCTGAGAGCTCGGTTTAAAACCACCATGCTGCACTTTTCTTTATCCACCAGATAAAAAGTGAAGGAAGCCAGGGGAAGCCCAGCTGTTGCTGACACTGAGCCTGATTCCTTGCGGGGGTTTTAGTACCTGCTTCACGCCAAGATCCCGCTGGACACTGGGGATGCAGATGAGTCGGACAGGTCCTGGCCTGGGAGTCTCCCTCCCTGGTGGGAGAGGCAGGGACACTGGCTGGCTGAGCCGGGCTCAGAAGCAGCCAGCATTGACCTTACATTTGCACCTGCATCTTCCTCCACGTGTCTGTTTATACTAATTGCAAAATGGGGAGCGGACATCGAGTTTCACAGTGGGAGGGGGGCATGTCCTTGACTGGAGTCCTGGCTAGGTTAAGAGGACCAAGAAAGAAATTTTCAACACTTACTGAGCACTTACTATGTGCTAGGCAAGATAGGATCCAGTTTTGGGGGACCTGAAACTTACAACTTTGGGGGCCCTCTCTAAGAAGAAAAATACAAAATAAAAATTACAAAATCAAGTACAAAAAGGTGAATATTTATTTAGAATGAGAAAAGTCATAGTCAACTGCAAATTTTTAAAATACCATAAATATTACCAAATTCAGAAAAATAATATATTTTTTCTTAAGGGCCAGAACTAGCTCTATACTTTTTTCTTATAAATTTGAGCTATATACTGTTTGCCTCCTCTCCTCATATTACAATAACTTTTTAAATATTTTCCTTTTTTTTTCTTTTCTTTTTTTTTTCTTAGAGACAAGGCCTCACTTGTTGCAGAGGCTGGAGTGCTGTGGTGCAATCATAGCTCACTGCAGCCTCAAACTCCTGGACTCAAGAGACCCTCCTGTAGCTGGGACTACAGGTGTGCACAGCCACACCTGGCTACCTTTTGTAATGTTTTCTATAGAAAGGATAGAAAGATAATGTTTTTGATAGGTAATTCAATCTTTCCTCATATAATTGATTGAAACTAGTTCATTACTATGGATAGCTGGGATGCATAAACTGTGCAACTTCAGACACAAATATACCTGTTGTTTGTGATACCGCTATACGTTTGTGCCCTGCAAATAGAGAGCTTCTGGTAAATTCTATTTCACATGATTCCTATCAAGAAGAAAAAAGATATATTTATAATTTCTAATTATATAGGCTGCATTATCGGTTATGTTCCTGACACAAGAGAATTTCCATTTTGATAAGGCCCAAATTCTTGTTAAAAAAGAATGTGGCACTTCTGATGCCTGAAAGAATAGTCCACAGACCAGCTTCGGACTGTGTACATTTTAAAGCTCGTTTCTCTTCCCTACTCACATGCGTCCAGGGCTGGTCACAGTCACGGCGCCAAATGAGTCGGCACGGTGGGCAGCAGGGGTATTCATTCTGGAAGCTGCTCCTACACCAGGACGTCTAGTAATAACTCTACCCATAAGTGACCGCGAACCGTATAAACATACACCACTAATCCCAAATTACCGTAAATGTATCCTCAGCTCAGCTTCCCTTCGGCTAAATCCCCCAAATGCCTCGGCCACTCAACACCCCTTGACAGGAAGGGAAGATGGAGGGGAGTCAGAGTGAAAAGAAACAGCGGTATCAACCCTGTGCAGCTAAAATAGCTTCCTTTTTTACAAAATTTGACAAAAACATATGGCCACGGGAACACAGTGCCAGGGTCTCTCCCAGAGAAGGGACAAATGCAAGCGAGGGGCCCCAAAAGGTGGGTTCCACTAGCTCCCGGGCCAGTCTGCCTCGGCGCCAGGCACTGTCCCACCAGTTTATAGCTATTGTCAACTCAGCAAGTCTCCACAGCTCCCTGAGAGGCAGGCTTTTGTAACAATGAGGAAACTGAGGCCCAGAGAGGTAGAGAGAGACACCAGAAGTCATGTGACCGGGGACAGGTTTGAAGTCAGAACCATGTGAGCCTCAAGCCTGCTCTAGCAACTTTGTTCCCCAGAAGCTGATGGGACTGTTCCCAAGCGATGCCGGACAGGTGGATGGATTCTTGCCTTATCCTCCAGCTCACTGGATACCCAGCTGTCAGCTGTTTTCCTTGCTAGGCATAAACTCCCCCGAAGCAAGACGGAGGCTGATGCTTCCCCGGTCCCAAGAGCTCAGCACAGGGCAGGGCACAGAAGAGGAAGTCAGAAAGGGCTAGGCCAGAGGGACGAGGAGCCCCAGGGCCCTGCCCTCGGAGCTCAGCAACAGTGTGGGGAAAGAAGGCATGTATCCTGCAGGAGTGGCAAGTCACAGAGCCGGGTCCATGGGTACCACTGCAGGGCTCTGCTTAGAGGCAGCATGCAGGGAAAGTCGCGTCCTTCTCCCTTGGGCCATAATGCAGCCGCCTGCAGGGGCTCCTTGCACGGGGCAGCAGGCTGGACACGCTGGCCTCAGGTCCCCAAGCCCTGCAGCCCATCCTTGTCCATTCTCCACTTCGAGGCATTCCCAGCTTCCCTCCGGGGTTTTCCAAGGTGTTGAGGGAATGAGATGGCCACCCCGGTGGTCCATTCCAAGGCTCAGCAGCCGGAACGGACAATGCCCGTAGAGCTCCAAGCCCAGCTCAGTTCCGCTTGAGGCATTTTATGGGCCCAGCCTGGGTAAACATGGGTCCCATTAATGCACCCGGGGCTCACCTCTGCGCTGTCAGTCTCACCTCCCAGAGCTGCAAGTGCTGGAGCGTGAGGCCCGGGGCAGCTTGGAAAGACAAGTGGGGGCCTCGTGGCCTCATGGCAGACCCACAGACACTTTTGAGTCTCCCCAGGCTTGGGGAGGGGAGGGAGCTGGGACTCTCTGAGGCAGAGACAGAGCCAGACCCTCTGCCTACAGCCACCCAGCCCACGGGGTACCACCTCCCCTCTAGGCCAGCCCCATGCCTCTCCCGTAGGCAGGGACAGTGCTTTCCAAAGCAGCGGAGGAGACATGTGGTCTGACAATAGCTGGCTTCTCATGGGAGCAGCTGGACAGAAACTGAAATCAGAAAACTCCAGGGCTCTGCTCCCAGTGCTCATTTATCACCAATCCCTCCCCTCGCCCCACACACCTTGCCTGGTGCCAGCTCCATCCACCCCGAGCCGGCTGGGGACCCCAAGATGAGTCAGACCTGGCCTTTGTCCAGGATGAGGTCACAGTCTGGTGGGGAGACAGGTGTGGACACAGGCAGTGACAATGACAAACAGGTGTGCTCTGTGCTGTGATAGAGGGAAGCCCTGAGGGGGGTCCCCTAACACAGCCAGGGGGCAGGAGGGTCGGGAGTCCCTTGGTAGCGCGGAGAGGAGGCCTGACCTGAGTTTTGAAGATGAGTCAATCAGGCAGCTAAGCTGTGGGAAGGCACTCAAGGCAGAGGGAATGGCACGTGCAATATGACAGTCCGTCGGAGAGAGCCGTATGGCCGGAGAAGAGGGCCTGGCACGTAGTAAAAACTCAGTAAGCATCTTTTGAATGAATGAGTGAATGTTAAGAAGTTTGGTGGAGCTGGGGTTTGGGAGGTTTTGGGGGGTGGGGATTGGAAGAAAGTGGAGGGGGCTGGAAATTGAGGCCGTCTTGAAGGCCACACTAGGGAGTCCTGGGCCCGGGACAGCTAGGGAAGGGGTTTGTGCAGGGGGGGATGAGGCCAGATTTGCCTTTGAGGAAGACCTCTCAGGAGGCTGGGGTTGGACGTGTATGGGGGCAGAGCTGTCAGGTCAAACACAGGACACCCAGTTAAACTTGCATTTCAGATGAACAGTGAATAATTTTTTGGTATTAGTGTAGTTTCATTGCTAACTCTGGCTGCTGTAATTTGGAGCAGAGGTGAGAGGAGTGGGGAGGTGGCCCACAGGGAGAAGGCCAGGGCAGTTGTCCAGGGGGAGGTGACGATGGCCTGGATAGGGCAAGGGAGTGGGAGGAGAGGAAGGGGCAGCCGAGAGAGTTAGTGTGTGTGTGTGTGTGTGTTTTTTTAATGAAAACTTGTTTTTGAAGTATAATGTGCATATAGGAATGTGCACAAATCATAAAAATACACCTCAATACATTATCAAAAGTGAACACATCCGGGTAACCATCAAGTAGGTCCAGAAACAGAATGGCCCTGCGCCCTTCCTGAACTGCTTTGGGCTTTTTTGGTTCAGTCGGTACGGTTTGTGTCTGGCTTCTTTCGCTCAACATTACATCTGTGAGATTCGTCCACGGTGCCGCACATAGCAGCAGTGGCTGTGTAGTATTCTGTCACGTGACAAGACCATACTTTATTTACCCTTTCTACTGTTGGTGGCTTTCGGGTGGTGCCCAGTGTGGGGCTATTAGGAATAGTGCTGCTGTGAACATTCCAGTACACGTGCACACGTTCGTATGTGGTACATGCAGCGATGGGCTGGCGCCAGCTTGCAAGGTCCATTACGTGCATCTCGTCCCAGCCCTGCACCAGTGACATCACGTGGGTGTTTGAAATGGGCCATGGTGGGATTATTTATACCATAGAAATTGGCAAATGCTACGAATCAGGGCTTGGCCGGCCTCCTTTCCTCCCTCTCTTCCTTAGCTAAGTGTTAAACAGGTAGCAGACACCATGGGTGTGTCCCGATGGTAGGTCGCTGCTCATAGCACGAGTTCAGCTTCACCTGCAACACGGTTTCCCAAAGTGTTTGTGCTTACGCTGCCCAGCAGCGCGTGACTTACAGGTGCCCCACCACATGAGGTGTGGACAGGTTCTCTGTGGGAAGGCAGGGAGGGACGGCGGGAGACGCAGGGATCCCCATGCTCTGGCTGGGCTGCTGGGGCCAGGAGCGCCGTTTCTGAGCAAGAACCCAGCGGGCGAGCGGGCATGGGAGTGGGTGAGCACCGAAAGTCTGCGGGGCCCGTGGGATGTCCGGGATTTGTTAGCCGTGTGTGTGGGTCACAAATCCACTCACCTGCTCCCCGTCATCCACGCCCCAGACTTCACCCCCTGCCGCCCCCGGACCTCGCCCTCTCCCTGTCTTCTCCCTCCTGCCTCAGCCTCCTCTCGCCCTTTGTCCTGAGTGGGGAGGACACCTGCCGTGAACCTGGGTTTGAGGGCCCCTCCCACCCCAGCCACGGCTGCGACTCAGCGTGGGACTTGAGACAGGCTCCTGCTCCTCTCTGGGCCTCAGTGTCCCCTTCCATGCGGCGGGACGCCTGGCCGGAGGCAGCGAGGGGCAGACCTCCGCGCTCTGGCTCCCGGGGGCTTGTGTGCTCTTCTGTATCACGGTTTGTGAAGCTCTTTAGCACTTCCAGAGCGAACTGCTCACTCGGCCCCAAGTATTCCCCGCCTTGTCGCCTGTGTATTAACTAAGGCTTGTCTCGGGCTTCGGAGTGAGAAACGCCTGCTTCCTCGGCTCCTCGCACAGCCCTGTGCTACCTGTGCCCAGGGACAAGGTCCAGGGATTCTCCTAGGGCCATGTGGCCTTGGGAGTGGCCAAGTCAGGACGCAAACCCAGATCTGGGGCTACAGCACCTGGCTTGCTTTCTCCGTGTCTCAGTGCCCCCGTCCAGGCTGGCACAGCCTTAGGGCAAGGCCAGGGCACGCTGACTTGTCACTCCTGTGGCCAGCTGAGGTCCTGGTGCAGAGAAGGTGCTCAGTGGAAGTCTGTTGAATAAAAGAACATTCTGCACCTGCCCCAGTCCTCTGTGCAGGGCTGAACAGACGGGAGTCCCTGATGGAGCCTGCGGACGGCTGTGTGTGCCGAGCTGGCAGGGGCACCTCTCTGGCCAGCTGGGCCTGGTGGAGGGTGCACAGACTGCCATCAGACCATGGCCCGTTTCACCCGGGCAGCTCTCTGTGAAGCCAGGAAGTGGTTTGTATTTTCAGAAGGAAATGAGCAGGTTTTGCTCGTGGGGAGCAGACAGCTCTGGGAAAGGGATCCAAGGGAAATAGGCCACAGGAGGGGAGGCCAGAGCCGGCCCCTCCCTGTGAGGCGGGCAGGTGTTGACCAGCAGGGCTGACAAACGAGCTGACTGTGTCCCTTCCCTGACACTGTTGAGAGATGCCGCCCCCTGAGAGGCGTTCTCAGGCGCAGAGACTCCGGGAGGTGCACGTGGGCCAAGCAGGAAGGGGAAAGGGGCCCGGACTCCTTTCACCACCTTGGGGACCCACAAATCAGGGCTGGCGATGGGAAGGCAAGGCCCACCGCTGTCCTGCCCGGGAGGCGGAGCAGGAGGTGCCAGAGGGGCTGAGAGAGCTGGCTGGGGCTGTCTGGAGGTTGGCGTGTCCCTTCAATTCTGCCATTCATCCGTCTCTCCATCTTCCATCCATCTATTCAACAACAAACCCCGCTGAGGTCTGGAGCTGGGATTGGGGGACACAGAGATGGAGCAGGCTCAGGCCCTGCCTCCGACGAGCTCTAGACCTGGCGTGGGGGGGTAGGCTGGCTGGTAGATGGCTAACGCCACACGGGTGCCCTGAGGCCGGTGGCCAGCCCTGCCTGAGGGTCAGCAGGCTTCATGCGAGCTGGCTCTTGATGAAGGTGGGAGGACGTCAAAGGAGCAGGCAGGGATGTGACTGTCCCCAGCACGGTGCGTGGAACTCCCCTGGGTCCTCAGACCACAGGGAGCTCTGAGGGGAAAGTGAGGGGGCAGGAGGGGGCTGGGGCACAGCCTGGGCTGGCAGGAAGGCAAATGCCTGGGTTCTATTTCTGCCTCAGCCCCTACTCTCCGTGGGAGGCCCACCGGGAGCAGCCCCTGCTGGGCCCTGCCCCGGGAAGTGGCGAGGGGAGGCTGCCCTGGGCAGGGGCAGGCCCGAGGCTCTGCCTCCACTCGCTCTGGGCCCCGAGCAGGGCTGCTCTCTGCAGTCTGCCCTCGGTGGGACTCACGGCCCGGCAGGGAGAGGGTCATAGACCTCACGAATGGCCGCTATGCAGATGGCTCTGCAGGGAGGGATGGGAGGGGACAAATTTAGGCTGAGGATCAGGGAGGCTGTTAGTCAGGGGAGGGGGAAGAACTTGTGGAGGCTGAGGCTAGAAGGAGCAGGCAGGGCACACCCAAGGCCAGTGTGGCTGCAGCAGGGGCCCGGGGCGAGGACAGTAGGTGAGGTGACCGTTTGGAGTAAGGTCAGAAATCCCTGAAGACGACCGAGGATGTTGTTCTCTGTGCCAGACCTGGGCTGGGCATGCAGGTGACGGGTGAGCATGTCCTGCTCCTGCCCTAAGGCTGGATGGGGACACTGAAGTTTAGAGAAAAGAATTTTTAAACAATTCACCGCAGCCCCAGGGTGGCAGAGAGACCAGTAAGCAGGCTTTTGCAGGTCCAGGTGAGGGGCGGGGGGCTTGGTGCTGAAGGTGGTCCCCAGGTATCCAGCTGATGCCCAGAGGGGCACGGAGTGGCCGGGTTGGAGATGGGAGACTGTGGGAGGAGATTGCGGCGGGTGCCAGAGGTGATGAGCTGGTCACGGAAGGTAGCTGAGCCTGTGAGATGTCACGTGGCCCGTGGGTGCTGGAAAGAGAGCCCGAGACACATGTGGAGGTAGAGACAAAGACTGCCCGGGAGGAGGGGTGCCAGGAGAGTGTAGAATGGGCTGCGTAGGGAGCCTGAGAAGCTCCCTTGAATTCTCCCCTTGTCACCCCCACTGTCCAGCACAGGTCACAGCCCCCCACTCCCGGCTCTGGGCCTCCAGACCCACCCCTTCCAAGCCGTCCCTGCCAGCAGCCAGGGGGGCCCTCCTGCAATGGCGCCTAACTGCATCTCTGCAGCCCACCCTTCTCCCCGCCCTTCCACCCTGCGCCCCCTCCCATCGAGCTGTAAGATGTGTCATTCTTCAGTCCCTCTGGTGGGGCTTTGTTTGTGTTTTCCCACCACGAGGCAGGACCCCCCCCTTGTTTGCCTGAAGAATCCAACTCATTATCCAAAATTCAGCTCAGCACCACCTCCTCTGAGAAGCCTTCTTTGGTCAGCCCCTTCCCTGACAGAGTTAAGTCCCCTCCTCTGGGTGGCCCGGCCTCCGACATGCTCAGATCACTGTGCTTCAGTGGGCGTCACATGCCCGCCGTCAGGGCAGGAGCTCAGGAGAGGGGCTAACTTGTAAAGTAGACAGAGTCTCTGTCGAGCAGGAATCTGGCCAAGGGGGCGTATACCTGTCCGGGGGAGGTGGCGTGTGTGCCGCACTAGGCACCTGGTGGCTCCACAGAGAGAGTGGGTGGGCGGGGAGGTTGGGTGGGAGAGATCAGCATGGCTGGGGTGGCCCAGCCAGTCCCTGGGGAAGACAGATGCCCTTCCCACCTGCCATGCCAGCACTGAGGAGGGTTGGACAAGCTGCGGGAAGCGTGCTGGGCAGGGGACAGCATGAGGAAAGGCAACGGGGCAGGGACACATGGAGAGTCAGGGACGCCGCAGGCGGAGAATGGCAAGAAGTGACACTGATGAGGGCACTTCTGGAAGGCCCCTTAGAAATGGCTGTTCCCCTGAGCCTCACCATGGTCAGGCCCTGAACTTGGTGGGTGTCTTAGTCCACTCAGGCTGCCGTACAGATCACCATAGACTGGTGGCTCACACAACAGGCATTTATGTCTCACAGTTCTGGAGGCTGGGAAGTCCAAGATCAAGGTGCTGGCAGGTCTGGTATCTGGCAATCTGCTTCCTGGTTTGCAGATGTCTGTCTTCTCCGGGTACCCTCACGTGGGGGGAGGGGGGGCGGAGCAATCTCCCTGTGTCTCTTCTCATGGCCCCACGAGGGCTCCATCCTCCCAGCCTAACTGCTTCCCAGCGGTCCCATGTCCTGAGAACATTGCATTGGGGGTTAGGGTTTCAACATATGAATTTGTTCAATAAATGTGCTGTCACCGTGGGGTACCTACATAGCTCATCTAAACCCCACAGCCACCAGTGAGGTAGGTGCTGGTATCATCCCCGTTGGATGGAGGGTCTAACTGGGGCTCTGCGAGGCCTGATGACCTGCTCAGACCAAAGCAGGGCCCAGGCGTGTGTGACTCCAAAGCCTATGCTCATGACTGCCACACCCTGCTGTCTCTGCCCCACTGTACAAATGGGGAAACTAAGGTCCCAAGAGGGCAGCAGCTTACCTGGGGCTCCCTAGCATGTCCAAAGAAGAGCCTGGTCCCAAGCCCAGCCACACTGAGCTCAAACACCCTGGCCAGGCCTCGCCCAGCTGCACCCTCCACTCCAGGCCCCTCCTCTGTGCTGCTGGAGGAACTTCAGAGGCGGCTAAGCTGGCAGAGGTGGGAGGGGCATGCGGCTTGGCACCTCTGCGAAGACAGACCCCAGCCCCAGCGGCCACTTTGAAGGAAGCTGAGGGCAGGATGGGGGGGAGGTGTGGAATCCTTGGAATGGAATGCACGTTGTCTCCAGAGCTCCAGGCTGGGGGAGCCAGAAGGGTTTGGAGAACAATGGGGGCCTGGGGCTTCTGGGACAGACAGGCAGGGCAGGGAGGGGCAGGGCTGGCAGGCTGAGCAAGGCCCTGGGGTGCAGGTGGCTCAGCTGCAACCACAGACCAGACAAGGAGCGGCCTCCTTTCTCCCCACACCCCGTGGGCGCCAAGCACATGCAGCACCTGCTCCTGGGAGGCTGCGACATCCCTCCTTTGCAGGGAGGGATGCTCCCCAAAATGCTCTCACCTCCACAGTCGCGGCAGGCCCCAGCGACCCGTGGGATGGACTCAGTAGTGATCGTCACACTATTTCATAGACTGGGAAACTGAGGCTCAGAGAGACATTCATGACCCAGTCACTCAGCACGTCAGGGACACGCACCTTTGATTCTATGTTCTGTCAGTACGACGCAGACCTTCTGCCACCCTGACCCCACAGAACATAGGGGAGGCCAATCAACTCAGGGCAAAGACACCCTCAACCCTGCGGCGGAGACTGGTTCCCTGGATCAGTGTCTGAGCGCCGGGCAGCCAGGCGGGGCTCCCTGCTCTCCTGCTAACTCCGAATCTCCCTCTCCACGCCCTCCCCCAAACCCCCACCAGCAATTCCTTCGCTTGGGTCCTACTGGCAACTTTGCAGAGCGTGTGGCTTCAGTGGCATTGCAAGTTTGTTCTCACCTCTCGCCTTCCCTTTTGGGGCAGCAGCCCTGAAAGAAGAAAAGAGTGAGGGCTTGGGGGTCAAGTCCAGCTCCGCCACTTTCTGCCTTGTGACCTTGGGTGAGTTACTTCTCCTCTCTTGCCTCCTTGATAGCTGTTGTGAGGATTCCATGAGATGCCTCGTGTGGAAACCCCGGGCCCTGGATGTAGCCTGTCTCCCCACTCACACCCTCCTCTCCACTCCCCTGTGCCCGCCGCCCCCACCCCGTAGGCCGGCAGGGAGCCAGGCTGGGGCAGGGCTGTGCTAAGGCAGAGGAGGCTCCACCCTGTCCCGGCACCAGAGCAGGTGTCCTGGGGGTGTCTGCTGGGGTCCTGCTGGGTGTCCTCGGTGGGGTGTCTGACACAGAGAGAGCTGCCCATGCCTGGCCCAGGCCCTCTTTGGTTAGCTGGGAAATCTAACCAACTGCTTCCTGGGAATTCTGAGACACTGGGCACTGGGCACGCTCACTGCTCACTCCTCTGTCTCACACTGTGCAGCTGCCTTGGTCTGTTCTGTGCGGCTGTAACAAAATACCACAGACTCGGCAATTTATAATGAACAGAAACTGATTTCTCACAGCTCTGGAGGCTGGGAAGTCCAAGACCAGGGGGCTGGCATCTAGCGAGGCCCTTCGTGCTGTGTCATCCCACGGCAGAAGGCAGAAAGGCGAGACAGACACAGAGAGAGAGAGAGAGAGAGAGAACACAAGAGGAGGTCAAATTCATCCTTTATATTTATTTATTTATTTGAGGCAGGGTCTCCCTCTGTCGCCCCAGCTAGAGTGCAGTGGCATCCTCATAGCTCTCTGCAACCTCAAACTCCTGGGCTCAAGCAATCCTCCTGCCTCAGTCCCCCAAAGTGCTAAGATTAGAGGCATGCACCACCTCGCCGGGCCCAGACTTGTCATTTTATAAGGAACCCGCTCCCACGCTAATGGCATAATCCACTCACTGCACCCCCACGGCCTCGTCACCTCCCATCAGGCCCCACCTCCCCACACTGGTGCGCTGGGGATTAGGTTTCCAACACATGCTTTCCGGGGGACACATTCAGACCGTAGCAAATATGTTCTCCCAAACACACACACTTACAGAGACACACACATCGTCCCTTATCACTGCAGTTCTCGTCACCCGTCCCACGTTTATCGCCGGCCTGTAGCTCCAGGCCTGGTGCTGGGGGCTCTGACATAGAGGAGTCACACTCGGGAGTCCCAGACCTCAGGGTGTGCCCAGGCACAGGGGCACAGGGCACAGACACAGAGAGTGGCAGTGAGGTGTGATCAGAGCTGGGAAGCCCAGGAACTGTGGGAACTCAGGGTAGGGAAGCCCAAGGGGGGCTGCTGGGAGGAGTTGTCCTTGGCCTGAATCCTGAAGCATGGAGATGTGTCCCAGGGGCACAGAGGAGGGCTGGTGGGCAGGAGGATGCTGGGCAGATGGAAGCACTTACTGGGTGTTGGAGGAGAGACTGGGCGGGGGGGTGTCATCTAAGAGGGAGGCTCCCCATCTGCCTGCTGCCCCTGCCTGAGGTGCCACCCAGGTGGACTGTCCTAGTCTGTGGACCCCAGACCCTTTCAGGAAAGCCCTGTCCACACCCTGAGGCTGGACTGGGCAGCACACGCCGAGGCTGCTGAACGCTGGACCCCTTCCCCCCGCCCGTGGTGGGGGACCCTGGGGCCTCGCAAGGCTCCTTCCCAGAGGGTGGGCACCCATTCTCCGGGCCATCCTGACACTTCTGTCAAGGCTCTGGAATCTTCCCTCCCTCCGTCTCCTACCTGCCCAGCCACCCCTGCAGGCCCAATGCCCCTGGGCTCTCTGCCTCCTTTCTTGGCCCTGTGTTGGGCCCCCACGCTGTGGACGGAGAGCTCCTTCCTGCAGCAGATGTGGCCAATGCGGTGGCCTCCCTGTCACAGGCATCACTAGCCTTCAAGCCCCTACCGTCTGCCCGCATGCTCTCTCCAGTCCGTCTCCTGCGACTGCGTCCCCACCCCGCCTTGGTCCTTGAGCCACACCAGGGACACCTGGTGCCCGATGGGCCAGGTCTCCTCAGGCCTCTGGGCATCGACATGCTGTTCTCTCTGCCCCAAGGTGCACATTTCCTGCGTGCCCCCTCGATGCCAGGCACCCACCAGAGCTTCACCAGAGGAGCCCTGTTCGTTTGTTTGGGGGTGATGTCTCCACCCCGTGGAAGGAGTGGGACACGCGGGGAGAGGGGAGCCTGGGGAGGAGTGGCAATGCCCAGGTAGGGAGGTGGAGGCGCAGGCCGCAGGGAGGGGGCTGGGGCGAGTGCCTGAGCCGGTGGCCCAGCTCTCCCCGGGCCTGCTTCAGTCCCAGCCCTGTCAGGATCACACCAGAGTCAGAAAGAAATCTCCCGATGCAGATGGGCATCCCAGTGTGCAGAGAGGGCTGGGGACCTCCAAGGTCACGTGGAGGCAGGGACAGGGCCTTCCCAGTCCTGCCCAGCAAAGCCCCCTCCAGTGCACTGGTGCCCCAGCCCTGCCCCAGAGGCCCGCCTGCAGGGAGGCCGGGGCACCGTTAGCTGAGACCAGCCCCCTGCCCAGGCTTTCCCAAAACATCCACCCAGAGCCCTAGAGCAGGCGGGCGCGAGGGCAGCCGGCCCTGGCCAGCACCCGGCCCGGGCGCGTCCCCACCCCACTTCCCGTCTGTGATCTCTGGCAGCAGGAAGGAGCCGCCGTGTTATTATTATTCTCCTGGTTCACCTGACTGTTGTCATGGTGCCTACAATCACACGGCGGTGGTGCCGCTGCCATCCTGTTTGCGAGCCGGGCCCCTTATCTGAGCAGACCACACCTCTGCTCCCCCCTGGAGCCCTGCCAGGGCGCCACACTGGTGCCCGGAGCTTATACACCAACAACAGCGGAAAGCTCGCGAAGGGGGCCCCCGCCAAGGACGTTCACACGCATCGTCCCGCTCGACACTTCCACCAACCAAAGGGTCAGCTGGGCAAAAGCTGAGGCCTGAGAGGGTAAGGGGCTTGCCCAAGACCACCGCACAGATCCCAAGTTTTGAGGCTCTGACACCCTTTCACCACCCCAGACGGGGAGCAGGGGGGGTTCCGATGCGCAGCCCCATTGCTGAAGGCCCCCCTCTCTTCCCCCCGCCTCTCCCTTCTCCACGCAAGCGGCCGGCAGAGAGGGGGAGAGCCCTGGGACTGCCTGGGGTCCCCTGCCCAGCACACTGCACGGCCTGACCCTGACATGCCACGCTCCCCTCCACTCGTGTTCAATGCTGCCCTCCCCCGCCGGGGGTCTCTCTGGGTACACCGGCTTTCCCAGGAGCTGCTGGTGCCCTTCCCTCGCCTTGTCATGGAGACAGCCTGCCCTCTCGTGCCTGGCTCTTTCTGGCTCAGACGCAGCTGCGGAGCTGTCATCCCAGCCTTTGATGACATCTTTACTTCTTGTGCACTGTTGTTCAAGTGCCCAGTCTGGCCCCAGTCCTCTCCCTCAGCCTTTGAACTTGACTGGGGTTGGGGCCGGGTCGCCCACTGTCTGGGCCTCCCCGCAGGTGTGAGGCTTCAGGCAGTTCCTTCCCCACCGCTGCCCGCTGTTTCACCTCCCTCACATGCAGACACCTGCTGCGTGGGCTCCAGTGACAATGCATCCCCTCGGTCAGCAAATATTTGCCCCCTGTGGTTCAGCCCACCTGTAGGCCACCCAGGGTAGGAGCAGAGGGGAGAGTGGCCGTGAGCCAGCAGGCGGCTGCAAAGCGCCAGCGTCGTCGCCCGCTGCCTGGCCCGAGGCGTAGGGCCAGGCCCTGCTTTGGAGAACCACCCGCTCTCAGCTCCGCGCACACACTGGAGCGCGTCCAGAGGAGACAAAGTTGGATCGACCCCAGACGCTTCCCGTGAAGTCTGGTGGAGACTGTTACATGCAGGTGGTAGTACTGGAGATGATTTACAACACACAAAATCATGTAGGAGAGTATAATGAACCCGATGCACTGACCGTTCGACTTCAGCAGTTATGAAAAACACCCAGTCACCTCCACCTCCGGCATGAAGCCTTCACTCATCCCTACCTTTGGCCACAGCGTTGGCTTCTCCTGGGACTCTTGAGCTCATCGAACGCAGGACAGAGGCTGGTCCATGTGGGTTCCCAGCCCATACCAGGGCCTAGTCCATCTTAGATGGCCTCACGGTGGTTGGATTGAATCACCAAAGCAGGGGAAAGCAGCAGGGTCGTCCGAGTGCCAACCCTGGTTAGGTAGGTCTCCCACGTGTCATCTCCCTGTGAGGGAGGGGCTATTAGCCCCATCTTTCAGTTAAGGAAATGGAGGCACAGAGAGGTTGACTGTGTTACTCAAGGTCACACAGCATTAAGTGGAAGAGGAAGGTTGGGAGCCTACATCTGTCTGGTCCCAAATGGCTCTGTATCTTTGTCAATCCACACCAGAGAGAAAGATTTTGCTATTTTTTTGTTTTTGAAAAGGAAGTTGACTTGGGGGGCAACTTGGGGTGCCCCAATCCTAATCCTGTTCCCACTGCCCAAGGGGTCTTGTCTCAGTCAGCTGGGCAGGTGACATGGGGAGATGGTCCCCCACCCCTCCCCAGAAGCATCCCCTCCACCTCTGTCACCACTCCCAATACCCTTAAAGAGACCATCTTTCCTTCCCTCCCTTGGGGGAAGAAAGCCTGCCCTTGGCCTTGGACCTGCTGGCCCCGTGTAGTCCTGCTGCTCTGTCCCCCATCAGTGCCTGAGTGGGCACAGGGCTTGGGGTAGCTAACCCCTCATGGACTTGGAGACCTAGTAGGCTGACCCACCTACTTTGCAGATGGAAAGACTGAGGCCTGGGGAGGGACGGGGCTTCAGAAGCAATTCTAAGGTAGCCCTTCTCATGCATGTGCTGCACCTTTGTTGAAAGGAGACCCAGGTCCCTGTCCCAGCCCCTGGCCCTGATTGCTGGCTGCAAGAGTTAGTATTTAATTGTCATAACAACCCTATGAGATTAAACACTGATAATAGGCCCATTTTATAGATGGGACAGCTGAAACATAGAGAGGTAAAGGTGATCTTGCCCAAGGTCACAGAGATGTGGCTGGGATTAGAACCCAGGAGTGTGGCTCCAGAGTGTCCATGCTTAGCTATTCTGTGCTTGCTAGTTGCTGGCCTTCCAAGGGGGCTGCGGAATGCTACCCTTGGTCTGAAGTCCCCATTGTCCCCTCCAGGCAACCCCTCATCCAGCTCACTACCCGCCCACCTGCCCTGCAAAGGAGGCTTTGGTGGGCTATTAGCCCCCACGCTGTAGCACGAGCAGGGAAGAAGGAGGGCCCAGGTGATGCTGCTGTATCTCCTGTCTCTGCCAAGAGCCCCCTAACCTACCCAGGGCAAGAGCCCCCAGCCCAGGCCAGGTGGGCCTCCCCATGTCATCCTGCTTGCAAAGCCAACAGACCGTGGCATCTGCAGACCGTGACCTCCTGCCGGCAGACGGCAGCTCAGCTCCGGCAGCTCCATCATCGACGCCAACTCCAATGGCTCACTGCACTTGGCGGGGGCCAGCTGGGGGGCCCAGCCCCCTGCCTCCTGGAGCCCACCCGTGTGAGCCACGAGGGGCTGTGGGTGGTGAAGGAGGCTTGAGACAGAGGGGCAGGCTGGCGTGCAGGCTCAGCCAGGCTGCAGTGTGGCTGTGTGACTTTGGGCAAGTAACTTGAGCTCTCTGAGCCTCCCTTGCCTCACCCGTTCATTTCATTGGCTCTTTCGGGAAGCCAAGGTGTGGAAACGGGCTCTGTACAGGGTAAACCACTGTGCGGGTGGGAGGGGCTCCTGCTACGCTCCTGTTCTCTCCCATGACCCATTTGTCCCAACCTTTCCAAGTGACCCCTGTGGTCACGTCACATTGAGGAGGAATGCTCTTGTGCGCGTCAAGGACCATTGCCCTGGCTCTAGGGCCAGGTCTGCACACTCTCACGCAGAGAACCCAGACCGTCTGAGGCAGGCGGGGGCCTTGGGGAGCCCCCATCCCGCAGCCCCTGCCTATGCCGGGAGGCAAGGAGGCCCAGACGGAAGCCGGCCCGCGGTGGGGGTGTAGGAGAGAGTGCAGGAGAGGGTGTGGGCTGCAGGGAGGGGGCTGGGCCTGTGTGGAGCTGCAGGAAAGCACAGCTTCGGAGTCCGAGAGACCTCACCCAGCTTTGGGCCTGGAGATCCGGGGCGCGGGACGGCCACGCAGCTGTGCGAGTTGCCCCCATCCCACTCTAGGTATATTAAGACAGTTTTCTGCTCCGAGGAAAAGGCACCTTTTGCGTATGTGTAAAGGTGCCAGCTTCCTTCCTTTTTGTCATTTATCTCTTCCTGCATCTCCTGTACTTCCTAGGGACTGCTCCAGGGCAGGGACTGGGTCTGATGTCTCTGTCCCCAGAGCCCAGGACAGAGCCAGCCACAGAGAGAACCCTTGACAAACATTTGCTGAGTGACTGAGTGACCTCCCATGTGTGCCCTGCAGCTGAGGACCCTGTTCAGGGCTTGCACCCAAAGAAGAAGCCCCTCAAGCCCCAGACAGATGGGGGGACATCAAAAATGCCCCCCCCTCACCTGGCCAAAGCCCACAATGTGGGTAGCATCCCCTCTGCCCACCCTGAGACCCCCCCACCAGGACTGTCTACAGGTCTTCAGGTTACGCACTGCACAGGGGACCAACTGAGGGCCGGGGGAGCCGCGGTCCAGCCTGTGTCTGCCCTTTGTCTGCACTCAGACCTCTCCACAGAGCCTCCCAGGCCTCCCAGTCACTCCCCTGGGTCTGGGTTCGGTGATTAGAACAAACTGGAAGTACAGAAAGCATCACTGTGGCACTGATACTTGACATGATGATGTGGTGAGGGGTAGTGACGGTGGCCTCTGTAGCCAGACAAAACCAGTAGATGACCCAGCTTTGCCACTCACCAGCTGTGTGATCTTGAAAAAGTCGCTTACCCTCTCTGAGCCTCAGTTTCACAGCATTTTTAAAAATTGAAGTATAATTGACAGAGAGTAAACTGCACCAATATTATGTGTACACCTCAATTATTCCCATACGTAATACCTGTGTAACTTCTACTCACATTAAGATAGTGATTTTTATCCCCCTGAAAAGTGCCCTTCCTGAGCCTCAGTTTCTCCATCTGTAAAATGTGGGCAACGACTTCACAGTGTTGTGAGGATGAAATGAGATGAGGCTCTCCAAGCATTTAGCACAGTGCCCGGCACTCAGTGTGTGCCCAGTCCATGGTGGGCTGTTCGCATTTCCCTCTCGCATTCGCTTAGCAATTTCTGCCTTACTGGAGCTTCTCGCTGCCTTTTACCCCTGTGAAACTGAGGCTGGATGAGCCGGTAGTCCTGGCTTTGCTGTGTGACCTTAGGAAAGTCATCTCCCTTCTCTGGGCCAATGAAGAGGTCAGATTAGATGTTCCCCTGGGTCTCATCTGACCTCTGGAGTCTGTGTTTTGGTTCTGTGGTCTGGGCTCTGGGACCCTGGACTGTTCCCACTCGGTCAGGGGGATTGGGCCTGGGCCTCCACGTGGGTTGTGCGTGCGGGGGGAGGAGGGAGGCGGCTGTGTTTTGGCTGCCAGCTGGCCGGGCCAGCCCCTGGGGGTGCTGGCGGAGCCCTATCTCTATGTGAACTTACTCTCAGCCCCAAATTTTTGCACACGAGGCACTTTTAGGGATCTATTTACCTCCCCTGTGGCCTCCCGACCCATTTTACATTTGTCAGGAAGAAATCGGAGGAGCTAGAGTTGCCCTTCCTCACCTTGGCCACCCCTGGGACATTCCTGGATCGGATGGGAGTGGAGGTGACAGCAGAGGGAGGAATAAATCTTGAAAAACAAAGCCCCACATTTCCTCCGTTGAGTACAAAGCAAAGCATTCCAATACCTTCGCAATTCAGCTCAGGGGGCATGGAGGCTGGACACAGGAGGGGAGAGCAGAAGTCTAGATTTTCGTAAAAAGGACCTACTCCTCAAAGGTGGGGAAGCTCAGGCTCGGCCCACTGTCAAGGCAACTGCATCCTGGATCCACCGCCCGCTGGCTGGCCCAGCGTCCAGCATTCTAGCCGCCATGCACTGGGCTGTCTCATGCACGGGGGCCCGCAGGGAGTGAGGCTGGGAAGGAGCAGTGAGGCCAGGAAGCTTTGCAGCGCGTGACCCCCTGTCGCTGGAGGGCTCGAGCAGACACAAGAGGTCCGCTGGGCACGGCTTGAGGCCAGACAGGCGAGAGTTTGTGTTTGGGCTCCCTCTCCTACCAGCTGGTTGACTTCGGATAAGTTGGCTGTTACTTGAGTTCCAGGTTTCTCACCTGTCACCTAAGGATGATCACACCTTCTCCCAAGATTGTTAGGCGGGGGCTGGGCACGGTGGCTCACGCCTGTAATCCTAGCACTCTGGGAGGCGGAGACGGGTGGATCGCTCGAGGTCAGGAGTTTGAGACCAGCCTAAGCAAGAGTGAGACCCTGTCTCTACCAAAAATAGAAAGAAATGATTTGGACAGCTGAAAATCTATTTAGAAAAAATTAGCCGGGCATGGTGGCGCATGCCTGTAGTCCCAGCTACTCGGGAGGCTGAGGCAGTAGGATTGCTTAAGCCCAGGAGTTTGAGGTTGCTGTGAGCTAGGCATGATGCCATGGCACTCACTCTAGCCCAGGCAACAAAGCGAGACTCTGTCTCAAAAAAAAAAAAAAAAAAAAGATTGTTAGGGGGACCAAAGTGGCAGTATCTGCCCAATGCCCAGCCAGAAGCATAAAAATAGGACCCAGAGCAGTATTGTGGTAGTGGGATTGGTTGTTTTGCTTTCTGTTCTGATTCTCTACAGCCACTGTAACAAATCACCACAAACTTCAGGACTTAAACAACAGAAATTTATTATCTTACAATTCTATAGGGCAGAAATTCAACACGGGTCCCACTGAGCTAAAGCCAAGGTGACAGCAGGGCTGCAGTCCTTTCTGGAGGCTCTGGGGAGAGTCCATTCCCTCGCCTTTTCCAGTTCTAGAGGCTGCCTGCATGCCTTGGGTCTCGGCCCCTTCCCTCTTCAAAGCCAGCAAGGGCTGACTGAGCCTTTCTTGCGTCCCGTCATGCTGACATTGACTCTTCTGCCTCCCTCTTCTGCTTCCGGGGACCCTGTGAGTACAGTGGCCTCATCCAAGTAGGCCAGGATTATGTTCCTATTTTAAGGCCATCTGATTAGCAGCCCTAATGTCATCTGTGCTATTAATTCCCCTTTGCCATTCACGGTGGCACATTCGCCGGGTCCAGGGATCAGGATGTGGACACTCTTGGGGCAGGAGCACGGTCTTCCCACCACTGCCTTCAAGTCACTCATTCCTCCTCCAGGCCTGGGAGACTTGCTACCCCCCACTCATGAGGAGCTGGTCAGCGCTATGGACTACAGTCCTGTGTGTGCTTTCCTTCCTTCTCTCTGCCAAATAGGAGTGGTTACTGCGGTTACCCTGTTTGCTCTCCGCCACTGTGGAGTAGTGAGTGTCGGGAGATTTTCCCTCAGCCACAGGTTGCAAGGACACATCTAACTCTGAAGGAAAAGGATGTAAGTCACCCAGAGACTCCGAACTGAGTAATTATCTGAGTCTTCAATTTGTCTTCTATTTGAGGGAGGGTCCCCTGACCTCCCGGGGATGTACAGGGGACCGAGGTGTTTGAAGAAGACAGTGCTAGGCGCAGAGGGGCAGGCACCGATGGGGGAGATTCCGGCCCCTGACATCTGAGGATGTGGCTTTGGAGGAGGCTGCAGGGTCTGTCCTGAGTCCCACGGATCACGTGCTGTGGAGTGGTGGCCACTTTGCTCAGCTTCCAGAGGTGACTCCTCTAGTTTGGGTCTGGGGAAGGGGTCTGCTGTCATCTTTTCTTGAAGTCAGACAGCCCTGGGCTTCCATTTTGCTCCTTCTGTTTCCAAGATGTGTGACATTGGGCAACTCACATCACCCTTCTGAACTTCAGTGTCCCGTGTGTCAGTTACCGAGTTGTGATGGGAACTATCGATAACGAAAGTAAAGCACAGTGCTTGGCACTGAGGAGGCGCCCCAGGACTGGTAGCTATCATCATTGTCACCATTGTCGTCATCATCATCATCATCATCATAGTGGGCCCAGGTCTAGACTCCACTCCTCCTTCCGTGCTTTCTCCCACTGTAGCCAGCACGCCAGAAGCCCGATGCCTCTCACTGGTGCCTTGGGCCTGGATTTCTGCTTCCCTGTGGCTTAGAGCCTGGGGTCTGATCCTGCCCTGTGGAAGGAAATGGTCCATCCTTTGACTCAGGGACGGTGTGACTCCTACCACAACTGCAGCTCTTACTCACCCCTTTGTCCCCTTCTGCTCACTCCTCCAGGGGCAGGCCTGTGTCTGTCGTGGTCCGAGTCTTACCTGGTGCCTTGTGTCCAGAAGAGGCTCCCTAAATATTTGCTGAAGGACTGAATGAGCGCCCCGTGACTGAACTCCTGGAGTGGGCAGCCTGGTGCCATGGCAAGGGCCCCAGCCTCTGGGTGCCCTGGGAGGCCTCCAGTGACCGCCTGTGGAGAGGCGGCAGAGGTGGTGGAGTGAGGGGAGAGAGGTAGGTCCACCCGATTTCGGAATCGCAGAGCTGAGGCCGGCAGGGGCCTCACGAGCCACCTTCCAATCAGTGGGGAGCTGGGGTTGGCCGAAGCTCTGTGCCCAGGGCCTGCCTCTCCGAGCCCATGTACTACTAATTTCAGTGCCCACAGATCTGCCTGTTTATTTTCATCTGAATGCTTTATTTATTTCACTGGTGATTTCTGTTTACAATAGAGCCTTTTGTTCTTCAGAATGACATTGGATAAGACTAGAAAAAGGGGCAGTCATTCTTGAAGTGTCTTCCAAAGCCAATCATGATGAACCCTACTGGGGTGCCAGCCCTACGGTTGTTCTCAAAGGCGCCAATGAAAGTCATTACACGAGCAAGCTGCGAACCTATAAGCAAATGTGTCAACTCACGAACAATCAAGTCATTCCCGATCCGTGCTGGATATTAGCCAAGAGCTGGATATTAGCAGCTGAGTGAGTTGCACAATGCTGTCCCTCGAGGGGGATCGTTGGATGGGAGGGATTTTCCAGCTCGTGACTTGGATGAACCTGGAGTTATTTCCCTATCGACAGCCGCAGCCTGAGAGGCACCAGCAGCCTCGGCTGAGGGGTGGCTGGGACGGAGCGGGGGCGTGGGCCGGCCCAGTCTGTCCACGCCTGGCCGGGTGGTGTGGCCCTCGGAAGTCTCGGTGGGACATGGGCCTACACGGCAGCCCAGGAGAGCTCTCCGGAAACCCAGCCTCCTGGGTGGGAAGGGGGCTGCTTCCAGGGAAACGGGACACCCTCTGGCCAGCAGGGAGAGGGCCAGAGCTGGCGGAGAGGCCCGGACAGCAGGGGCGGGGACCTCGGCCCTCGGAGCTGAAGGGCCCAGGGTGGGGGAGGAGGACGCCGTGTGGGAAGAGGGCAGGAAGGGGGATTTGGCACGGGCCTCCGCTGCCTGGTCTCAATTTACTTGTGAGGAGCCTCCTAATAGCCGGGTGAGCGCTGTGCACGCTTTCCTGAGAGCCTGCTAAGTGTTTATGGAATGATTTGTGAGGAGAAGTTTCTTTGGAAGCAGCTTGGGGAAGGTATGTTATTAAGAGCTCTTTCTCCCAGTTCCCTTGGCCCGCTTCCCCCCGGGCCCCGGGGGTCTGGGCAGCCCATGGTCACAGCAGCTGTTTGCTATTTTGTAGGCCGGGCGCCGGGGAGCACTCTGGGGCTGGGGGAGACGGGGAAGCGGGGCAATTTCCTCCTCCCCAGGGTGGCGTGCTGCAGCCGAGGAGAAGGCGGAGTGGGTCTTCCTCCAGAGGAGGGTGTGGGCGCTGCCACAGGGCCGAGGGGGAGGGAGAGAGGCCAGGGGGCTGGGGGCGGCAAGAGGTGGCGGGTGGGTGATGGGGACTGGAGCTGGCCGATAGCCATCCGGTAACATGGAAGTTGCCAGTGAGGGACGTGGACAGGCCGGGAGGACACGGAGGACAGTGATGCGTTTGCCTTCCCCACCAGGCTGGGAGCTGCCCGGGGTGAGGGCTGCCTGCTCATCTTTGTGTCAGCTGCATCACTGGACACTCAGGCCTGGCCCGGAGCAGGGGCTCAGCGTGGCGAGTGGTGGCCCCAGAGGGCCTCTGAGTGGCAACTGACTCACTCCCCCGCCCTTATCTAGCCACCATCCCGCCCAGCATGGGGTCACTCCAGCCAGATAAGGGCACAGTGAGGACACTGGGCCAGCCCTGGAAGTTAACTTCACATCCTGGTCTGGGAAGCCCAGGACAATCTACAAATTGTCCCATCAGCAGAAATCTGCCCAACCTAGTTGCCACAGAGCAGCCCCTTTACCCTTGAGAGTCAGCAGCCGGCCACACAGGGCCACTAGGAAGGAGCCAGTGACTGGCCATTTCGGATTCTCTGAGCCCCATGCCAGGGCATGTGGGCCCTCCATGGCCTTTGTCCCAATTTATGGGCACAACAGCCCTGTGGCATTGGGTTTTTTACTTCCCCAGATCTTATAGCTGAGAAACCTGAAGCCCAGAGACTGAAGCCACTCTGCTGAGGTCACACAGTAAGTACCTGCCCAGGTAGGGACCAAACTCAAGAGTTCAAGACCAAAACTGGTGCTCTTACCTGTAAGCTACTCTGGCCAAAGACACCCACCTCTGTCATCTGATTCGGCACACTGCATTGTCAGTGCCCATGACGTCTCTCAGTACCCCTGACTCTCCACTTACTTGGGAGCTCCCCGAGGGTAGGCGTCAGGTGGGCTTCATCCTGGGTCCTTAGGTCCCTGTACTGGGCTGGGACAGACGAGATGGACGGATGAATGGGTGGATGGGTGGGTAAACTCTAGGTCAGAATTTGGAAGATAGAATTCCAGGTGGACGGAACTGCATAAACAAATTAGCAAAGCTCAAGCATGGTAGAGTCTTGGAGAGTGGCCGGCCCCAGGTGAGGGGGTGCACCTTTGGGGCAGTAAGTCTCAGTAGGTGCCAAGTACCAAACTGAGGAGTGGACTGGAAATTTGTGGGAGTGGGTTTTAGATGTCGCAGTGATTGTGGTCTCCACTGGCATTTTGTGAGTGGGGCAGTTGAAAGTCTTGGGGGATATTCAGGTGAATGAAAAACTTGTTTATAATTACCTGTGGCTTTAACCTAACTCTGTTTTTTGTATAAGCACATTTTGTTTAGCATGATTCTAACATACTCTGAATTTTCCAGGACTACAACTAGCTTGTAAATTGAAGGAAGATTGTCCTTTGTCAGAACATTATTGAGACTGGTTCACCGTTTCACAAAATTATGTCACCAATGGCAACACTTCTCATGATGTTCAAGGACAGATATGGGACACCTGGCCAGCCTGCACACACAGCAGCTGCAATCACGGGGAGCCTGCATACAGACCCTGCTGTTATGTCTTCTAGGGTAGTTGGCCCTAAGAATGAAAATAGTAAAATATGCATTTTTTAATTTTTTGAGACAGGGTTCACTCTGTTGCCTGGGCTAGAGTGCAGTGGGGTCATCATAGCTCACCGCAGCCTCAAACTCCTGTACTCCAGTGATCCTCCTGCCTCAGCCTCCTATGTAGCTAAGACTACAGTCACACGCCACCATACCTGGTAATTTTTCTAGTTTTTGAAGAGGCAGGGTCTCACTACATTGCCCAGGCTGGTCTCGAACTCTTGGCCTCAAGCAATCTTCCCGCCTCAGCCTCCCAAAGTGCTAGGATTACAGGCATGAGTCACTGTGCCTGGCCAATATGTATTTTTATTATTATTATAAGTTACTTTCCATGACTTTCATTTCAGTGTTACTCAGTGTTGTGCCGGAGCCAAGTCACACGAGAGCAGATTGTGTGCATTTCTTTCCTCTGCGCTCTGTGTCGTCATGTTGGTAGTTTGAAATCAGCCATGATGGAAGTATTTACACCATGGAAACTGGCAAATGATAGAAATCAAGTTTTTTTTTTGCCTTCAGAGAGATGACTTTTGAACATATACCAGCTCACACTGGTTACCTTGGCATTTTTTGTTGTGTGTAGAGGCAGGCTATATTATCTGTGAAGGCCACTTCAGCATAGCAAAGGCGGTTGGCCCCACGGCACGGAGAACCGCAGGCGGAGGGAAATGAGCCCACGGATGGTCATGGAGGCAAAGTCCTGCCTACCGCAGGTGAGAAGTGGGCTCCTAACAGAGCTGGGAGCTTTGAATCCTTGAGAAGGGGCCTGTGAAGGGGGAGTCCAACAACCATGGAAGATTCTGCTGTGCCCCCCACATAAAGAGGGGCAGCTGGATCAGAGGCAGCCCCTGCTCCCTCCCTCTGAAGAATTTAGCAAGTAGCAGATTTTCATGGCAGACGCGGGGGCTGGCGTGTTGTGCTGGGCTACTGTTTTGTTCCTTGTAGTTTTGACATATAAAACTGGCCAGGAAAGGAGAGGCCAGGTGGCTTTGACAGTGATCAGCCCTTGACTTGCCCTCCTGGAGGTTTTAACCCCCCACCAAGTGCCCAGTCCCCCTTAGTGTCAGTCCCGCCCTCCCCATCCTGTGGAGCTCCAGCCTGCTGCCTAGGGACTCGGCATCTATGTGACAGTAGCACGCCCAGCTTTGGAGCCCCGACCCTGTGCCAAGTGCTTCTTGTGCATTACTTCCTTCTCTCCACCTCCCACCTCCGGTGGGAGGTCATCTCATTTTCCCCATTTTTAAGACAAGAAGACAAGCCCAGAGAGAGGATGTGACCTGTCCGAGGTCACCCAGCTAGCAAGTGGTAGAGCCAGGACCAGAAGCCAGGCTCTCCGAGTCCCAGCCAGGCTCCTAACCCCACACTCAAACTTTCAGAGGGAAGATGGTATCTGTTCCACCCCTCCCTTTGGTGAAGTCCAATGTGTAGGTCAGAGCTGGAAGGGACCAGAGAAGTGACCTAATCGTATGATTCTCAACAGTTCATAAATCCACCCCACTCCCGACACACACAGCTTCATTACCAAAGAGACTGTCCCACCGTGAGCGAAGCAGAGGCCCTCTTTTTCTAAGGAAGGCTGTTTCTGCTGCTGTTTATCATGTAGGTAGGGGCAGGCTGAATAATAGTGATTTCAGCGGAGTTATTGAGAGCCAGCGTTATTGCTATGGCTGTAAAACACAAACAGCAAAAGAATCTGTTAGTCACTGAGGAGTGTAATGAGCCTGTTGAGTAATCGGCCTGCCGGCCACGGTACCTGCGAACCACAGGATGATAAATGAAATACCACGGCCAAATTCCTGGACCCTTGCAGGAGGGTGGAGGCCTGTGGGGCAGGGGCCTCGTTCTGGAAACCCTGCTTCCTACCAATGGACAGAGGACCCCTGCCCTAGTTCAACTTCCCATTTTACAGACAGGGAAACTGAGGCCCAGAAAGGAGAAAAGGTTTACCCAGGGTCACCCAGCAGGTTCAGGACAGAGTCGGGCCGCAAGCCAATTCTCGCTGGCTGTCTACAGTCTGGGAAGACAGCTAGTGCTCATGCCATGGCTGAGATCTCATGGGGTGTTCTCCATCCCTCTCTGACCTGCTTTCTTCCTCCCTCTGATATTCCCTGGCTGACCCCAGACCCCCTTCCCCTCCCCTTTGCAGATAA
The DNA here is from genome assembly GCF_020740605.2 of Lemur catta. NCBI lineage: Eukaryota > Metazoa > Chordata > Mammalia > Primates > Lemuridae > Lemur > Lemur catta. Next base: position 56,589,589 of record NC_059134.1, read on the forward strand.
AGCTGCCAAGGTTTCCAGAGAGGCTTGGGGACAGGGTGTGGCTTCTGGAACATCCAGAATTGGGGACGAGCTGGAACAAGACCAGGACTTGTGTCTCTTCTCCTCTGTCCATTCACAGCTGTGTGGGTGGATCCAGACACTCTCTGGGATTTGTCAAGTGGGTAGAGAAACCAAAGGTGTCCCCAAAATCCAATCAGAAAGGGCCTCCTTGGAAGGAACAAAGACTGGGAAAGATGGGGCCAGAGATTTGACTTCTGAACACTCGAGATCCTAGCCACTAGTGTGAGTCATTCATTTCCTTTGCCCGGGCCTCAGTTTTCCTCTTCTGTAAAATGGGTACAGGGATATTCATCCATTCAGCAAAACTTTACTGAGTGCCTAGTCGTCAAAGGTAACACATCAGTGCTTATGATGTTCCACTTACTGAGCTAAGTCATTCTCCATGCATTCTCTCATTTAAATCTCACAACAACCTGAAAGCTAGGTTTTATACTTCCTATTCTAATGGTAAGGGAACTGAGGCTCAGAGAGTTTTAAGAACTTGTCCTGGATCCCACAGCAAGTCCAGGATCCATGTGCAAGGGCTGAGGGACCACATTCTGAAGGTACTTGAAGCTGGATTGTGGCATCAGCTCAAGCAGGAGGTTGAGGCCCAACCATGGAGAGATAGAGGCAGCCCTTAGAGGAGGCTGCTGCACCCTGGACACAGACCTAAGTCCTGGGACCCAGCCATGCTCAGTGTGAGAGGGGGGCATCTGCTGACCTCCACTGTGACATCACTGGTCACCTGGCTGCCAGGGGTTCTCATTAGCAGAACCGGAAGGCACAGGGGCTTCCCAGTCCACACCCACTCTGGCCAGCTACCTAAGTAGCAAGTGTGGATGCTCTGAGGGAAGCTGGGTTCTCAGAATGACAGCCCTGCCAAAGCCACCAGGAAACAAGTCAGGTATTTTACAAACATTTGGTGATTTGATCCCTCAAACAGTCCTGTGACTTGGGCATCACCACTCTCATTTTACAGATGAAGAGGCCCAACGAGATGAAGTGACTAGTTCAGAATCATCCAGGACGATGATTTTGACCTGGGTCCATCCGCCCATGGTTTTTCACCGTCCCCACCACTGATCTATATTTGTTGCAGGACACTGCACGAGTTCCTACACCTCCCTGGGCCTCAGTCTCCGTGAGGTAGGAACATTCATGCCTGCTTTTGCTAAAATGTGTTGGAAGATTTCAATGAGATCATGGGTGGAGGTGTGCTTTGAAGTTCTGCCCATGACTGACATATTGCTGTTAAGTGATTTCAGGAGTATTGGTGACTCGTTAGGCTAAACAGTGTCTTCTCCTCTGGCCCTCCCCAGTGCCTAAAATTTCACCATTAGAGCTGCTTCCCCAGCTTTGCTCCTAGTAAGTCCCCTAAAAGAGTGGCACGGTTAGGGCAGGATTATCCATCATCCTGAGACTCTAGTACCTTTACAGCATCATTATGTAGTTGAGTCAGGTCATTTCCAGGAGATAGATGGCCTGGCCAAACGAGCAGTTGCTCTAGACCTGGGTGAAGTCCTCTCAGATAAGCTCTGTCCCATGTTCCTGTAGGAGAATACACCACTTCCCAGGGGTCTAAAAGTGGCCAAAAGGTTCTGTGGCCACAGTGCTTTGGACCCCAGTAAGTCTGGTGACCCAGGTCCAGGAGTCAGAGAGGTGGGCTCTGGGAGGCCCAGCTCTGTGTGATGCAGACAGACAGGAGGCATTTGGGGAAGACCGAGAGTCCCAAAGAGTGGCCAGAAGCTTCCCAGAGTCAGTGTGGCCAGCACAGAGATCAGTGCAAAACGGGTCAGCCCAGAATGGACAGGTGGAGTGGAGTCAGAGGCAGGATGTGGGTGGCAGGAGGTCTCAGTTATTGCCTGAGGGATTTGAATTTATAGAGGTTTCTGAGTGTCTGGGGTGACGTTGTCTAGAGTGTCTGGGGTGATGTTGTCTCCAGAACGGGGGACGAGGTCAGCTCCAACGATGAGGTCTTGGGTTGGGGTGATGTCATCTGAGGCGATGTCACTTCCAGGGATGAGCTTCTGGGCCAGGGCGGGTCCCCTGGGGTGTGGGATTGGGATTTCCTTTCCCAGTGGATACCCGCTTGGGTCGATGTGGGCCTCGGTATTTATTAATACCATGTTTGGCTGAAACAATAGCTCATTTGGGGAGTTTGGACTTCCAGACTGCAAATCAATGAAAGCACCCAAACCAGAGGTAAGAAGACCGCAGTCACCAGAGTGGTGTGTGGCTGCACTTGACAGGTCTTTGTTGTTGGTTTTGGTGGAAGTTTAGGTTCAAATGGGTCCCCTATCGGGGGAGCAGCTGCCTGACCTGTGGGACAATCTGTTTGACGTGGGTCCCAGGAGAGTGTGCACCCTCTGGTGGCCTCCAGCACTTATGGGATGGGAACAAGATGGAAAACTTACAAGTTAAGGCCTAGGGCAAGACAGAGACTCATTGTAGGGGTTTATTTGCTGGATTGGAATTTTAAAAGGAGTTATTTGAGGAGGCCATTATGTCTTTCAATTAAACTGGTTATCTGGGACTAATCAGAGACATGAAAGTTCTATTGAAGGCGTTTTCCAAGAGCTCAGCTTTGTGTATTCGATATGTGAAATGTGTGTCTTGCTTACTGCCAGTAACATCTGTAACTCCAGAGGGAATAAGGAGGGAACCAGTGTGGCCTGTGTTGTGACTTTAGTATACATAGAGATGTGAGATTTGGATTTATATTTTGGGTGTCTGTGAGGCAGGAGATTACCAGCATTCTTCATCTTGAAGGGGACAATTTCTAGGTAACGGCCCGGTGGTTTATAATGAACATGAAGGTGAGACACTTGCTGAGCAGGGCGTCCAGGGCTAAGACGACTGCCTGAAGTTTGGCCAAGTGTGTTGTTCCTTGGGTCCCGTCCTTTATCGGGGACATCCTGGCTAAGGGATGCAAACAGCAGCATCCTGTCACGCTCCACCGCCTATGATGGCTAGCAGTGCCAATCCATAGTCCACTAGCTCTCACTGCTGTTCCCTCACTTAACCCCAAGGGGCTCCCCAGGCAGCCAAAGGGAGGGGTGACCTCCTCAAACGCCCTGGTGCTCTGGCAAGGTGCTCTGAGGACTGGGGAAGCCACCCCCTCCTGCAGGTGGAGTACGGCAGAGGGCCCAGGTTTGACTCCATCCTGTCTTAGGGAGACCTTGGTAGCCATGCTGAGTTTGTAGGGTGCTGCTCCTGTGACCCGAAGCGTAACGGGCAGCTGGGTCTGGAAGACCACAGGCTCAGCGGCTGTGACAGCCTCTGTCTCCAAGACAGCCCAGTAGGTAGCCAGGCAGGATGGAAGGAACCAGGCACCATGAGCAGGACCATGAGGAGCAGCCAGGTGTCCGGAAGGGCGGGGACAGTGGCAGGGACAGCTAGAACAGCAAGGCAGTGAGCACGGAGGGCCAGCCTCTCTTATCCGCTGCTTCTCTTTTCCGGGAACTGGTTTCCGTGCAGCCCCTGGGAAGGCCAGGCCAGAGGCGCCTCTGGGAAGGGCACTGCAGGCCGAGGTGGCTGCACATTGACCCAGCGCACCAGTAGCACAGCGACCTCTGAGTGAAGGCAGGACGCAAGTAGGAGAGTGAGACCGCGCACCCATTGCCACATCACCAGGAAAACCATCGAGCAGCGGATGGCTGAGCCCCACACGCTGCAAACCGTGAAAATAGTACAAAAGCCATTTTCCTGCCTGCTCTCTCCGCGGCCCGGCCCGGGCTGTCCGTCGATCCGGACTGCGCGCCCCTCAGAGTAGACGTCAGCACCTCCCTCCTTCCTCCCTCCACCCCCACGGTCCTCTCGGTGTCTTTTTAAGAGTTTTTAACTTTTTATTTTAAAATAATTATAGATTCACAGAAGTTGATCTATAGGTTCAACTCAATTCCTACCAAATCTCAGCTCAACTTTTTTTCTAGATAGAAACAAGATTATTCTAAAATTTATATGGAAGGGCAAAGAAGCTAGAATAAAACTATTTTGAAAAAGAATAATAAAGTGGGAGGAAGCACCCACTTGACTGAAGACTTCTGGAGCTGAAGGGAGGACAGAGATACATAGACAGGACCGAACAGAGTCTGCAAATAGACTCGCACAGTATGGCCATTTGAGTCTTTAAAAACCTTTATTTTGAAATAATTATAGGTTTATAGGAAGTGGTGAAGGTAGTGCAGAAAAGCCCTGTGTGCCCCTCACCCAATTTCCACCAACAGTTACATTTTAGGTAATTATAGGACAACATCAAAGCCAGGATGCAGACGCTGGCACAATGTGCGTATACAGCTCTGTGTCATGTTATCGCACGTGCAGCGGGTTCACACGGCCACCACGGCAGCTGAGCAAGGGGCGGAACTCTCCCTCGCCACGAGGGTCCCTCTTATGCTACCCCTTGGAGCCACACCTCTGCCCACACATCGGCCCTCTGCACTTGCCGCCTCCATCCCCTCTGGCTGCCAGATTCCTGCCCTCCAGCCTGCCTGTCCCCAACCCCTAGCCGCCACTAATCCATTCGCCATCTCTGTGATTTCATCACTCAAGGACGTTAGACAAATGGAATCCTACAGTATGTGACCGACCTTTGGAGGCTGGCTTTTTTTTCACTCAGCAAATGCCCTGAGATCCATCCCAGGGGTTGCGTATAGGTAACAATAGTCCGTTCCTTCTTAATGCCGCTCACTGTTTTGCCAGGGCCACATGTGCCAGAATCCACCTGTAGGGTGGGCTGGGAGGTCTTCCTAGCCCTGGCTCATGTGCCAGGTGACTGCCAGCAATCCTCCTCTCTGGGTCTCCTCCTCAACTGTATGGTAAAGGTCTGGACCCCCTGATCTCAGGACTCCTCATCTGTGACATTCTCAGGACACTGAGTGACTTCCCTCCACCAACAAAAACCTGCCCTGGTTGCCCACTGCCCTCAGGATGGAGTTCCAGCTCTTCAGCCCAGCACTCAAGGCCCTGCAGGAGCTGGTCCCTGAGGACTCTGCACCCCATTTCTCACCACATCCCACCTCCTTCCTTAGGCCCCAGCAGCATGGAATCAGCTGTGGCTCCCCAGACTCTTGGGGCACCCATTCCCTTGCCGATCTGCTGCTCTCACCTTCCTAGGCAGATATTGCCACCTCTTGGAAGCCCTCCCTGACTGTCTTCACACTCTAGCAGAGTTAATTTATACCACCAGCTCCTGTTCTCATCCAAACACCACACTGTTTTGTCTGCCTTGTCTGTCTCTGCACCTGGCTGGACACTCCTGGTATGTGGGGACCAGGGAGGGGTGACACAGGGCACCAGTGGCCAGTAGAGTGTCAGGCATAACACAGACCCTCTGTGAGGACAGAGTTCTGGCCATCTCCAACCTGGGAGGATGCCTCCTCCATCTCCCCTTCCTTTCCCTCCTCCTCCTCTCCTCCTGCTTCTCCTCCTCCTCTTCTTCCTCCCCATCTTCTACCTCCTCCTCCCTTCCCTCCCTTCCTCCTCCCCCTCCCTTCCTCCTCCCCCTCCTCCAGCTCCATAGGCTGTTCTGCCCGAGGCAGGTGAACTCACACTCCAATGCTCTGATGTGGCTTAGCCAAGCCCAGTGCTTTCCTTCAAACACAATGAAAACCGCACAACACATTACTCTGTCATTGTTAGAAAAGTCGATGGAAAAGCCGCCTCTTTACCCTCCCAGTTGGATTTTCCTATTCTTTAGAGCCCAAGCTCTCAGGGGAACTTAGAATTCTAGGATCTTGGAATCACAGGATAATGGAATCTTAGACTGATGTAATCCTAGAATCCTACAATTACTGAATCATAGAAAGCCACAATAATGATAACTTGCTATTATGTTATGTTAAAACCAGAGATTCCATTTACAACATGGAATCTTTGCGTATGGAATCCTAGAATCCCCAGAGTGTTTGTGCCAGAAATGTTAGGTTGTGCCCAAAGGGTCCCTCTCCTGCAGTACCCGTGACAACCCCTCTGCCCAGGGTCACACAGCAGGCGAGAGAGAGGCAGGGAAGGTTGGGGCCCTCCCAGCTGGGTCCCCTGCCCTGCATGAGAGCCAGGCTGCCTCAGTGGTGGGAGGAGGGCTCTAGTGGCGGACAGACCCGAGTCGGATCCCATCTGTGCCGACTGCTCAAGGTATGATCCTGGACAAGCCACCAACCTCTCTGACCTCCAGTTTCATCACAGCAAGGGCATAATAATTTCAGGTGATCAATAAACTGTTAGCTTATATTTTTTCCGTGTTCTAAGCTTTCTTCTGATATGGAACATGCAGGGTCTTGAACAGTGCCCGCCTCTCTGAAAAGCTTTGGTGACCTGACAGAACTCGGAGGTGAATGGCAGGAAAAGCAGGTGTCTGGGACAGAGCAGGGGCTGAGGACACTGACCTCAGGCCCACCAGGGAAGGGCACAGATGAGTCCCCTGGTTAAGCCTTTCTGGGGTGTCCACCTCTGCCCTGCAAACCCTCCTATGGGGTGTTGATGTCATTGCCGGAGCCTCCGTTTCCTCCTCTGTAAGGTACAGAGAGCACCACTCTTGGGCTGCTCTTAGGGCAGGGCTAAAATGCATCCACTTATTGGTCTACAGCACAGCGTGGCCCAGAGGCACACAACACACATGAAAAACAAAGAATATTAATCAACTGTGCGTTGGAAGGGATTGTGCGGTCGTCTGGTCCGTCTGTCATTTGTGCCTTCTCACACATGACATGCTGTCATTTCAGCTGCGTCCCCCAGAGGCTGGGTGTCTCCTTCTAGGTGACACAGTAAGGAACTGGTCAAGAGGTGTCTAGACCCCAGCTAGTCCTTCTCCCTACGGCTGTTCTTTTTCATTTCACTGCACGGGGTGGCATTTGGTCTTCGCTGTCTCTGACTTTTTCAGCACTGAGGGAGTGAGGCCAAGGCTGGGGCCCGCCTTTCAGGACATCAAAGTCAGCCAGTGGGAGGTCTGGAGGAGCCTGCCCTGTCAGCATGTGGGCAAAGTGGAGCCCCCTCCTGAGGGGCAGCAATGCCGGGGGCAGTGGGGGGTTGGAGGCTGGGTTGGGATCAAGTTGCCCTGAATGGAAACAAACTCCAACCCCAAACCAAACCCAAACAGAGATTCCAGGAGGAACTGGGTGTCCCACGCAGCCCCAGGCTAGGCCGGGACAGGGAGGGGCCAAACGATGAACTTAGGGCTCCAGGCTCCCTGAGGGCCATGAGCTTCCCAGGATGCTGAGCGGCCCTCCCTGGGGGACCCAGGCAGATGGAATTTCTGTCCTGTGAGCCAGCAGCCCGCCATGGGGGGAGAGCAGCCCCAGGCCTGTGTTTACATCTGTCAGACAAACATCCACAGAGGGCTTGCTGTCTCCCAGCGCCCAGGCCGGCACCACCGCTGCTACATTAGCAGCACCAACGGTGTGGGGGCACATGGAACTGATGGTGGCAGGGCCCTGGCACCTCCTGGGGAGCAGCTTTAGGCACAAGCAAAGCTCAGGTGGGGCCCCCCGGCCATCATCTGTGCTCACACTTGGATATGCCGCTGGCTTCCAGGAGAAATGGCAGCTTCCGGTAAACCCGACCCTGACACTGCTGAGGGAGCAGTGAAGCACCTAGGGTTGGCACCAGTGGGGAGGAAGGGAGGGAGGGCAGGGTTTTACAGGGCGCCTGCCCCCTGGTTATGGAAGAGCGGACATTTCTTTTCCTTCCACAGACATTTTTATGCCCTTGCCTCTGGGCACTGGGCCACTCACGCTGGCCCTGTCCTCCCACCCTTCCTCCCCACTGGTGCCACCCTTATCCTGTGTCCCACATCCTGCAGCCTCAGAGGTCCTCTCCTCCTGTCCTGGCCATGGCTTCACCCTGCCCTTATCCCCTGGGCCTTGCTATGTCCCCCAAGTACTGTGATTCCCACACCAAAAGCAGGAAACATTCCTCACTGAGGGGGTCCTGGACTCCTCAGTGACTGGGAGACTGAGGACAGAGAGAGTATTATGGCCTGTTGTGGGCTAAATGGTGTCATCTCCCCAAAATATATGCTGAGATCCTAAACCTAAGTACCTGTGAATGTGACCTTATATGGAAACAGGGTCTTTTCAGCTATAATTAGTTAAGTTGAAGTCATATTGGTTTTGAGTGGGCCCTGAATTCAGTGTGACTGATGTCCTTATAAGAAGAGAAGACAGAAAGACACAGGGAGGAAGGCCATGTGACAACAGGCAGAGACTGGAGTTGTACAGCTACCAGCCAAGGAATGTCAGGGATTGCTGGTCACCGTCAGAAGCTAGAAAGAGGCAAGAAATCTTCCCTAGAACCTTCAGAGGAAGCGTGGTGCTGCCAACACCTCAACTTCCAGCCTCCAGAACTGTGAGAACAAACCTGCTGTTTGGAGCCACCCAGTTCGCGGTACTGAGTTACGGCAGCCCCAGGAGACTAACACAAGGCCTTGCAGCTGACTGCAGACTCGACCTGCTTCCCTCCCAGCCGAGTGCTCTCCGTAGTGGCGGAACCATGTCCCTCCCCAGCTGTCAACTCTTTCCTGGCTCTCTGTGGCCCTGGCATCCATGCCCCTTCATAACGGGTCCCACCACCTCCTCTGGCAGCCTCTCCCACTGCTCCCTGCCTTCTCTCAGTTTGGGCTGCCCCGAAGGATGGTTCTGTCATCCCCTCCATGTCTTTGCTTATGCTGTGCCAGGAAACACATCTTTCCCCAGTTCACTTCTGCTCAATTTTTAACACCTCTCATTCTTCCGGGAATAACAGCCAACATTTGTAAGGACTTCCTGTGGGCCTGGCACTGTGCTGAGTGCTTCCTGTGAGTCACTGCATTCAGTCCTTAGCTCTGGGACGTAGGTGGCCTTATCCCCATTTTACAGACCGGGAAATCAAGGCCCAGCTGGGGCTCCCTGGGCTTCCCGCAGCCATGGGGCACCGGTGGGGTCGGGAGCAGGCCTGCCCACTGGAAACGGAGCTCTGCTGCTGCTCCACGGTGCTGCTGCCGTCCCGGCTGGGGCGCCCTCGCCTCCCCAGGAACATCTGCTCCTCCAGGCCTCCAGCTGCCGCACGTTTCAGGATAACAAATTATGCTGTAACAAGAGGTGAAATCAAATGCAGGCCAAATAGTTTTCCACGGCAATTTCATGCAAAATAATTCCAAGGCATCTGTCTTCCTCACCATGTGGGGTTAGAACACATGGAGACGGGAGGGCTGAGGAGCCAAAACCCAACCTGACTCTCACAAATAAATAAACAAGGCACAGACGACATCATGGCCAGCAGGCGGCTGCAGCATAAATCAGGGCATTTATGAGGCGGGTGACCTGTCAGGGACCAGACCCCCCGCCTGGCCTCTGAAAGAGAAAACCAGTGGACATCCTTGTGATCCAAGCTGGGCCCACTCGCCAACATGCCCACCCAGGCTCCCCCGCCAGGCCCTCGGGCCCACCTGGCAGCCCCCTGCAGTTTACCAAGGGCGGGATCCCACTTACACACCCACCCACGGCTCTTCTCACTCATTCATTCATTCACTCTACTTCATGTATAATACGCATTCAGTAAAAATTTCCTGAATGAATAAATTTGCTCACTTCTTTCCTCCTTCCACGTTTTCCCCCACCTACCTCCCATAAGAATTTCTCCACTGTGCAGTACTGAGGTCACTCCTTCAAGGTGCAAAGCCCCCGGCCAGGACGCCTGATGCGCTGAGCTGAGCCGAGCCCCTCCTCACACCCTCAGTACAGGGAGGGGTAGGGTGAGGAGAGGGGGGCCAGGCAACCCTGGGGCCCTGCCTCTTGCCAAGACTGCCCCCAAACAGGAACGGGTTTGGAGATGGGCACAAACCAGCAGGTCCCTTTGTCCCCCTGGAATACTGTGTGGCCTACACCTCTGAAGAGGGTCCCTTCTCTTTGTGCCTCACTGCCCTTCGGCTGGTTCTAGGAAGACCCCTTTCTCCTAAGCTCCAGGCTGCTGGCTCGGCCCGTGGTTCCCTTGCCCCCAAGCCCAGCACCACTTCCCCGGTCTGGATCCTGCATTTAGTGCCTAGTAGGTGTTCAATGAATGACAGCTCTTACTGTCCCCCGTATTGTATCCCAGTAGTCCTCCCAGCTTTGTTTTTCATGTATCCGCTCATTGAAAAATTTATTGTGTTAAAACACACAAAATGTAAAATTTGCCATTCGTGACATTTAGCATTCACAATGTGCAATCATCACCGCTATCTAGTTCCAGAACATTTTCAGCACCCTAAAAGGTAATCCCCAGTTCCCCCTTCCCCCAGTCCCTGGCAGCTCCTGGTCTCCTCGTGGCTTTGCAATGACGATTCTAACGCAGGTGCGGTAGAATGCATCATCCCCAGCTCCCTGGTGAGAAAGCGCACACACACACACACACACACACACACACACACACACACACGCGTGTATGCGCACACACAGCCCGCCCCACCCACTCTCCACAGAGCAGCGCCTTCTGTGGGGTGTGTCCCGGGTCTCCCGCCAAGCCCCTTCCTGACACCTTCATGGCTGAAGCAGATGCCCTCCCCGGCGGCGCTGGGCTTCTTTCCTGGGCAGGTGTGAAGGAAGGGAGGGTGCTGTCAGGGCAGAGCTCAGTCTCGGTCACCCAGTAAATCCGGGCTGTTGACTGACAGACTGAGAAGGCCGCAGGTGACAGCGGAGGTTAGGTGAGAAAGGCAGCAGGGAGGGTGCCCAGGGGCCGGCTGCACCTCTGTTGGTTTTGGCCCCCGAGCAGAAGCTGACACGGTTCTCCAGGGCTGGCCCGCAGGGTTTGATTACACAGGCCAGCCCCTCCCGCTCACACCTCGAGGCCTTTGCAGACAGCGTTTCCTCTATCCGGACTCCCAGTCGTCCCTCAACCTCCCCAGCCTCTGGCTCCTACTCATCCTTCAAAACCCACTTAGTGTCACCTTTGCCCGGGCAGGGTAGCCATCCCAACCTTGGTGTCAGCAGCAGCAGAATGTCCAGTGGGCAGAGCCTGGGCACTTGGTGGGTGTGGCTGCAGCCTGCAGGGACAACCAGCTGGTTCAGGGACCCCTTTGGGACCCTGCAGCCTGTGCTTCCCCATCAGAGCTCCCTCCCCCCCATTTAGAGAACGTCTGTTCCCCTCCCCATCAGAGCTCCCTCCCCCCCATTTAGAGAACGTCTGTTCCCCCTACTGTGCTCTGAGCTCCTTGAAACAAGAGTTTGCAGGGCGTCCTGGTTAAGAGCCCAAGACATTTTTTTAAAAAAAAACAGCTTTATTGAGATACAATTTACACATCATACAATTCTTCCATTTAAAGTGCACAATTAATGGCTTTTAGTACATTGCATGATTAATCTTTTAAAATTATGGTAAGATATATTTATAACATAAAATTTGCCATTTCAACTATTTTTGAGTGTACAACCGAATGCCGTTAATTACATTCTCAATGCAGTGCAACCTAAGAGCCCACGATTTTGGCTTCCAGTAGAGCTGGGTTCAATCCTGGTTCTTCCACTCCCTAGCCCTGTGGACTTACCATCTGGAAAGCAGGGACTCTGGGCTGCGCAGACAGGCATCACGAGGAACAAACGAGGCGCTGGGGCTGAGACGGCCTCGCAGGCCGTGGCACCCTGTGCATATGCCGCCGCTGGGTAGCGTTATCACCCCTGTGCTGTGTGGCTCAGGCAAGCCCCTGGCCCTCTCTGGTCTCAGCCCCTTGCTTTAACAAGGCAGAGTGGGATCAGATGACCCCGAAGGCCTAGGAGCTCTGCCATCCAGTGCTCACTGGTATGCCCCATCAAAAGTCCTGCCTTCACTGTGAAGTCAGCTCCCAGGCCCACACCCTCTCCTCCGAGAGCTTCTCCCACGTCCCAGTGGCCCTGACAACCAGGGTGGACCATGTGACATGGCCACAGGTGGCTGGACCTGGGAGGACATGTGACTCAAGAGAACTTGGACCTGGGACGCTGGCCTGCTGCTGTGTGGCTGGCGGTGCTGGGGCAGGGAGCTGAGACACGCAGGCTGTGCATGGGGTTTACGCCTGGCTGGGGGCGGGGGTGGCAGTCACGGAGGACCCAGTTGGAACAGGTGGCAGGGCCAGATCCTGACATGCCAGGCCAAGGAGCTTGGACTTGATCCCGGGAGAAGCGAGAGCCCCATCATGCTCGGGGCATCATGGAGCCCCAGAAGGGCTGAGCTAAGGGAGGAGGGCTGGCGCAGGGTGAGAGAATGAACAGGGGTCCCTAGGCCCTGCGGCTGTGGGACAGTCTGGGCCCCTTGCAGACCTCCAGTTTTCCCCATCTTCTAGTAGGGTTGGACTCAGGGGTGCCCACAGCACTGGTTTTCCCTGACACAGGGTGTGAGACCAGGCCTGGAGCAGGGAGGACAGAGGGAGGGCCAACTGGACTCTCTCCTCTCTCCGTAATTGGAGCCGTTCGTGTCTGTATATACAAAGACTGTCCCCAGGGAGCCGAGGGATGCAGCTCCAGGTGTGCAGATGGAGTCTCCCCCAGGACAGGACAGGGGGCCAGAAACCCCAGCGTCCCCAAGGGCAGTCCAGGGATTGTGGCCCCTCCAGGCAGAGGCCTTGTGCCAGATCCATCAGAGACTTCCCTTTCAGTTTACAGAACTGCAGAAGACACCCCGGACTGAGAGCCAGCTGGGCGACCCTCCTGTGCCACCAACTGCAAGAGGGGGAGGTGGGAGCTGGTGAGGGGAGGGGGCCCGAGGCTGGAGACTGACCCCGGGATGTGGACCCCAGCCCAGCCACCCAGAGACAGCAACCCCTCCTGGCGTAGCATACAGGGCCCCATTCACACCCACTGTCACAGAATTTCTTGTAGCTGGCCGGACAGGGGCCCCATTTTACAGATGGGAAGATCAAGGCCCCAAGGCAGGAAGGGGTCTGCCTAGATTCACAGGGCTGGTCTGTGGCTAAGGTGGAACTCAGGGGACCTGTGGGAACTCCCTGGCCTCACGCCCCTTGCCGTTGACCACAGCGGCCCACCCCGCACAGGATGGTCATTGGGTCCCACCCCTCATGGTGCAGAAGGGGAAACTGAGGCCCAGAATGGTGCAGGGCTGTGCGTTCTCCCCATTGACCTCAGTTGCAGCTGCAGTGACAGCCCACAAGCCCAAAACATCTTCCCTAGCAGCCTTGCTTGCTGCCTAAAATCCCATCGCCAGAGCCCCCATATTTGGGTAAAGCATGTGTCCAGGGGCCCTTGTGCTCAGAGGGGCAGAAAGACAAGAATTACAGGCATGTGGTGTCCTCAGATTCCCAGAACAGACAAGAAAGACAGAGCCTGGGGAGCAGTGAGGGGCCGGGGGCGAGGCACTTGCTTGGTCCCCCAGAGGGTTGGGGCCCCGTCAGGCGGCAGACCTGGGCCCTGCCTCCCAAACCCAAGCTGCCTCCTCCCTCGGCCCCCCACGCAGCCTCCCACTTAGACTGTGGCCCTGGAAGCGGCAGGCCCAGTGCCTCTGGCTGGACAGTGTGTGGGGTGCATGGGGGAACATCTCCCTCCCACCCGGGTCACCCTTCAAGAGGGTGCCTCGGGCTGCAGCGGATTAATGGTGCGGAGGCCACTCATTTCCTCTGGCCGGGAGACAGGCCGCACCACACAGCCCCCCATTGTTGGCTGTCCTTATCTCGGGAAGTTCCGCCCGCACCATCCGGAGAGGCAGCTAGGCCCCCCGGCCCTGGCCTCACCTTTCTTTGCCTCTTGGAGGCTGGAGAGCTCAGCAGGGCTCAGATCTTGCAGGCTTTGGTCTGCCCACCCCCACGACTCACGGGAAGCCTGGACTTTACCCTGAGGGCTACAGGGAGCCCGGGAGGGCGGAGCAGGGCAGGGCCTGGGGCTCTGCTGGGCTTCAGAAGGGCGGCCCTAGGGGGTTCAACGAGAAACTGGCAGGGGTGAGGCTGGAGGCAGGGAGGGTGGAGGGAGCCCAGCTGCACCCAGGGGCCCAGCTGGGATAGGCCGGGCAGGGCGGAGCACCACATTCCTCTGCCTAGAACCTCCCTTTGAGGAGTACACATGGCCTTTGGTTTGGCACCCACACCAGGATGCAGCACCAGTACACAGAGCCCCTCCAGGAAGCCTTTCCTGATGTCCCCCCAAGCCCCCCGCTAGTCTAGCCCCCTGTGCTTCACCCCACACTCCCTTTAGAGCCCTAAACACCCTGTGTGGACACAGGTCTGTCTCCCTCATTAGACTGGACATGCCTTGATGGTGGAGACCCCAAGTCTCCAGGACTTGCCCCCACCTTCAGCCTGGTGAGGAGACGGACCCTCTAAAGCTGGCTCCAGCCCGGCCTCAGCCATATCTCCTCCCACAGGCCTGCCCTCTTACCACCATGCTTTTGGCCAACTACGTCCCTTTACCTGGAAAGCCCTCTCCATGCTTCCCTCTGGCCGAGTCCTAGCCACTCCCTAAGGACTGCTTGGCTGCTACCACCCCCCTTGAAGCCCCTCTGGGCCCACCACCCATGCCAGGGAGTTTGGCAAATGCCTCTCTCCTTTTTCCACCAGAGCAGCTCCAATCAATAAATTGATTAAAAGATTTTTTTTTTTTTTTTTTTTGAGACAGAGTCTTGCTCTGTTGCCCAGGGTACAGTGCCGTGGCGTCAGCCTAGCTCACAGCAACCTCAAACTCCTGGGCTCAAGCAATCCTACTGCCTCAGCCTCCCGAGTAGCTGGGACTACAGGCATGCACCACCATGCCCGGCTAATTTTTTCTATATAGATTTTTAGTTGTCTGGCTTAATTTCTTTTTATTTTTAGTAGAGACAGGTCTCACTGTTGCTCAGGCTGGTCTCGAACTCCTGACCTCGAGCAATCCACCCGCCTCGGCCTCCCAGAGGGCTAGGATTACAGGCGTGAGCCACCACGCGCCTGGCCTGATTAAAAGATTTCATAGCTTAAAAAAAAAAAAAAAAGTTTAAAACCATGATATTTGTCCTTCCTACCCCTTAACAGATGAAGATAATGGCTATCTCCTGAGAAGTCTTAGAAGGAATAGATTTTCATTTTAACAGAGGAAGCCGTCAACAGGTTCCAAGCGAAACAATGGAGTTTTCATTATTTCCCAGTGACCGACACCCAACAGCTCTGGGCGGGCAGCCTGTGCCAGCCCGAGTGCAGCGAGGACCCTTGGGCGCACTTGCTCCTCCGTGGCATCTGCCCCGCAGGAGGGGCGCAGGAGAGTGGAAAGGTCATTTCGCTGAGACCCACAGATGGGCACCAAGCCTGTGCCCGACCGCACGGATAATAGTGGTCCCGGCTGAGCTGACACCTCCGTTTCCTCATTTACCCCTCACGACCTCCCTCTGGACAGCTACTTTCATACTCTCATCTTACAGATGAGGAAACTGTGGTTCTGAGAGCTTGAGTGACTTGTTCAAGGCCGCCCAGCAGATGATGGAGGGGCTGGAAGTCAACTCTAGTCTTCCAGCCCAGCTCAAAGTCGGCCAGTGTCAAAGCCCTGCCGGAGGTCGCCCAAACCCAGGAACAAATGACCTTGTGTGTTTGTGGCCGGGGGTGGGGGAGCCCCACTGCTCCAGGGAGATGCAGGGCAGAAGAAACCCACCACTGGGAAAGGAGTTTAAGTGTTTTAAGTGGTTTTCAATTTCCTGGGCTGAGTCCTGAAGTTAATGATTGATCTGTAGTTTTGCGTGCTGGCTGGCAACAGCTGGGATGGAGGGTCTTGATTCCTGAGTCTCTGCCCTGAGGGGATGCTTAGAGGAGGGGGTCAGGGGTGGGGCCAGTCCGGGCCAGGGTGGTGGCTCCATAAGGGCCACAGGGAGCTGGCCTCAGTCACTGGAGCAGTGGTACCTGGCCCCTCCCAGCCAGGAGATGGGGGGTGGGTCAGGAAAGAGTGGTAGAGGCAACGTGAGCCCCTCGGTGCCGGGCCCTGGGTGTAGCGTGTCTGGAGCCGTCTGGAGCCGTCTCCCCTCCTGATAGTGTGATCCCAGCCTGCTCCCGGCTCTGGCAGCCTTAATGTCAGGCCTCACAGCTCTCCCCAGGCCCGTGGGGGCTGCCTAGCCACACACATCCAAAGGCATCATTTGAAGGTCAGGCCAGTGAAGTGGCCACTGCTGTAGTCTGGTGAGAGACAGTGTGGCCTGAGCTGGGCAGTGGTCACAGGCACTGGCTGACTGCTGTCACTATCTCCCAATGGCAGCTACCCTACAGAGAAAACCAAGGTCACCCAGCGGCGCATCTGGGGTGTAGTGGGGTCCTGAGGCAAGTCTAGAGTTCTGTCCTCAGCCCATCTGCCATGGCCTGTGTCTGAGACCTCCTGCTCCAGGTTTGCCCTACTTCACGGGCTGCCCCCTGAGCTCCCCTGCTCCCACGTGGGATGGCAGGACAGCAGCAGCAGCCTCTGTGGGGCTCCAGGCCTGACCCATCCCCAGGCCCTCCCTCCCTGGCTCCAGGAAGTCTGGAGCCCTGCGAATCCCAGGAAGGTGCCTGGCCTGGGCCTGCCAGGGTCTGGATCCCTCAGACACTGGGAAGATCCAGGCCCTCAACACACCAGGCTTTCATGTGCTGGAGCCAGGGCAGCGTCTGGAGGTGGGGGCAGAGCCAGGAGGAACCTTGGTGGTCATCTGGTCAGAGGGGAAGAGGTCCCAGAGAGGGCCATGTCTTGCCCTCTCTAGACACACAGCGAATGTGAGGACAGTGGATGACTCTGTAAAGGAAGCAGCTGTCACATCCGTCCTCACACCAATCCTCCCTGCAGGACTGTGAGGGAGGCAGGGATCCCGAGGCCCATCTTACAAAGAGGGAACTCAGGTTCAGAGAGAAGCAGCGATTTGCCCACAGACACACAGTGATGCAGGCTGTCTGGGAATCCAGGTCTTTCCCGTAGTCTTTTCCAGTTCCCACTCTTTCTGTCTGTCTCTCAGTAACTGCTGACCAATCAGCAACCTTTTCCCAATTATTTAGCACAGCATAGAGGATCCAGAGAGGAACTCAAGGGGCTTCCTGCATGGGGTGGCCAAGGAACAAGTGCATGTGAAGGAAAGTGATACCTAAGAGGGAGGAGGAGAGGGGACAGTGGGCTGGAGCAATCAAGGAAGACTTCCTGCAGGAGGTGGCATTTCCAGAATTGTTTGAATGAGAGAGGAAGTCCATAAGGTATGGCTGGGGAGAAGGCTGGAGGGAGGCAGGGAAGGAACTGGAGTGACAGCACATGTACTTCGTAGAAGGCAGGGCAAAACAACTGTTCAAAGGCTGTGGTGTGGTAGAAAAAGCTCTTCGTGTGAGATCAGACAGACCCAGATACTAGGCAAATCCCAGAGAGTAGAGGCCGGGTGCTCCTCACCCTGCATCTTCAGACCCTAGCGTGGGGTCTGGCCAGGAGTCAGTTAAATTAATGAATGACCTCAATTCCAACAAATACTGGATATGTGTGCCCTTGAGCAAATCAC